>NC_042623.1:167826381-168190129 GCF_901001135.1 Rhinatrema bivittatum
CTCCTCCTGGAGCGGTTTTCAAGGACTTCAAGTTTTAGCTCGTTCTTAGCCGCTACTGATTTCACTGCCGCCATCTCGAGCTCCAGAATTTCCCACTCACTCATCAACTCTCATTAAATGAGTTTCTATCTCTGAAAGGTGTTTTGTGTTCTCAGATAATATCTGCAAGTCATCAAGATGTGAATGTATTTTCTCCAGTTTCTCTTCCAGCACACCTATTATGGTAGTGGCTACATCTCCTGACTTTTCCATCCCCAAACCTGGCGAGGAAGGATTATTGGCACCGCCAGTCATCTTACTCACCGCCACTTTGCTCTTTTCCTTTCTGATTGTTTTCATGGCCATCCTCAGGTTCATCTGTACTCACACCAACTAATACTTGAGGCTCTGTAAGTTCTTTTTCGAATGGTGGTACCGAAAGGTCGCCGATCACTTTAAATAGTAAAGATTGTAAACAATTGAAGGAGTAGGGCCTCGGAGCAAGCAAGGAGCACGTCCTCACCCTCGCATCAGATCATGTGACCTCCTCTAAAGCTCTCATATTCGCTTTCAGTAGTTTCTTCTCCAGTCTTAAGAGCCCTAATCTGTTAAGCCTTTCTTCATCTTAAGAGAACCATTCCATATCTTTTTCCAGTTTTGTTGCTCTTCTCTGTCCCTTTCCTAATTCTATCTCTTTTTTGAGACCAGAACTGCACACAAAATTCAAGATTTGATCACACCATCTATTTATCCAAAGGTATTATAATCTCAGTTCTATTCTGAATAATTCCTAGCATTTCTATTTTCTTTTTTGACAGCTGCTGCACACTGAGCTGAAGATTTCAATGTATTCTTCACAGTGACCCAAGGATCCTTTTCCTCAGTGGTAATGCCTAATGTAGAACCCAGCATTGTGTACTTGTAGTTGGGATTTTTTTCCCCTCTATGTGCATCAATCACTTTGCACTTGTCCACATTTAATTTCATATCCATTTAGATGCCCAGTTTCTCAGTCTTACAAGACTGTAATTTTCCTCACACTATCTTTGTATTTTAACTTCTTTGAATAATGTTGTGTCATTTGCAAATCTGATCACCTCACTTATTGGTCCCTTTGCCAGATCATTCCTTAATATGTTAATGAACACTGGCCCCAATATAGATCCCTGGGGCACTCCATCATTTACCTCTCTTCATTGGGAAAACTGAACATTTATTTGTACTCCATTTCTTATCATTTAATCAGTTACCCAATCCACAGCAGGACACTGCTTCCTATCCGATACCTTTTTAATTTCCTGAGGAGTCTCATAATCCAAATACACTATTTCAATCAGTTCACCCTTATCCACATGCTTATTTTCGCATTAAAGAATTGTAATAGAATAATAAGGCATGATATCCCTTTGCTAAATCCATTCTGGTTCCGCCCCATTAAGCCATGTCTATCCATATGTTCAGTATTATTGTTCTAAACAATACTTTCCACCATGTTGTCTGGCATCAATGTCAGGCTCTCTGATCTGTACGTAGTCCCCCCTCCAACATTCTCATTGTAAACAGGGCTGCGGGTGCCGGTTCATTCTTGAGCGGTGGGGGAAAATTCACGGCTAGGGTTTACGCACCTGGACTCTGAGAAGGCGTTCCCCACACTCTGGATGGTGTTCCAGCTTAAAGCTTTGCTTAAAAAAACAAACCTCTTCAACTGACATTCTGGCAAACAATGCATTTACTTGGAGCTGAATCGGCGGCTTCCACTTACACAGTCACGTTACCAAGTAATTGGATCTCCTGTAGCTCTTTAACAACTCCTTGATACAGGAACAGCCTAATGGTCAGGGCAGCAGGCTGGAAGCCAGGGTTCAAATCCTGCCTCTCCCACAGATGTACCTTATAACCTCAGGCAAACTACTCCACTCTCCATTGTCTCAGGTACAACTTAGATCATAAGTCCTCTTCAACAGGAAATAACTACATTCCCTGAATCATAACTCACCTTGAGCTTAGAATTAGAAAAGGTGAGTAATTGAATCTAAAATTCAAATTTGTTGCTGTACAGAACAATCTCCTGCCGTTTTCTTTAAGCTTGAGTACCGTGTGGGTACTGACTCCTCTTCTCCTTAATGGTGTAGCACCTTTTTGGCACTGTGCTACACTAACTGGAAGCATAAGCATGAAGACTCCTTCAAACTCGATGAAACAAAGCAGGCAATCATGTGGTTTCCAGATCGCTTTCTGGCAAACTAGTAATAGAATTCATGCATGAAGAAAAGAAGAAAAATATAAGGATGGAAAGATTCAGATTTGATTCCCTGTCTTTGGCTCTCCAAAAATAGGATGTACAGCAGACCCCTGCACTGGATCTGTAATTACTTTCCTGCACACAACTGTTGCTGCTGCCTGAGATTGCACCCTCTCCTCACTCTTTCCACCTTGAAAACTCTAGGGCAGTGGTTCCCAAACCTGTCCTGGAGGACCCCCAGCCAGTCCGGTTTTCAGGATATCTACAATGAATATGCATGAGATAAATTTGCATGCACTGCCTCCACTGCATGCATATGGTTAAGGGCCACTGCTGGTGTCTCTTGTTGCTGCGAGGTGCTGAGAGCAGAGCTCAAGGGCTGGGCTGCGAGTACTTTTACATGAACTACAAAGAGGTGTTCCAGCGGGCGGAGTGGGGTGGGAAAACCATTTATGAGCATAGTTTTGCTTTCAGAGGATCATGTATAAGTATGCTAAAAGGCACCCGTCCCAGTACACATCCCACTCATTTAAATAACTAGCATGCACTTAATCTGTTTTTGAGCCATAGGGCAGCAGCAGCAGCAAACGTTCTGGAGCACCACCATCTTAAGCAGTCACTCGCCCTTCTCCCATGATAACAATACTGCAGGTTTATCATATTTGGGATGGTCAGCTATGTTAACCTTCTAGGATCCTGGACTGGGTCCTTTGGTTCTGTAGGGTTCCCAGATGCATTCTGGGAAACGAGGGGGGTTTTACTCTGTGTGCCAGTGGTAGTGCGGATGCTCTCACCCTCTTTCTTTTAGGTGTACAGGGCAGGAGGCATCCCTGCAAGCAACGGTGAAGGAAAGCAATGCTGAGAAAGAAGGGTCCGTCTGAGGACAGCAGTGTCCTGATCGAAGAGCACCGTGACAAGAGCAATGGCTATGGGAGTCTGGAAGCGGACAGTAATGCGGACCAATTCGAGGTATGCCTTGCACTGCGGCACCAGCATGGGAGTGAGGCAGGGAGGGGCAGACACTAACACTCATGTACATTTTATATGTATGCATAGCCCTGTTATGATTTATTTATGATACATACTGTCTATTATTTGTTTCTGTCACAGGTGGTAGTTGAATTTTGCAGTAAAATATTAGGAAACTCACCATTGCTAGAGTTTATTAAGGTTGTGACTTGAGGATTGCCACGATTTCCAAACGTTTGAGGATTTAGTTTTGGTGGCTTTGTTTAAACTGCTAAAAAATTTGGAAAAATGCAGGAGTAAAGGGAAAACGATAATTTGGGTTGTGAAAGAGCTCCACCACCAAGGGTCTTTGGCTCTCAGTGGGAAGGTGTAATGCGGAGGATCCCTCAGAAATCTGTGTCGGGGGGAGCTGTACTGGAGGAGAGCCGCGATGAAAGAACGAGAGCGTGGTAAGAGCCGCACGGCAGAGAGGGACGCCGCGACGGAGGAACGGAGACTAGACCCCGCCTACCTGTGACGTCATCAACGCGCTGCTGCCCCCTACTTAAACCGAGGACAGCGGCGGAGGAGTGGGAGCTGTACTGGAGGAGAGCCGCGCTGAAAGAACGAGAGCGTGGTAAGAGCCGCACGGCAGAGAGGGACGCCGCAACGGAGGAACGGAGACCGGACCCCGCCTACCTGTGACGTCATCAATGCGCTGCTGCCCCCTATTTAAACCGAGGACAGCGGCGGAGGAGCGGGAGCTGTACTGGAGGAGAGCCGCGCTGAAAGAACGAGAGCGTGGTAAGAGCCGCACGGCAGAGAGGGACGCCGCGATGGAGGAACGGAGACCAGACCCCGCCTACCTGTGACGTCATCAACGCGCTGCTGCCCCCTACTTAAACCGAGGACAGCGGCGGAGGAGTGGGAGCTGTACTGGAGGAGAGCCGCGCTGAAAGAACGAGAGCGTGGTAAGAGCCGCATGGCAGAGAGGGATGCCGCGACGGAGGAACGGAGACCAGACCCCGCCTACCTGTGATGTCATCAACGCGCTGCTGCCCCCTATTTAAACCGAGGACAGCGGCGGAGGAGCGGGAGCTGTACTGGAGGAGAGCCGCGCTGAAAGAACGAGAGCGTGGTAAGAGCCGCACGGCAGAGAGGGACGCCGCGATGGAGGAACGGAGACCAGACCCCGCCTACCTGTGACGTCATCAACGCGCTGCTGCCCCCTATTTAAACCGAGGACAGCGGCGCACCGAAGCCACGCACCACAAGGGCGCACCCCTGGGCGAGTTTTTTTCTTTTAGTTTTGACATTTCCTGTGTTTGAAATTTGGATGGGAAAGAAGAGAAAAGTCAGGATGGCGATATCCACACCAACGAGAAGAGATGTTACAGGCCCGATGGATCAACACTTCATCCGGGAGGGTAAGTCAGAACACCAGAGAAGTCATTCCGGACATCTCCTTTTCCTCGGGGGCCTCCGATAGTCCCACCATTGACCAGTCCCCTAATGTATCCTCTGGAAATAGTGAGGTCAGCAGAGATTCTGACCCCAAGATAGTGGCCATAACATCGCCTGAATCCAGAGTTCGAATACTAGGATCACAGGAGGGGACTTCTACTAATAATGAGTTGGGAAATATGTTACCTTGTGAATTAAATGATGAAGTAGTCCCTCCAGATAACATCACCCTGGTAGATGTGTGGAGGGTGGTCTCCAAAATGGAAAGGATGCTATCCCTTTCCATGAGTCAGTCCACCAATTTGGCAGTGGAAACTAAGAAAAGCTTGGAAGATCACAATAAAAGAATTGTTCATTTGGAGACTGTGACTGAGTCAAATATCTTACAGGTTGCTACATTACAAGCCACCAGCGCAGCATCTATAAAGGAGTCTTTAATTATCTATAAGAAGTTAAAGGGTTATGAAAATATTCTTAGGAGGAATAACTTGAGGTTTTTGAATTTCCCATGTATTAGATTATTATCTGCCCAAGAACTTTTTAGCAAATATGTAAGGGAAATTCTGGGTATAACAAAGGAATTAACTATTTCAAAGATGTATTATTTACCTATAAAAAGAAAGGGATATATCGACCCCTGAAGGGGGAATCGATATTTTAGTGCCAGCTAGTCCTAATCTAACAGATTTTCTTGAATCATCTATTGATGATATCCAAACAAAGAGCTACCTTGTTAGTAACTTTTGGTTTGGAAAATGAGAAAAACCTTGTCCTCCAGAAATATTTTAGAAATAAAGAAATCTCATTTTGCGGTCAGAAAATTCAAGTATTTCCGGACGTTTCCAAAGACACTCAAATGAGGCGGAAACAGTTTTTGAATTTGAGACAGAGAGTGGTAGCCCTAGGGGCCACCTTTTATCTCAAATTCCCGTGTAAGTGTTTAATCACTTTTCAAAAAAATAAATTTGTGTTTCTGGAACCACCTCATTTGGAATCTTTTCTTGTAGATAAGGGTGGATAGATATGGTAGACCCCCCCCCCCCCCCCAATAATGGGGATAAATGGTATAATAATAGGCAATCTCCTAATAAATTCATGTTATGATATATTTTCCTTTGTATTTCTTCTTTAAGCTCCCCATTAAGTGGGCTGGTTATTGTATCCACATGATATAAAGTGTGTAAAGTATATTCTTTTTAAAGTTTTGATGATGTGAATCAATATTTTCTTTTTTCTTTTTTGCATTGTAAAATGTTGAAGAAAATTTAATAAACTATAAATAAAAAAAAAAAAGAAATCTGTGTCGGGCTCAGGATTGTCCAACCTGTGAACCAGTGACCTGGAGGAGGATATAGAGAGAACAGGGCGACAGAGTTGGCAGATGGCATTATGAGTAATGGGACAGGGTGTCCGCTCCATAACATCAGCAGCTGATTAGATTTCTGACCTGGATAAATGCTTTCTGCAGTCTAATCTAGCAATCAGACAACTTTAGTTATACAGAGATGTCATGGGCCAGTTAGCAGGGAAGTTTTGAAAAGCCTTATAAATTAAAAAAAATATGAATCAATAAATCTAAACAAATTACAGGGTAGATGTCATAAGAACATAAGAAAATGCCATACTGAGTCAGACCAAGGGTCCATAAAGCCCAGCAACCTGTTTCCAACAGTGGCCAATCCAGGCCATAAGAACCTGGCAAATACCCAAAAACTAAGTCTATTCCATGTTACCATTGCTAATGGCAGTGGCTATTCTCTAAGTGAACTTAATAGCAGGTAATGGACTTCTCCTCCAAGAACTTATCCAATCCTTTTTTAAACACAGCTATACTAACTGCTCTAACCACATCCTCTGGCAACAAATTCCAGAGTTCAATTGTGCGTTGAGTAAAAAAGAACTTTCTCCGATTAGTTTTAAATGTGCCCCATGCTAACTTCATGGAGTGCCCCCTAAGAACATAAGAACATGCCATACTGGGTCAGACCAAGGGTCCATCAAGCCCAGCATCCTGTTTCCAAAAGTGGCCAATCCAGGCCATAAGAACCTGGCAAGTACCCAAAAACTAAGTCTATTCCATGTTACCATTGCTAGTAATAGCGGTGGTTATTATCTAAGTCAACTTAATTAATAGCAGGTAATGGACTTCTCCTCCAAGAACTTATCCAATCCTTTTTTAAACCCAGCTATACTAACTGCACTAACCACATCTTCTGGCACCAAATTCCAGAGTTCAATTGTGCGTTGAGTGGAAAAGAACTTTCTCCGATTAGTTTTAAATATGCCACATGCTAACTTCATGGAGTGCCCCCTAGTCTTTCTATTATCCGAAAGAGTAAAAAAACAATTCACAACTACTCGTTCTAGACCTCTCATGATTTTAAACACCTCTATCATATCCCCCTCAGCCGTCTCTTCTCCAAGCTGAAAAGTCCTAACCTCTTTAGTCTTTCCTCATAGGGGAGCTGTTCCATTCCCCTTATCATTTTGGTAGCCCTTCTCTGTACCTTCTCCATCGCAATTATATCGTTTTTGAGATGTGGCGACCAGAATTGTACACAGTATTCAAGGTGCGGTCTCACCATGGAGCAATACAGAGGCATTATGACATTTTCCGTTTTATTCACCATTCCCTTTCTAATAATTCCCAACATTCTGTTTGCTTTTTTGACTGCCGCAGCACACTGAACCGACGATTTCAATGTGTTATCCACTATGACGCCTAGATCTCTTTCTTGGGTTGTAGCACCTAATATGGAACCCAACATTGTGTAATTATAGCATGGGTTATTTTTCCCTATATGCATCACCTTGCACTTATCCACATTACATTTCATCTGCCATTTGGATGCCCAATTTTCCAGCCTCACAAGGTCTTCCTGCAATTTATCACAATCTGCTTGTGATTTAACTACTCTGAACAATTTTGTGTCATCTGCAAATTTGAGTATCTCACTCGTCGTATTTCTTTCCAGATCATTTATAAATAAATTGAAAAGTAAGGGTCACAATACAGATCCCTGAGGCACTCCACTGTCCACTCCCTTCCACTGAGAAAATTGTCCATTTAATCCTACTCTCTGTTTCCTGTCTTTTAGCCAGTTTGCAATCCACGAAAGGACATCGCCACCTATCCCATGACTTTTTACTTTTCCTAGAAGCCTCTCATGAGGAACTTTGTCAAACGCCTTCTGAAAATCCAAGTATACTACATCTACCGGTTCACCTTTATCCATGTGTTTATTAACTCCTTCAAAAAAGTGAAGCAGATTTGTGAGGCAAGACTTGTCCTGGGTAAAGCCATGCTGACTTTGTTCCATTAAACCATGTCTTTCTATATGTTCTGTGATTTTGATGTTTAGAACACTTTCCACTATTTTTCCTGGCACTGAAGTCAGGCTAACCGGTCTGTAGTTTCCCGGATCGCCCCTGGAGCCCTTTTTTAAATATTGGGGTTACATTTGCTATCCTCCAGTCTTCAGGTACAATGGATGATTTTAATGATAGGTTACAAATTTTTACTAATAGGTCTGAAATTTCATTTTTTAGTTCCTTCAGAACTCTGGGGTGTACTGTATACCATCTGATCCAGGTGATTTACTACTCTTCAGTTTGTCAATCAGGCCTACCACATCTTCTAGGTTCACCGTGATTTGATTCAATCCATCTGAATCATTACCCATGAAAACCTTCTCCATTACGGGTACCACCCCAACATCCTCTTCAGTAAACACCAAAGCAAAGAAATCATTTAATCTTTCCACGATGGCCTTATCTTCTCTAAGTGCCCCTTTAACCCCTCGATCAGCTAACGGTCCAACTGACTCCCTCACAGGCTTTCTGCTTCGGATATATTTAAAAAAGTTTTTACTGTGAGTTTTTGCCTCTACAGCCATCTTCTTTTCAAATTCTCTCTTAGCCTGTCTTATCAATGTCTTACATTTAACTTGCCAATGTTTATGCTTTATCCTATTTTCTTCTGTTGGTTCCTTCTTCCAATTTCTGAATGAAGATCTTTTGGCTAAAATAGCTTCTTTCACCTCCCCTTTTAACCATGCTGGTAATCGTTTTGCCTTCTTTCCACCTTTTTAATATGTGGAATACATCTAGACTGTGCTTCTAGAATGGTATTTTTTAACAATGACCACGCCTCTTGGACATTTTTTACTTTTGTAGCTGCTCCTTTCAGTTTTTTTCTAACAATTTTTCTCATTTTATCAAAGTTTCCCTTTTGAAAGTTTAGCACGAGAGCCTTGGATTTGCACACTGTTCCTCTTCCAGTTATTAAATCAAATTTGATCATATTATGATCACTATTGTCAAGCGGCCCCACCACCGTTACCTCTCTCACCAAGTCCTGTGCTCCATTGAGAATTAGATCTAAAATTGCTCCCTCTCTCGTCGGTTCCTGAACCAATTGCTCCATAAAGCTATCATTTATTCCATCCAGGAACGTTATCTCTCTAGCGTGTCCCGATGATAGATTTACCCAGTCAATACTGGGGTAATTGAAGTCTCCCACTATTACTGCACTACCAATTTGGTTAGCTCCCCTAATTTCTCTTACCATTTCACTGTCCGTCTCACCATCTTGACCAGGTGGACGGTAGTATACCCCTATCACTATAGTCTTCCCCGACACACAAGGGATTTCTACCCATAAAGATTCAATTTTGTATTTAGTCTCATGCAGGATGTTTATCCTGTTGGACTCTATGCCATCCCGGACATAAAGCGCCACACCTCCTCCTGGATGCTCCTCTCTGTCATTGCGATATAATTTGTACCCCGGTATAGCACTATCCCATTGGTTATCCTCTTTCCACCATGTCTCTGAGATGCCAGTTAAGTCTATGTCATCATTCACTGCTATACATTCTAATTCTCCCATCTTACTTCTTAGACTTCTGGCATTAGCATACAGACATTTCAAAGTTTGTTTTTCGTTTGTATTTTCATTCTGCTTTTTAATTGATAGGGATAAGTTAGAATTTTTTAGCTCAGATGAGTTTTTAGTTACAGGCACTTGGACTATTTTTCTAATTATTGGATGCCCTAATTCTAATGTATCATTAGTATCCTTTGAAGATACCTCTCTCCAAACCATGCGCTGCTGAGCGACTGTCGGCTTTCCCCTTTGTTCTAGTTTAAAAGCTGCTCTTTCTCCTTTTTAAAGGTTAGCGCCAGCAGTCTGGTTCCACCCTGGTTAAGGTGGAGCCCATCCCTTCGGAAGAGACTCTCCCTTTCCCAAAAGGTTCCCCAGTTCCTAACAAAACTGAATCCCTCTTCCTTGCACCATCGTCTCATCCACGCATTGAGACTCCGGAGCTCTGCCTGCCTATGGTGACCTGCGCGTGGAACAGGGAGCATTTAAGAGAATGCTACCCTGGAGGTTCTGGATTTAAGCTTTCTACCTAAGAGCCTAAATTTGGCTTCCAGAACCTCCCTCCCACATTTTTCTATGTCGTTGGTGCCCACATGTACCACGACAGCCGGCTCCTCCCCAGCACTGTCTAAAATCCTATCTAGGTTGCGCGTGAGGTCCGCCACCTTCGCACCAGGTAGGCATGTTACCAGGCGATCCTCACGCCCACCAGCCACCCAGATATCTACATTCCTAATAATTGAATCACCAACTATGACGGCCGACCTAACCCTTCCCTCCTGGGCAGTAGGCCTTGGGGAGATATCCTCAGTGCAAAAGGACAATGCATCACCTGGAGAGCGGGTCCTTGCTACAGGATCCTTTCCTGCTGCACCTGGTTGGTGCTCTCCCATCATGAGACCCTCTTCCTCCAAGGCAGCACCAGAGCTGCCAGTCTGAAGTTGAGACTTGACTACTATGTCCCTGAAGGTCTCATCTATATACCTCTCTGTCTGCCTCAGCTTCTCCAGGTCTGCCACTCTAGCCTCCAGAGATTGGACTCGTTATCTGAGAGCCAGGAGCTCTTTGCATCGCATGCACATGTACAACTTCTCACCGGTGGGTAAAAAAATCAATCATGTGACACTCTATGCAAAAGACTGGGAAGCCCCCCTCTTACTGCTGGTCTGCTGCCTTCATCTCAATTTTGATCAGTTCCTAGTTAAGTTTTAGGTTGCTATGGGATTAGGAATGTGTCTAACGTCCTTTAAATGTATTAGTGAATTCACTATGTGTCTGGTATGGCCTACCGGGATCTGATCAAATTCTCAATAAAGTTTTTGTTGATTTTTTTTTTTTTTTTGGTGAAAGTGGCACCTGCCTATAAATTAAGGGATGAGCTAAGGGTGGGAGGGTTGGGAAATACAAACAGTCTAATTTCAGTTAGTCAGCCAGAGTGATTCACTGCTCTCTTGATTAGCAAATGTTGGTCCCTATTCAAACCCAATCACACTACCTCAACACCTTTCCAAGGTGAGTAACTGAGCTGAACTATTCAACTTTTTTAGTTAGGTATACACTGCTCCTAGCTTATTTCTAGCTTCTGGCTACTTTTTGGGGTTTTTGCCAGGGACCTACCGGATCTCTATCTCATTTCTCCTTGCGGCCGACAAAAGAGGCCTGCTGTCTGTCAGACCCTTGACAGGCTACAACTTCTTGGAGCAATAGTCCCAGTGCCATTGGAGGAACAAGGCGCCAGCCAGTATTCCATCTACTTCGTCGTACCCAAAAAGGATGATTCCTTTCGTCCAATCTTGGACCTCAAGTGTCCCATTTTCGAATGGAAATCCTGAGGGCGGTCATTGCGGCGGTTCATCCAGGCAAATATCTGGCCTTCCTCGACCTGACAGAGGCTTATTTGCACATCCCGATTCGTCAAGAGCATCAGCGGTATCTCCGCTTCCACATCCTGGACCAACACTTTCAGTTCCAAGCTCTGCCCTTTGGCCTCGCCACTGCTCCCCGCACTTTTACCAAGGTTATGGTGGTCGTGGTGGCCGCACTTCGCCGGGAGGGAATCCTAGTACACCCTTATCTGGACGACTGGCTTGTGCGGGCCAAGCCTCCGACTCTCTGCAGGTTAGCCGTCGAGAGGTTCCTGGCTCTCCTCACCTCTCTCGGCTGAATAATCAACTTCCCCAAGAGCAATCTCCAGCTCTCCCAGGTCTTGGAATTCCTGGGAGCTCGCTTTGACCCCCAAGTCTGGAAAGTGTTTCTCCCGGATGCTCGGGTACTCAAGCTCATCGACCAAGTGAACAATCTTCTTTCTCTCTCACTTCCCATGGCGTGGGATTATCTGCAAGTTCTGGGGACTATGGCCTCCACTATCGACATGGTCCCCTGGGCCTTTGCGCATATGCGACCATTGCAGAAAGCATTGTTATCCCGCTGGAAGCCAGTGTCCGAACAGTTCCAGGTGACTCTACCACTCTCCGACTCTACCACTCTCCGACTCTACCATCGCAGACATACAATGGTGGCTATCTCCGGTGCATCTCTTGAAGGGGATGCCCTTGCTGACTCCGCAGTGGTTCATAGTTACGACGGATGCCGGTCTCTCCGGGTGGGGAGTGGTCTGTCAGTCCCAGATGACGCAGGGCTACTGGTCCCCAGCCCAGTCACGCTGGCACATCAAGCATCTGGAAGCTCTTGCGGTGCTCCTGGCCCTCAAGGCTTTTCTGCCACTAATCCACCGCAAGGCGGTGCGTGTCCTCTGTGACAACTCCACCATGGTAGCCTATATCAATTTAGAAACCCAACACGAATGCTGGAATGAAGTAATACAGTCCCTGATATTTCAAATGAGTATATAATTGCAAAGTTTATTTTATTCAAAAGTCGGCAACTCCATTGTTAAATGAACAGTCTTGTATGCACGCAGGGTCCCCCGACACGGACCCGTGTTTCGCCAGCGGCTGCGTCGGGAGGGATGCCCACAGTGTTAAACAGGAAAATCTAAAAACAAATTATAAGGGACTGTGTGAACAATGGTAGCGGTACAGAGTGAATACAGATAAATGCACGTATAAGTTATTACCTTTAGACGGTGTTCATAAGTTCATGGCATGGAGTGCAATGGAGGAAAGATCACAATCAACTTAAAAGCTGTCAAAACTCGCGCCAACCAGATTCTACAGACCAATCAGAGTAGAGGAACAACCGACCAATCACAGGTGGAAGGGAAACAGCTGTAGCCTATCAAAATCATGTGAAATGAAACCATTCGATTTCTTTGTTGAGGCCCTTAGGTAACACAGTATCTAAACGATGTATCCATCGTTGTTCACAGCGTAGCAGAGAAATGTCAAAATCACCCCCTCGCAAGGAGGGGGAAACAATTTCTAGAACAAAGAAAAATAAATCAGATACTGTGTGGGATTGTGATAACCAATGATCAACAAGAGGGGCCAGGATACGGGAGTGTTTTATATTAGACCTGTGTTCAATCATCCGGGTGCGAATCTGTCTCTTGGTTTTCCCCACATATAGCTTGTCACAAGGACAGCGTATAATGTAAACTACGCCAGCTGAGGCGCAGTCCGAATCTTGACGCAGGATATAGCTCTTTGCGGTAAGGGGTTCAATAAACTGAGACAGTGTGTTAGTGTGTTTACATACCGAACAGCTTCCACAGGGTCTGTGAGTTCCCATCTGAGTGCCACTGGGGCGGTTTTGTAAGAAATCTGAACTAGTCAGGATGTCCCGGAGATTTCTCCCCCTACGATACGTGAATCTCAAAGAGCTTTGAAACATGCTAGAAAGGGCTAAAGCAGACCAGTGTTTTCTAAGGATAATTGATATCGCGTGACTAGATGGTGAAAAAGGCAAAATACAATTCAACGAAGAGTTATCTTCTCTTCGTGCAGGGAGGAATAACCAATCCCGGTTTACATATAGGGCTCTCTTATAGGCAGATCTTAAAACTTTATAAGGGTACCCTCTCAACCTAAACCGGGCAAACATCTCCTTAGCTTTTTCTACATAGTCAGTCGTCGTTGAACATAGTCTGCGCAGCCTTAAGAATTGTCCGGTGGGAATATTCTTCTTAAGGTTTTTTGGATGACAGCTGTCAAACTTTAATATGGTGTTGCGGTCGGTTATTTTGCGGTAAATAGTGGTAGAAAAACCTGAACCAGTGTTAGAAATTAGTAAATCCAAAAAAGGTATCTCTGAGTGATGTAAGCAAAAACTAAACTGTAGATGAGGGTTACAGTTTAGTTTTTGCTTACATCACTCAGAGATACCTTTTTTGGATTTACTAATTTCTAACACTGGTTCAGGTTTTTCTACCACTATTTACCGCAAAATAACCGACCGCAACACCATATTAAAGTTTGACAGCTGTCATCCAAAAAAACCTTAAGAAGAATATTCCCACCGGACAATTCTTAAGGCTGCGCAGACTATGTTCAACGACGACTGACTATGTAGAAAAAGCTAAGGAGATGTTTGCCCGGTTTAGGTTGAGAGGGTACCCTTATAAAGTTTTAAGATCTGCCTATAAGAGAGCCCTATATGTAAACCGGGATTGGTTATTCCTCCCTGCACGAAGAGAAGATAACTCTTCGTTGAATTGTATTTTGCCTTTTTCACCATCTAGTCACGCGATATCAATTATCCTTAGAAAACACTGGTCTGCTTTAGCCCTTTCTAGCATGTTTCAAAGCTCTTTGAGATTCACGTATCGTAGGGGGAGAAATCTCCGGGACATCCTGACTAGTTCAGATTTCTTACAAAACCGCCCCAGTGGCACTCAGATGGGAACTCACAGACCCTGTGGAAGCTGTTCGGTATGTAAACACACTACCACACTGTCTCAGTTTATTGAACCCCTTACCGCAAAGAGCTATATCCTGCGTCAAGATTCGGACTGCGCCTCAGCTGGCGTAGTTTACATTATACGCTGTCCTTGTGACAAGCTATATGTGGGGAAAACCAAGAGACAGATTCGCACCCGGATGATTGAACACAGGTCTAATATAAAACACTCCCGTATCCTGGCCCCTCTTGTTGATCATTGGTTATCACAATCCCACACAGTATCTGATTTATTTTTCTTTGTTCTAGAAATTGTTTCCCCCTCCTTGCGAGGGGGTGATTTTGACATTTCTCTGCTACGCTGTGAACAACGATGGATACATCGTTTAGATACTGTGTTACCTAAGGGCCTCAACAAAGAAATCGAATGGTTTCATTTCACATGATTTTGATAGGCTACAGCTGTTTCCCTTCCACCTGTGATTGGTCGGTTGTTCCTCTACTCTGATTGGTCTGTAGAATCTGGTTGGCGCGAGTTTTGACAGCTTTTAAGTTGATTGTGATCTTTCCTCCATTGCACTCCATGCCATGAACTTATGAACACCATCTAAAGGTAATAACTTATACGTGCATTTATCTGTATTCACTCTGTACCGCTACCATTGTTCACACAGTCCCTTATAATTTGTTTTTAGATTTTCCTGTTTAACACTGTGGGCATCCCTCCCGACGCAGCCGCTGGCGAAACACGGGTCCGTGTCGGGGGACCCTGCGTGCATACAAGACTGTTCATTTAACAATGGAGTTGCCGACTTTTGAATAAAATAAACTTTGCAATTATATACTCATTTGAAATATCAGGGACTGTATTTCTTCATTCCAGCATTCGTGTTGGGTTTCTACATTTACTGTTTGAATGCTGGCCGCAGCTCGGTTGCTTGTGGTTGGTTTAGCCTATATCAATTGTCAGGAGGGTACCAGGAGTAGTCTGGTGGCATTGGAGGCCAGCAGGCTCTTTGCCTGGGCAAAACGGCACCTGGATCATCTAGCGGCTTCCCATATAGCGGGCAAGGAGAATGTGCAAGCCGACATCCTCAGTTGACAGTGCCTTGATCCCGGCGAGTGGGAGTTATCCGATGGAGCGATGGACCTGATGGCAACCTTGAGCAACGCCAAAGCTTCCAGGTTCTTCAGTCATTGGAGGGAGCATTGCTTGGAAGGTGTGGATGCTCTGGTCCTCCCTTGGCCTCGCGACGTTCTCCTCTACGTGTTTCCTCCGTGGCCTCTTGTGGGAAAGATTCTCAGACGAATAGAGCTCCACCGGGTGCCGGTCATTCTCGTGGCACCCAAGTGGCCCTGCAGACCGTGGTTCGCGGATCTGGGAAATCTGGTGTTGGACGGTCCTCTACACCTTGGCCACCTCCCCTGCCTCCTTCGGCAGGGTCCCGTATTTTTCGACCAGGTGCATCGCTTCTGTCTAGCGGCATGGCTGAACGGCGCAGATTGAGGAAAAAGGGCTACAAAGAAGAAGTGATCTCCACACTTCTTCGGGCTCGTAAGCAATCTACCTCTCTAGCCTGTGTCCGTGTTTGGAAGATTTTTGAAAATGCCTGTGCGGGATCGGGTGCCTCGGCTCGTTCGCCATCGGTTTCTATGATTCTCTCATTTCTTCAGAAGGGGCTCTCTAAGGGTCTTTCCTTCAGTTCGTTGTGCGTTCAAGTCTCCGCTTTCGGTTCCCTCCTGGGCACCATCGATGGTCATGCGGTGGCTTCTCACCCGGATGTCATCCGTTTCCTCAAGGGTGCCAAGCATTTGAAGTCACCCGTCCGGGCCATTTGTCCTTCATGGAGTCTCAACTTAGTTCTTTGGGCTCTGTGTGCGCCCCGTTCGAACCCCTCCATTGGGCTTCCCTTAAGGACTTGACTCTCAAGACAGTTTTCCTGGTTTCTATCTTTTCCGCCAGACGGGTGTCGGAGATTCAAGTGTTATCCTGTCGGGAGCCTTTCCTGCGGTTCTCTGATTCGGGAGTGTCTCTCAGAATTGTCCCTTCTTTCTTGCCGAAGGTTGTTTCTTCCTTTCATGTCAATCAGTCGGTAGAGCTTCCCGCATTCTCTCCTGAGGACATTGCGGGCCCCTTGGGAAGTGAACTTCGCTGCCTTGATGTGAACCGTGTTTTACTCCGCTACCTTCAGGTTACCAATGACTTCCGGGTCTCCGACCATCTCTTCGTCCTGTGGAGTGGTCTGAATAGGGGTAACCAAGCCTCTAAGACTACAATCTCTCGATGGTTGAAGGAGGCGATTTCCTCGGCCTATATCTGTGTTGTGGGTTTTGCTAGCTAGTTAGCAATCTGTTGTAGATCTGATGCCGGATGGGCGGAGACATCAGATAGGAGTTAGCAATCTGTTGTAGACTTGCTAGTGAGATAGCAATCTGTTGGGATTTGCTATGCGGAAGGGAGGAGCTAGCAGATGAGAATAGCAGTCTGATAGAATCCCCTCCCCAAAGGGGAGGAGTAGCAATCTGTAGTGAATTGCCTCCTATGGGTCTGCTAAGGAATGGCATTATGTTATGATGTAGACTGCAGAGTTGGCAATCTGTACCAGCGGAGTACTAGAGATGGTGCACAGCTGGACAGAAAGTAAATAGATGAATCCTTGGGCCGATGGCAGATGACAGCGCCCCCAGGAGGGAGTCCCGAGAGGGACCACTGGCTAGGCTGGAGTATGGAGACAGACACAGATAGTTATTTTTATTAGATAGTTAGTATAACCACCAGAGGTGGCAGTAGAGAGCTAGTATGCCTGGCAGGGCTGAAGTCCCTCAGATACTGGAACTGCGATTCCAAGGTTGCTGAGCTTCAAAGAGACTGTAGACAGTGAATAGACAGGGCATGCAGATATACATAGCCAATACTAGATGACAACTCACATAAGGTCTTGAGATAGCTCAGTAGCTGGAAAGGGTTAGGCCCTCGAGGAGCGAGTACCTTGTTCCAGGGAGAGCTCTGAGAGAGCGGTGGCAACTCACAATAATCTGTATCTGGAATAGCTTCTAGTAATAGAGACTCTTCAGAGTGTTCAGGAACATAGGCCCTCGAGGAGTGAGTGCCGGTTCCTATATAATCTTCTGAAATAGTAACTCACAAATGTCTGTACATGCAATAGCTTCTGGACAAGGAGAATCTTCAGAGTATTCAGGAACATAGGCCCTCAAGGAGCGAGTACCGGTTCCTATCGGTAGTCTGAAATAATAACTCACAGTGTCCGTCTCTTGCAATCGCTTCCAGGCAATAGAGAGTCTTCAGAGGGTTTAGGAACATAGGCCCTCGAGGAGCGAGTACCGGTTCCTATCTGTAGTCTGAAATAATAACTCACAAATGTCTGTACCTGCGATAACTTCTGGGCAAGGAGAATCTTCAGAGAATTTAGGAACATGGGCCCTCGAAGAGCGAGTACCGATTCCTTTCTGTAATCTGAAATAGAGAAAAAGAATGAGGCCCCCGAGGAGCGGGTACCCCTGGTAGGTCCGGAGAGGCAATGTTGCAAGTGTAGTATTGGACAGCCGAAGCTAGTCCAATCGGAATCCTTGCTAATTCGATCTGTTAGCAAATGTAAAGACCTTTTATGTTGGAAGCGGATGACGTCAATACAAGGGGACGCCCCTGAGGTTTGCGCCCTTGCTGGTACATACTTTGGAGCGTGCGCATCCTACGTCATCAGGAACATGGCGGATCCGCAGTGTCGAGCCGGCCCGGGGAGGAGCGGCATGGAGAAGCTGCGGCATCAAGCCATCCATCAGGCACGGAGGGAGTTGCCACACAGGTAGAGAGGGTGGAGAGAGGGTGAAAGCAGGCACGAACGCAACAATCTGTTAGGGCCGGGTGGTCCCAGAGGGCCTGAAGGTACATTCCTTGAGCTCTCAAGCTACTTCCTGGGCAGAGAGTCAAGAGGTTTCTCCGCAGGAAATCTGCAGGGCTGCTACGTGGAAATCCCTGCATATCTTTGCTCGTCATTATCGCCTGGATGTCCAGGCGCCAGTGTTCAGTTCCTTTGGGCGACAGGTTCTTCGAACGGGACTGTCTCAGCCCCACCCTTTGTAGGGAAGCTTTGGTACATCCCATGGTCTGGACTGATCCGGGTTCGTACAGGGAAAGGAAAATTAGTTCTTACCTGTTAATTTTCGTTCCTGTACTACCACGGATCAGTCCAGACGCCCTCCCGTGTTTTCCTCAGTCTGTCCACTCAAACTACTTTTTGTTTTCTCCTTCTTTTAGGAGTGTCTCTGCATGGCTATCTTGAATTCTCATTGAAGGCACTGGAAGCATCTTTTACAATGATCAGGGGTAGTCATGCAAGAGCGATTAGTTACACAGTTCATGCAATTGTTCTGTTGTTTGATTGTTCAATGACTTTAATAGTTATATTATTACTTGCTTGACCTTATGCCTTTTGCTGCTTTGACAATGGTTATACTGAAGGGCTGCAGGGTAGGCTCTGTCCTGATATAGGATACCCTTTCAGTTTTAGTCTGTTTCCATCTGCTGGACAGGAGGCTCAACCCATGGTATGGACTGATCCATGGTACTACAGGAACGAAAATTAACAGGTAAGAACTAATTTTCCTGTAGCCCAAAATGAGGAATGACGGGTGGACAGAACCTCTTCCTCTAAACAAATCAGGAAAATGGGAGAACGGCACCTCCTCTTCTAATCCATGCACCAACTTTCTTTCCAAAAAACCCAAAGGTCCTCTTCCCAAAACAAACCAAACGCGAGGAGCAAGCATGAATATTCATTTTTGCTATACTACTATATATATACAATATTATAATACAAGCTGTTAAGCCCGTTAAAACGGGCTACATTAACATTTTTTTTGGATCATTTCCTTCCCCCTCATTCTCCCTCCCACCTCCCCCACTCTCTCCCCTCAGTCACTCCTCTCTCTCCCTCCCTCCTCCCCTCAGTCACTCCCCCCTCCTCCCTCCCTCAGTCACTCCTATCTCCCCCTCCCCCAGTCACTCCCCTCAGTCACTCCCCCCTCCTCCCCTCAGTCACTCCCCCTCCTCCCTCCCTCAGTCACTCCTCCTCCTCCCTCCCTCAGTCACTCCTATCTCCCCCTCCCCCAGTCACTCCCCCCAGTCACTCCCCCCTCCTCCCTCCCCTCAGTCACTCCCCCTCCTCCCTCCCTCAGTCACTCCTATCTCCCCCTCCCCCCTCCTCCCCTCAGTCACTCCCCCTTCTCCCTCCCTCAGTCACTCCCCCTCCTCCCTCAGTCACTCCCCCTCCTCCCTCAGTCACTCCTATCTCCCCCTCCCCCAGTCACTCCCCTCAGTCACTCCCCCCTCCTCCCTCCCTCAGTCCCTCCCTCAGTCACTCCCCCTCCTCCCTCCCCTCAGTCACTCCCCCCTCCTCCCCTCAGTCCCCCCCCCTCCTCCCTCAGTCACTCCCCCTCCTCCCTCAGTCACTCCTATCTCCCCCTCCCCCAGTCACTCCCCTCAGTCACTCCCCCTCCTCCCTCCCCTCAGTCACTCCCCCTCCTCCCTCCCTCAGTCACTCCCCCCTCCTCCCTCCCTCAGTCACTCCTATCTCCCCCTCCCCCAGTCACTCCCCTCAGTCACTCCCCCCTCCTCCCTCCCTCAGTCACTCCCCCTCCTCCCTCCCTCAGTCACTCCCCCCTCCTCCCTCCCCCCAGTCACTCCTCCCTCCTCCCTCCCAGTCACTCCTCTCTCCCCCTCCCCTCAGTCACTCCCCCCTCCCCTCAGTCGATCTCCGCCGAAGACGCGGAGCGGCGGCGGCATGCGCGCGAGGGAGGGACAGACTTCCTTCCGTCCGTCTGTCCCTCCCTCGCGTGCATGCCGCCGCCGCTCCGGGTCTTCGGGCCGCCGCTCCGGGCCGCCGCTGCCGCCGCTCCTGCCCAGGTCTTCGGGCCGGTGCCGCCGCTGCCGCTCCCGCCACTCCGGGTCTTCGGGCCGCCGCCGCTCCGGGTCTTCGGGCCGCCGCCGCCGCTCCGGGTCTTCGGGCCGGTGCCGCCGCCGCTCCTACAGCGCCATTTTTATTTTCAAGAGGCACACTGTGACCGATGTGCTCGCATGCGCGGTAGAGCTGCTCTCTACTGCGCATTTGCGGCACGTCGGTCAAGCTTCGTTTATTAGGTAGGATATATATATTGTGAAGGCTCACCGCCCGTGCTGCCTTGGGTGCCGCTCCGCTGCCTCCAGCTCAGGCCCCTCGCGAGTCCTGGATATCCCTGGAGTCCCTCAGTCGCACAGGACTCCCTTGGTTCAGGTCTCCGCAAGCCCTGGTTTTGTGGGGCTTCTGGGTTCTCTTTGAATGGAGTGGGGTTGAAGCAGTCCCCCAACCCCCAAAGATAACACAGAGAGAAAGAGGTTCCTCAAAGCAATTTTATAAAGCAGAGTAGCTGAATCTGTTACATTGGCTCCGTCCCCTCAGGAGCTGAACAAATGACCCTGCCCCCGCTCTCCAGCAGTCTAACCCCTTGACACAGGTGCTGGAGCAAAGGCACTGTTTGAGCCCCCCCGGCTCTCCAGTCCACCCGCAAACACACCTGCCCTAACTTCCCTTAGGGTACAGGTTCTCTGTTTCCCTTTCCAGGCTAGGCTGTGCCCCTGAGACAGCTGGAGGATTCCTCTCCCCCGGAACCTACCTCCATTTCCTTCCCTTTGCTTCCTGGCACTGGCTTTTTCTGGCCACTGCCGCTACCTAGGCACGCCCCCTTCCTCTAGCTCCCTAGGCTCACCTGTGTGACTCATTAGTCCAAGTCTGCCACCTGCTGTCCTCCAGGCTCTCCCTACAGGTCAGGTGGTGGTTCTAGGAACCTGGGATTTGTAGTTCTCGCCTTCACCTGCTCCCCCTGCTGGCTGGCTCTAGTATTACCAGCCGCCTTATGGAATCTTATCCATTCCTGCCTCCGGCAGCGCTGCACTCCATCACAATATTAATTGATGCAATTGGCTGAAATGTAAATATTTCTTTGTTCAGTTTCTCCCCTTTCCAGATCCTAGTTAATTTTCCCTGTTTTATTGTAACTTTCTCACATCCATAATATTGTTTTCTGTATTTGAAGTTTGAATGGGGAATATTGTTTATTATGTTACTCTCTGCCTTACACACATTGTTAATTGTAAACCGGGTTGATGTGATTCCAGTCATGAAATTCGGTATAATAAAATAAAATAAATAAATAAATAAATAAATAAATAAATAAATAAATGATAGCATGCCACCTCTAGAAGGGGGAACTCAAAATCCAAACCTATAAAATGCTGCCTTGGGTTTTTATAAGTCAGGACTCCACCATTACATTTTCCCACATGAGGAAGCTATAGCCCAACTAAACCTACTCTTTTCTCTTCCCCTTAGATAATTGCTATGCTACTTTAGTAGAGACTCGGTGGAGCACTGTACATTTGCATTAATTAATATGCAAAGATATGCAAATATGCCACAGAATTTGATAACTCTTGCCTTAGAATCTTTAAAAATTTGCCATAGGAAACCGGGGCACATTGGACCTAGTATGCGGCTGAATGGAATAGCATAAAGAACCTCTCAGTGGAAGCAAAAAACAATATCAGAATTTATAAAAATATGAGACAAGCATGCAGGATCATTAGCTGCTGGGGCAACAGGGTAAAGCTGAAAATCAATTAGGGGTCTGCAATATTGCACCAGGAAGAGAAAATGGACAAATTAGATGGGTTCTGTGGGCATTATCTGCCATCATATCCTATGTGTAGTTGAAATTATTTAATAAAACTTGGTATACCGCCTTTCAAGAATGATCAAAATGGTTGTTTGTAATTTTTATTATGAGAGACAGGGCAAAGCCTGATCCCTCCTGATCTGCTACTGTCAATTGTTCACATCTGCTTTGGTCAGCAGTTTTTCCTGAGTTCTCAGGGAGTGAAACCTGTGTGGATTTTCCCCTGCGCTTCCAGGATTTACACTCACACTCTTGTTTCCTTCCCAGCTGAACACATCTAGCAAAGGAGATCTCAGCAGCGAGGTGTACCTAAACTTCTTCCGCGACGGGCGCACTCAGATAGGTGAGGAACCGAGCTGTCTTTATGCACTGCTGAGGGCTGGGACAGAATGTTTGCGAGCTTCTGCACACACTGGATTGAAAAGGCACCAGTGCTTCCATATTTAATCTAGTATTTAATTTTTTTTCTGTTATTTTTTAGTGTTTAATTTACACCTTCAGAGTTTGGGGGGGGGGGGGGGGGGGGGACCCAGGAAAAATAGCAGGTGAAAAATCTGAATTAAGAAAGGTCAGAATGATGGCCTACACTTTGCTTTCCATTACTGATGAGCTACAGTGGAATAGAATGTCAGTAGAAGCACAGTGAAGTTGCGAGTTCTATCATCGGGGTGTCAGAGCCATTGAGGTGACTACCAGGAAGTGTGTGTGGGATGCCGACACAGGAGAGACCAGCTAGAAGTACTATACTATTTATTATAACCCTGGTATATAACAGAGCTCAAAATTAGGACCCAAGGTAAGCCAGCTGGCCTAGCTGCCAAAATGAACAAGAGCTATTTCTCACCCAAGCCAGTCTGTTCTCCACTGCGACCAGAAGGAAAGGAAACAGGAATGCTGCTGTCCTGCCAGTAGTCGGTTGCGGTATCTGCTGATGCTGAACTGTCTGTTGTTTTCACACACACATTATTATAGCCCTTTGTTTTACAGGCTTTCCTGTGTCCCAAGCCAGAGGGTTTTTTTTCCCTCTTATCTTTCTAATTAGCAGTAGATTTTTTTTGATGTGTACTTGGCTGAGCTGTTTCAGTAGCTGTTTTTCTCTTCTCGGAAACAGAAGAGAGATGTCTATGCAGGCATATGTGGGAGAAAAAATCACAATATAAATATTCAGCTGAGAAGGACCTCTTGGGGAGTATATACCGCAACCGTTACATTGAAATTTTCTAATGGCATATGTGGGAGAGCATCTCTCTCTCTTGCTTGCGAATACACTGTCCTTAAGTTGGTCGTGCAGCTTTTTAGCACGTTAGAGGAAGTATCTTTTCACAGGTGCTTGTTAGATCTCCATGTTCCATGCCAAATGTCTTTGAAGCTGCTAAGCATAACTTGTTTGTTTTTTTTCTTCTGTGGGAAAGTGTAACTGTGTTCCTGATGTCATCCAGAAGTCTTTTCTGCATGCTGGCACAAAGCAGGGGAAGAGGCTAGCCATCCTTAACCGAAGTGACTAAGCCTCACTGACTAGGCCTCACGCTAAGGCTCATAGTGAATCAGCATTATGCTAACCCTAACAGAGAAAGGTAGTCAGTTCTAGTTTTTCCAACTCCAGTTTCAGTTACATTCTGGGAATTTCTCAGTATAATAAACTTCAGAAGAGCAGATAAGGAAATAGGACTGACACCCATAGGCCTTGTGACCGGGGCAGATGGTCATAGTCACGCTAACTACTGTAACGCAGGGGTGTGTTTTTAATTAATATAAAATTGATCTGAAGCAATTACTTGCATCTTGTCAGGCTTGGTGTATTTACATTTGTTGTAAAAATAAATATCTAAAAGCTGGGATTTTTTTTTTTGGTAAAATTCAGTTAAAATTGAAAATACAGTACTCTTTTTAGTATCGGCCTTTAACTATTTCAAAATCCCAGAATCATTTTCACTCATACAGCTCTATTCAACTGAAATGTTTTTATTTTCCTCATTTAATGTTGGGATATAGAGATGCCACAGCAGAGGCTTAAGTTTGGTATCATTTGACAGACACTGTGCACCTCCTCTGGATATACAGAAGAGGGCATACATTGTACATGCAGAGTTCTTGCATCCTGAGCCTCAGGTGCGTGCACACAGTTTTACAATGCAGCATTACATGAATCAAGCTGAATAAATACCCTGAAGAAAAACTGTTCACAAACATAATGAAGAGTTCTGGTAGCCTTGTGCATACTGAAGAAACCTGGATTTTATGCAGATTGTGATGTTTTATTGGATCCACATAAGAATTCATCAAATAGGTTATACGTCAACTCTTCAGAGCATAAGAAGTTGCCATACTGGGTCAGACCAAGGGTCCATCAAGCCCAGTAACCTGTTTCCAACAGTGGCCAATCCAAGTACCCAAACATTAAATAGATTCCTTGCTTTTAATGCCGGCAATCTGAAGGTCAATTTCCAAAAGCTCTTGTTTAATGTACAACTTTATCTCTGGATAATCTTATGTTGCTTCATTAAAAGTTATCATCACTTACACAGAAGCCATAAAACCCATGACATCTGTCCATCTCTTCCCCTCTGGTGGTAGGGAGCAGTCACATTCATGCAATGACTGACTGCAGCTCACACGGTGGGGGGAGGGGAGAACAGAAAGAAAACTTGGTGTGAGGCTGTTGAGTGTGCAAGCGTGATCACATCACTCTTTCCCCCTTAGCTAGCAAGAGAGTGGCAGTCCTGAAATGTACCAACTTGTGTAGCTTGCACACACATTTCTTTGGAAGGTGTATGACTGTAACCGTCTCTTTTTAGTCAGTAAGGAGGTCCAGACAACTGATCCGTAAAGATAGACTTTTATTGCCAGCAAGATGCAGCTAAGACAAAGGCTCAGTACAACTGCATGCCACGCCCCCTCCGGAGCAAACTTTTATGCACTTTACAATTCTTATCTTTCACACATGCGTTCTGATTTTTGCTGAACAAGCATTTCACAAATTGCTGAACAAGCATTAGCTAGCGTGGTCCTCTAGTAGGTGTAGCTTAAGATCAGACTATTGTTTCGTCATTTAATTGACGTGTTAGACATTTTACATTGTCATTCGTATTAATACAATACAAAGTATTATTCCAAAATGGAGTTACGTTACAAATTAGTGCGTCACTGCGTCACTACGCATTACGTATCATTTGCGTTGCAAATATTAGTATGTTCAAGATGGCTGTGCGTTTCACTGCTGGCATGATTAGTCGGAAGATGTTCAGTTGCTCTTTCGTACTTCAGGGGGGGTCCCGAAATTGAACCTCTTCATTCCCCCCTTTGATACTTCAACTTTGAAGAGAAGGCAGAAGTATCACTTTATATCTGAAGAGGAACTGAAACGACAATGAGAGTTAATACCAGTGACATTGAATGTGAGCCCTAATATGTTGTTAGGTCGTTGGTTTCTTCACGAGTTTGAGACGGGTGGACCATATTGGTGTCACCCCCCCTTTGTAGCCCGACTTACCCCAACAACACGTTGGCTCCATTATGGTAATGCTTAGAGGTTAGAGTTTATCAGACTTATAAGTTAGTAGTTAAGTATTCTTTATCTGAATCGGTATCCGAATCATTGGTAGTGTCGTAGTCAGAAGAATCAGATGAAGGAAATGTGGAGACAGACACATACTTATTAATCATCATGACGTGAGCAGCTGCTCGCCGATCAGCAATATGTTCAATCATGGATCGGAGATGCCTAAAAATAAGAGGGAGACAAATAGGAAACAGAATACATGTAAAAACAAGAAGTATCAGAGGAAAGAGGAGTTCTTTAAGGCCAGGAATGGAAGTGAGCCAGTTGGGTAAAGACCCTGTCCAGTCAAGGATTCCAGTCCACGTCTGCACTGGTACATGGGCCAGGCGAATCATTCGATCAGTGATCTCCTCAATGACTTTACTCTTGTCATCTACCTGTAAACAACAGTTAGAAAGATTAAATTTGCCACATACACCACCTTCCTGGGCTAGGAGGTAGTCTAAAGCCAATCGGTTTTGGTAGACAGCTGTTAGAATTTTAGTGTTTTGCTTGGCTAAGATGTTGAGAGCCAAGGCAGAATCATTTGTCAGGAGTTCCAGTACTGCTTGGAGTCTTATAATTCGATTGAGCATATAGATAGGTGTTCTATATCCATAAGAACCATCCTCAGCCCAGGTGGCCGGACCATAGTATTGTACAATTCGTTCAGGAGGCCACTCTTGATCTTTCCAATCTCCTATGGATACTTTAGGAGTGCTGCGACGTTTGTTGGGTCTGATGGGACTGTATACTGGAACTCCTAAGGTTTCTCCAGCAGTAATGGGAAGTAGGAAGAAACTTGGCCGAATTGTAGCCAAGAAGCAAGTTCCATACCAGTTTGTTGGTAACTGTTCATAAGCTCTTCGTCCACATACATAATAATAACCATCTGGAGCATTGAAAACGGTAGTAGCAACACCTGCAGCTGTCCATGTCTTGTTCAAAGTCGAGTCAGTCCAGATGGGAGTTGGCATGGTAGAATTTTCAGTCTGCCACCATGTCTGGGTGGTAAGGTTGGCAGTAAGAACTCCTGTGCATGGAGAATTTCCAACAGGCACGGTATAGATGCGTGAATGTTGTCGAGAGATACATAGTCTGCCAATAACATCAGTCTGTAGTGCCCACTCATATGGATGAGATTTACGGTTATAGGTTACAGTGGTATTCAAGGTGTTAAGATCGGATTGGAAGGTTTCCTTGGCTTCCCATGGCCATTGCTCTCCTGTATCTGTTCCTCCACATACAAAACAGTTCTTGACTTCGAGAGAGAGAGCTATGTTTTCCGCCAAATTGACAAACAGGTTTTTTACTTGTTGAGAAATTGTATGTTTCTTTAATTCCTCAGAGGCATGAGATATTTCGTCGAAGAAGGATTGATAACCCACCACAGTAGTCTGGTGAATAATTGGACGAGGTTTGTCTTTTCGCTGAGTGATGGTAATGTAGGTCATGGGGTCTTTTCCAGTTCCGTCGATACCAAATCCCCAAGTATCTTGCCAAGGGATTCCTTCGCTTCTTAGAGGCCATTGTATCGATACTGTATTACCATTTACTGCAGTTAATCGTCCTATTCCGTGGCAGCCATGGTAACCTCCACCGGTGTAATCACAAACTAGAGCCCATCCTGACAATGTCAGGTCCCCTCCGCATGGCAGCCAACTGGATGGATTAGCTGCCCGGTTGTATGGGCAGAGGTATTTGTGATTGTAGAAATAGGAATTTCTCCAGGCTTGAGACCCACAGTGAAGTGCATTTGGGTGTTTATCGATGGCTTCGCAGGCATCGAACGTTATTGTGACAATCGTTTCACTTCCCATAAGAACCTTAGTGGAGTTGATGTAGTACAAGATGCCTTTTCCTTCTGGGACAATACTTGATGTGTAGCTCTTTGGTAGACCTACAGTGAGGGTGATGTTGTAGTACTTAGGAGTGGTTGGGGTATGACATATGACTTTGCCAGTTTCTAAACATCGATGGAAGGACTGATAGCCTTGAGTAGTATTCAGGGCGCAAGCAGGTAGTGTGGCACAGGAAGTTGGTGGTTGAGATTGGTGGATGATTGTTGAGACAACTTGAAATCCAGTTTGAGTGGTAGTACGAATTAGCTTGATACATTCAGTGCAATTCTTGCTCAAGGACAGGAAAACAGAGGTAGTCGGGTTACAGAAGAATAGTAAGTGAATGTAGAAGATGGATGCAACGTAGATCTTGGAAGTCGGAATCTGTGACATTGCTTTATGACGTAGATGGTTGCATTCATAAGTAATGGATTCTGAAAGGAAGGAAAGAAATGGACACATTAATATTCAGTTGTAGTTACTGATACTTTTTTACTCAGGACTAGCACTGGGCCTGCCTTGGGTGAATCTTAATTTGTGGTCTCCAATCCTGGAAACCTGCCAGTTGGCTGAAGCTGGTTTGAGACGTGTCCAATGAATCCATGAAGAACATCCAAAAACTTTGACAGCTGTTGGAGTAGTTAGCAATACAGTGTACGGCCCTTTCCATCGGGGCTGGAGGGAATCAGACTCATCCCAGTCTTTTATCCACACCGAATTCCCTATCTGGTATGGATGAATCGGGTTTAGCAGGACCAATGGTTCAGTGTCACAGGTGTATTTTTGAATCGCAATAACTGTGTTATATAGTCCTTTGAGTTGGTTACTGAGAGACATTTCCCCTTGTATTTGCAGCGATTCAGGAAAAGATGGAAGAGGTGGAGGCCTTGCGTACATCATTTCATAAGGAGTTAACCCCGACTTCCGTGGGGTGCATCGGACGTGTAGTAGAGCTAAGGGCAGGATGTCTGGCCATTTAGTCTTTGTTTCCTGACACAATTTAGCGAGCTGATTTTTTAGTGTCCTGTTAGCTCGTTCAACTGCTCCACTACTTTGAGGTCTCCAGGCGCAGTGCAGGTGCCATTGGATGCCCAGAATTTGACTCAGACGTCGCGTGACTTCACTGGTGAAGGCTGGTCCATTATCTGAATTTATCTGCCGAGGTAATCCGTATCGTGGTAAAATTTTGTGGAGAAGCAAGGTTACTACTTCCTTGGCAGTCTCAGTTCGAGT
This sequence comes from Rhinatrema bivittatum, assembly GCF_901001135.1. Lineage (NCBI taxonomy): Eukaryota > Metazoa > Chordata > Amphibia > Gymnophiona > Rhinatrematidae > Rhinatrema > Rhinatrema bivittatum. Next base: position 167,855,037 of record NC_042623.1, read on the forward strand.
GGGTATGGCTTCGATCCATCCGGTATAAGTACAGACAGCTACCAGCATTGCTTTGTATCTTTTTGAAGCAGTCATGTGGGTGAAGTCGATTTGGCAAACTTGAAACGGAGTTGTTCCTCGCAATATATGTCCAGGGGCTGGACCAGGTCCATTTCTGGGATTGTTCCTTGCACAGGTAACACATTGATTAACAGCATATTTAGTTAGTTGAAAGAGTCTATTAATGTAGTAAGTTTTTGCCAACAGTGTTGCTAATGCATCTCGGCCGAGATGGGTTTTATTATGGGCTTCCCTGACAACAGTCCATGCCAGGGCGTCGGGTATCCATACCCTATCTTCTTGTACAATCCACCACCCATCCTGCTGATGAAATTGTTCGGTTTGTGCCCAATCATTTTCTTCCGCTGAATAAATGGGGGTTTCATTCGTGAACTGTAGGAGTGGGCAAGTGGGAGTTGATGTATGTGGTGATTGCACACGTGCTGCTTCTTTCGCAGTCTTATCTGCCCATTGGTTTCCTTTGGCGATGGGATCAGTTCTCCCTGTATGGGCTTTACAATGCATGACAGCTACCTTCTTTGGTGCCCATACAGAGTCTAGCAATTGATGTATTTCCGATGCATTAGCTATTTGTTTCCCTTCCGCAGTTAGGAATCCTCGTTCCTTGTATAAAGCTCCATGCACTTGGATTGTAAGGAAAGCGTATTTTGAATCAGTATAAATATTTACAGTTTTTCCTTCTGCCAACTGCAGAGCCCTTGTGAGCGCAATTAGTTCAGCTTTTTGCGCTGATGTCCCTGGGGGTAGGGGTTCAGCTTCAACAATGTCGTCTTCGGAGACTACAGCATACCCAGCGACCCTGATTCCATTTATAACCTGGCTGCTTCCATCAGTGAATAAAGTCCATGCTCCTTGCCAGGGTTGGTCGCGTAAGTCGGGTCGGCTGGAATGTACTGTTGCCATAATTTCCCCACATTCATGAGAAACTGAAGTGGGGGTTGGGAGTAGAGTTGCAGGATTCAAGTTTTTACTGTCCTGTATTTGAATCTCTGGAGTTTCACATAATAACGCTTGGTACTTTACAAGACGTGAATTTGTCATCCATTTTGGTCCATGGGTCTCTAGCAGTCCTTGGATAGTATGAGGAGTAGTTACTTGTAAAATCTGTCCAAATGTTAGCTTAACAGCTTCGGGTATCAGTAGACATGCAGCAGCAATGCTTCGGAGGCATCCCGGCCATCCTTTTGACACATTGTCCATTCCTTTTGACAGATATGCAACAGGTCGTTCCCATGAGCCTAAGGTTTGAGTCAATACCCCTATGGCCATGCCTTTTTTCTCGTCGACGAATAGATGGAATGGTTTCATCACATCTGGCAATCCTAAGGCAGGTGGTTCAATTAAGGCTTCTTTTAGTTGACGTAAGCTTGCCAGTTCGTTTCCTTCCCATTGGAAGGGTTGAGATTCTGCCTCTTTACCCCGCAGCTTGTCGTACAGGGGTTGAGCAATAACTGCATAGTTAGCAATCCACAGCCTACAGTATCCTGCAGCTCCCAGGAACGCCCGGAGCTCTTTCTTACAAGTGGGTACAGGTTGATCTCTTATAGAACTGGTGCGAGAAATCCCCAGACATCGGGTTCCTCCACGTATTTGGAAGCCTAAATACTCTACTTCCAATTCACAGATTTGCGCTTTCTTTTTACTTGCACGATACCCTTTTGAGTACAACGTCTTTAGCAGCTGAAGAGTGGATACCGCACATTCGAGGTACGTCTCTCGAAACAACAGAAGGTCATCCACGTATTGTATGACTGGCCCATACTTTACTTGATACATCTTTAAATCTTTTGCCAGTTGCTCACCGAACAGCGTAGGTGAGTGCCTAAACCCTTGAGGCAACCTAGTCCATGTGTACTGCTGCTTTACTCCAGTATCTGCATCTTCCCATGTGAAAGCAAAAATCTTTTGACATTCCTCCGCCACCGGGACGGAGAAGAAGGCATCTTTGAGATCAATGACACTGTACCACTTTGATGCAGGAGAGACTTGAGCCAGGATTGAGTACGGATTTGGCACGAGGGCTACTAGATCTGCTACTTGACTATTCACTTTTCTTAAGTCTTGTACTGGTCGATAGTCATTTGATCCAGGCTTCTTTACTGGCAACAGAGGGGTGTTCCAAGCAGATCGGATTCGCCGGAGAATGCCCAAATCATACAATCTTTGCAGGTGTATCTGAATTCCTTGTCTGGCCATATAAGGAATGGGGTATTGAGATTGATTTATCACCTGTGCATTCTGTTTCATCTCGATCCAAATAGGGGTAGCGTTGATGGCTATTCCTCCTGGATTTTGTTCAGCCCATACTTTAGGTATACTGTCCATTAGCTGTCTGCGCTTTTCGTTGAGGACGGTGTTTTCTCCATATCGGTGCGTAGTGGTATGTTTGACTATGGGGAGATGTAATCTCCATTCTTCTTGGAGTGGACAGATGAGAGAGACTGGGTTATCAGCGAAGGATGCTCTTATTTCTCCTGTCGATTCAAATTGTAAGTTGGCTCTTAACTTACAAAGAAGGTCTCTCCCTATGAGGGGAACTGGGCATCCCGGGACGTAAAGAAACTGATGAGATACTAATTGTCCTCCCACCCGGACTTGTCGTTTCTGAAGAAAGGGAGCGATAAGTGGCTTTCCAGAGGCCCCTACAATAGAAATGTTTTTCGAAGTGGGCGTGGTAATAGCGGTAGTCATGACTGATCTTTGTGCCCCGGTATCTAACAATCCCTTAAATGTCTCAGTTCCTACTTTGATTTCTACTAAGGGATCGAATGGAAGAATTCCCTTCTCTAGTCATGCTTCACTACTGTCTTCGCTAGAGGTTTCTCCTACAGTCATCTGCCATTCAGCTTCCTTTGGTTTGGACGGAGTATATCCTTCCTGCTTCATTTGCAGGGACTCTGGGCATTCAGACTTCCAGTGTCCTTCTTGTCTACAGAATGCACATTGATTGGCTCCCAACGGCATCCTTCCACCCCTAAACGATCCTCCTCTACTAGCTCGTCCTCTGGGCGGTCCCCTCGAGGGTGACCTGCCCCTTCCTCTCGGCCCAGGATATCCCTGATAGTGCCTAGCCGAGTTTCCGAAATTCGTTTCTTCCAGCGCTGCAGCTAACAAACTAACACTTTCTCTTAACTTTCTACTTTCTTTCTTTTCTTTCTTGTCTCCGTCCGGCTCTCGGTTTACATAAACTCTGTCAGCCATGGCTTTTAAGTGGCTAATAGTCATTCCCTCAAATCCTTCTGATTTCTGTAGCTTCCGGCGGATATCGGGACAGGATTGTCCGACAAAGCTCATTACTATGACGGACTGACTTTTGGGGTCCTCTGGGTCGAACGGACTGTATTGCCGATATGCATCCATCAATCTCTCCAAAAAGATTCCAGGAGTTTCGTCTTTTCCTTGCACCACGTCGCGGATCTTTCCCATGTTCATGACTTTCTGCTTTCCTTTCTTTAAAGCTCCGAGAAAGGCGACTTGGTATGCAGCAATGCTGGCTCGCCCTGCAGCCGTCTGGAAATCCCAGTTGGGATCGGCGACAGGGGCATGCTCTCTCACTACTTCATCTGGATTACCGTCTGACCCGGCTCCCAGCCGAGCTGCTTCTTCCATGTTTAATTGTATTTGTCGGCGTTCTTCGGTGGTAAAAAGGATGGAGGCGAGGTGCCGAATGTCAGCCCAGTTGGGGTTATGGGCTGCAAAAATTCCTCGTAAAAAATCTAGCATCTGATCTGGATTATCAGCGTAAGAGGGGCCGAGCTGTTTCCAGTTAAAAAGATCGCTGGAAGTGAAAGGTATGTAAGTAAACAACTTTATAGTTTGCGTAGTATTATACTCGTTTTCTTCAGTAGGGACCACGGGAACTACGGTGGTTGTTTCTCTAATTGGTAGTTGTAAACTTGCGGCTTGGGTTTTACTGCGAGTGCCGCCGGATACGGACGACTCGCCGCCGTCTTCAACTTTTGCCGCCGCCGCTTCCGCTTCAAGCCGTACTTCGGGAATCGGCATTATTTCATGATCAATTTGGGCAGCGGCGGGAGCTGGGGGATCTGGTGGCGCATTATACGATTGAGGGCAGCTAGGGGCATAGGGTGGCGGCAGAAGATCTTCTGCGTCAGGCAGTACTGCAGGCGGCAGGGGTTTAATTTTTTTTTCTTGAGTCAGTGTGTTCCCTTGCACTACAAACATGGCCGCCGCAGATGACGCATGGTCCTTTATTCCTAAGATGGCCGCCCTTCCCTTTCTTTTCCGGTTTGAGGACTTCCGGTCACCCATTTTGTTTACTTGCGCCACCATTACGAGGGCGGCTCCCTCCACTAACTTCTTTGCCCACTTCGGAGGATTCTCGATAACTGCAATCCAAGCAGTTATGTATGGCTTATCCTCAGGGCAACCCGGATTTTCTTCTTTCTCAACTATTTTCAAGACCCTTGTGGCCGTTTGGAAATTGAAAGTTCCTTCCGGAGGCCAATTTACACACAAACCGGGCCACCTATGGGTGCATCGCTGAACCATTCCGGGCTTAGTACATTTACGTTTATCGAACACTTCACTATAGTGTTCCGTCATAACTTTTAGTGGAGTTGAATAGCCCCCTCCCATTAGGATAGAATTCACAGACAAAGGAGGGAAGGGAAGACGGATAGGTAAGGGGTCCGTATCCATCAGACACAAAAGGGTCACAATTGCCCCGACTAGAACGCGGTCGCCCGGTCTAGAACTGCGAGGCCATTCACTCTCTTTCACACAACAAGAAACCTATTCCCACTATCGTACGCGTTACTTCTTTTTCCTCTTTTTATGCGCGTGGCTTTCGGAATGCAATTCCTACCAAACCACCGCTTGGGGTGTGATCAAAGCCCCCTCGGTCCCCTCACGGATGGACCGGTTATTTGCTACTCTTTTAGCTATTCTTCACTTTTCCCATCATTCCCATAATACTCGCCTGCAGGGTTCTTCCGATCGTCACGAAAGCCTTCTTTCCAGATCACCAGCCCAGAGGTCTCAGAAGAATTTCTGTGGAACGGTCCCCTCAGAAACCCGATCGCTGAACTCAGCGGTGGCCACTCACCAGGTGCGTCTGGGGGATCGCTCCGCCACCAAACTACCGGACCAACTGGGGGGCTAAAATAGCGTCCCCGGTACCTCCTGGCTGGCTCGCCAAATGTAACCGTCTCTTTTTAGTCAGTAAGGAGGTCCAGACAACTGATCCGTAAAGATAGACTTTTATTGCCAGCAAGATGCAGCTAAGACAAAGGCTCAGTACAACTGCATGCCACGCCCCCTCCGGAGCAAACTTTTATGCACTTTACAATTCTTATCTTTCACACATGCGTTCTGATTTTTGCTGAACAAGCATTTCACAAATTGCTGAACAAGCATTAGCTAGCGTGGTCCTCTAGTAGGTGTAGCTTAAGATCAGACTATTGTTTCGTCATTTAATTGACGTGTTAGACATTTTACATTGTCATTCGTATTAATACAATACAAAGTATTATTCCAAAATGGAGTTACGTTACAAATTAGTGCGTCACTGCGTCACTACGCATTACGTATCATTTGCGTTGCAAATATTAGTATGTTCAAGATGGCTGTGCGTTTCACTGCTGGCATGATTAGTCGGAAGATGTTCAGTTGCTCTTTCGTACTTCAGGGGGGGTCCCGAAATTGAACCTCTTCATGACCACCCAGCGAATCTTTGTAAATCAAGCCACCCTGCCCAGACCCAGCAGGAGGAGTGACGGGAGCTGCCCCTTCACTACCCATTGCTCTGCACTGACAGTGCCGGCACTACAAACTTGCTCAAAACTCACAAGGTTGCACTTTTTTGGCTGCTGATCTCCTGCACTGCCAAATCAGCAACCTGAAAGTTCCAACCCACAAGTTTTGAATATGTTTTGCAGTGCTGGCACAGATGTTGCAGATTGGTGGGCAGCTGTGGGAGGGGGAAATACAGGAGAAGGGGTGAAAAAAACAGGGGGATGAATGATTGGGAAGAGGAAAAGAGGCAAAGGGTGGATGATACTGGGGAAGAAGGGAAAAGAGGAAATGGATGCTAGGATAGGGAGAAAAGAGATAGGGAGTGTTGCTGAGGAAGAATATGAAATAAGGGACAAGGAGGAGAATAAGGAGCGGCCTCGGAGGGAACGGGGAAAGCCATCGGGGCTCCCCTAGGGCTTGGCGTGCACCGATCCCGGATTTTATAACATGCGCCTCAGGGCGCCTCCACGCACTTTTCCGTTCCATCCCATGCATAAGCTGCTGCTCCTTCGGGAATGGGAAGCTCCAGAGACGGGGCTACGTGTGGGTAGAGCTTTGGACAAGCTCTATCCTCTTCCCAAAGATTGCCTGGAAATGCTGAAAATCCCCAAGGTGGACTCTTCGGTCTCTGCGGTCACCAAGCGCACCACCATTCCGGTGGTGGGAGCCACCGCCCTCAAGGATGTCCAGGACCGCAAACTTGAATTTTATCTCAAGCGTATCTTCGAAGGCTTAGCCTTAGGTGTCTGGGAGACGATCTGCAGCAGTCTCATGCAGCAGGCAAGCCTTAGATGGGTTCAACAATTACTCAGCACCCAGGACCTCCCATCTGCAGAGGCAGAGCAGGCTGAACGACTGGAGGGTGCAGTGGCGTATGGAGCGGATGCCCTCTACGATTTACTCCGTGTACAGGCCAAGGCAATGGTCGCAGCAGTGTTGGCCAGATGCCTCTTCTGGCTGCGCAACTAGTTGGCGGACTCCTCTTCCAAATCCTAGTTGGGCACACTTCCTTTCAAGGGTAAGTTGCTTATTGGCGAGGCTCCAGGATCTAGAAGCCATACTCCCAGTTCCAGTGGAGGAACAAGGCATCAGCCAGTATTCCATCTACTTCGTCGTGCCAAAGAAGGACAGTTCTTTCCGTCCCATCTTGGATCTCAAGAGGGTCAATCGGGCCCTCAGGGTACCCTATTTCCGAATGGAATCCCTGAGGGCAGTGATCGCAGCAGTTCATCCCGGCGAATACCTGGCCTCTCTTGATTTGACGGAGGCCTATCTCCACATACCTATTCGTCGAGAGCATCAGAAGTACCTCTGTTTCAACATCCTGGGCCAACACTTTCAGTTCCGAACTCTGCCTTTCGGCCTCGCCACCGCTCCACGCACCTTTACCAAGGTCATGGTGGTGGTGGCGGCAGCTCTTCGCCTAGAAGGAATCCTAGTCCATCCTTACCTGGACGACTGGCTCGTACGGGCCAAGTCAGTGACTCTCTGCAGAATAGCGGTAGATCGGGTCCTTGCTCTCCTCACCTCCCTCGGGTGGATAGTCAATTTCTCCAAGAGCAACTTTCAGCCCTCTCAGGTCTTGGAATTTCTGGGGGCGCGCTTTGATACCCGAGTTGGCAAGGTGTTCCTCCCGGACGCTCAAACATATGGATCGTGCACAAACTTCTCTTGCTCCCGCTTCCCATGTCATGGGACTACCTTCAGGTACTGGGGACCATGGCTTCCACTATCGACCTGGTCCCCTGGGCGTTTGCGCATATGCAATCATTACAGAAAGCTTTGCTATCCCACTGGAAGCCGGTGTCCGAGCAATTTCAGACTCCCCTACCTCTCTACAGTTCTCCCATCGCCGACATACAATGGTGGCTGTCGCTAGCGCACCTCTTGAAGGGAATGCCCTTATTGACTCCGCAGTGGATTGTAGTGACGACGGATCTCAGCCTCTCCGGATGGGGAGCGGTCTGTCAATCCCAGGCCACGCAGGGGTACTGGTCCCAAGTCCAGTCCCGCTGGCACATCAATCGTCTGGAGGCACGAGCGGTGTGCCTGGCTCTCGAGGTTTTTCTTCCTCTGATCCGCCGCAGAGCGGTGTGCATACTCTCCGACAATTCCACCACGGTGGCCTATATCAATCGACAGGGGGGCACCAGGAGTCATTTGGTGGCCCTCAAAGCCAGCAAGCTCCTTGCCTGGGCGGAGCGACATCTGGAGCGCCTGGCGGCCTCTCACATAGCAAACAAGGAGAATGTCCAAGCTGATTTCCTCAGCCGTCAATGTCTCGATCCCGGCGAGTGGGAGTTGTCAGACAGAGCAATGGACCTGATTGTTTAAAGGTGGGGTCCTCCTCACCTGGACCTGATGGCTACCTTGAGCAATGCCAAAGCTCCAAGATTCTTCAGCCACTGGAGGGAGCACTGCTCGGAAGGAGTAGATTCCCTGGCCCCCCAACGTTCTCCTCTATGTGTTTCCTCCGTGGCCCCTAGTGGGAAAGGTTCTCAGAAGAATAGAGCTCCACAGGGGGCCGGTCATCCTCGTGGCACCTGAGTGGCCCCACAGACCGTGGTTTGCGGATCTGGTGAACCTGGCGACGGACGGTCCTCTTCACCTCGGCCATCTATCACACCTACTTCGGCAGAGTCCCGTATTTTTCGACCAGGCATATCGCGTCTGTCTAGCGGCCTGGCTTTTGAACGGCAGAGATTAGGAAAGAAGGGATATAAGGAGGAAGTTATTTCCACCCTGCTTCGGTCCCGGAAGCTATCTACCTCTCTTGCTTATGTCCGGGTTTGGAAAATTTTCAAGAATGTATGTGCGGAATCCGGTGTACCGGCTCGTAAAGCTCAGATACCCCAGGTCCTTTCTTTTCTTCAGAACAGCCTATCCAAAGGTTTGTCTTTCAGCTCTTTGCGGGTCCAAGTGTCCGCCCTTGGCTCCCTCTTAGGCAACGTTGATGGATATTCGGTGGCGGCTCATCCGGATATCATTCGTTTCCTCAAGGGTGCTAAGCACTTAAAGCTGCCTGTTCGGGCTACTTGTCCTTCGTGGAGTTTTAATTTGGTCCTTCAGGCCCTCTGCGAGGCACCTTTTGAACCTCTCCGTCACTCTACCCTTAAAGATTTGACGCTCAAGACTGTTTTCCTGGTTTCCATTTCCTCCGCCAGAAGAGTGTCGGAGATTCAAGTGTTGTCTTGCAGGGAACCTTTCCTTCGTTTTACGGATTCAGGGGTTTTCCTCAAGACGGTACCTTCCTTCTTACCAAAGGTTGTCTCTTCCTTTGGTAAGAAGGTCGGCCGTCATAGTTGGTGATTCGATTATTAGGAATGTAGATAGCTGGGTGGCTGGTGGGCGTGAGGATCGCCTGGTAACTTGCCTACCTGGTGCGAAGGTGGCAGACCTCACGCGTCACCTAGATAGGATTTTAGACAGTGCTGGGGAGGAGCCGGCTATCATGGTACATGTGGGCACCAGTGACATAGGAAAATGTGGGAGGGAGGTTCTGGAAGCCAAATTTAGACTCTTAGGTAGAAAGCTGAAATCCAGAACCTCCAGGGTAGCATTCTCTGAAATGCTCCCTGTTCCACACGCAGGTCACCAGAGGCGGGCAGAGCTCAATGCGTGGATGAGACGATGGTGCAAGGAAGAGGGATTCAGTTTTGTTAGGAACTGGGGAACCTTTTGGGAAAGGGGGAGTCTCTTCCGAAGGGATGGGCTCGACCTTAACCAGGGTGGAACCAGACTACTGGCGCTAACCTTTAAAACGGAGATAGAGCAGCTTTTAAACTAGAACAAAGGGGAAAGCCGACAGTCGCTCAGCAGCGCATGATTCGGAGAGAGGTATCTTCAAAGGATACTAATGATGCATTAGAATTAGGGCATCCCGACAGTGAGGTTCCAATAATAAGAAAAGTAGTCCAAGTGCCTGTAACTAAAAACTCACCTGAGCTAAAAAATTCTAACTTATCCCTATCAATTAAAAAGCAGAATGAAAATACAAACAAAAAACAAATTTTGAAATGTTTGTATGCTAATGCCAGAATTCTAAGAAGTAAGATGGGAGAATTAGAATGTATAGCAGTGAATGATGACATAGACTTAATTGGCATCTCAGAGACATAGTGGAAGGAGGACAACCAATGGGACAGTGCTATACCGGGGTACAAATTATATCGCAATGACAGAGAGGAGCACCCGGGAGGCAGTGTGGTGCTTTATGTCCGGGATAGCATAGAGTCCAACAGGATAAACATCCTGCATGAGACTAAATGCACAATTGAATCTTTATGGGTAGAAATCCCATGTGTGTCGGGGAAGACTATAGTGATAGGAGTATACTACCGTCCACCTGGTCAAGATAGCGGTGAGACTGACAGTGAAATGGTAAGAGAAATTAGGGAACCTAAGCAAATTGGTAGTGCGGTAATAATGGGAGACTTCAATTACCCCAATATGGACTGGGTAAATGTATCATTGGGACACCCTAGAGAGAGAAAGTTCCTGGATGGAATAAATGATAGCTTTATGGCGCAATTGGTTCAGGAACCGACGAGAGAGGGAGCAATTTTAGATCTAATTCTCAGTGGAGCACAGGATTTGGTGAGAGAGGTAACGGTGGTGGGGCCGCTTGGCAATAGTGATCATAATATGATCAAATTTGAATTAATGACTGGAAGGGAGACAGTAAGCAAATCCACGGCTCTCGTACTAAACTTTCAAAAGGGAAACTTTGATAAAATGAGAAAAATTGTTAGAAAAAAACTGAAAGGAGCAGCTACAAAAGTAAAAAGTGGGCAAGAGGCGTGGTCATTGTTGAAAAAAATACGATCCTAGAAGCACAGTCCAGATGTATTCCACACATTAGGAAAAGTAAAAAGTCATGGGATAGGTGGCGATATCCTTTCGTGGATTGCAAACTGGCTAAAAGACAGGAAACAGAGTAGGATTAAATGGACAATTTTCTCAGTGGAAGTAAGTGGGCAGTGGAGTGCCTCAGGGATCTGAATTGGGACCCTTACTTTTCAATATATCTATAAATGATCTGGAAAGAAATACGACGAGTGAGATAATCAAATTTGCAGATGATACAAAATTGTTCAGAGTAGTTAAATCACAAGCAGATTGTGATAAATTGCAGGAAGACCTTGTGAGACTGGAAAATTGGGCATCAAAATGGCAGATGAAATTTAATGTGGATAAGTGCAAGGTGATGCATATAGGGAAAAATAACCCATGCTATAGTTACACAATGTTAGATTCCATATTAGGTGCTACAACCCAAGAAAGAGATCTAGGCGTCATAGTGGATAACATGTTGAAATCGTCGGTTCAGTGTGCTGCGGCAGTCAAAAAAGCAAACAGAATGTTGGGAATTATTAGAAAGGGAATGGTGAATAAAACGGAAAATGTCATAATGCCTCTGTATCGCTCCATGGTGAGACCGCACCTTGAATACCGTGTACAATTCTGTTCGCCGCATCTCAAAAAAGATATAATTGCGATGGAGAAGGTACAGAGAAGGGCTACCAAAATGATAAGGGGAATGGAACAGCTCTCCTATGAGGAAACTAAAGAGGTTAGGACTTTTCAGTTTGGAGAAGAGAGGACTGAGGGGGGATATGATAGAGGTGTTTAAAATCATGAGAGGTCTAGAATGGGTAGATGTGAATCGGTTATTTGCTCTTTTGGATAATAGAAAGACTATGGGGCACTCCATGAAGTTAGTGTGTGGAAAATTTAAAACTAATCGGAGAAAGTTCTTTTTCGCTCAACGCACAATTAAACTCTAGAATTTGTTGCCAGAGGATGTGGTTAGTGCAGTTAGTATAGCTGTGTTTAAAAAAGGATTGGATAAGTTCTTGGAGGAGAAGTCCATTACCTGCTATTAATTGAGTTGACTTAGAAAATAGCCACTGCTATTACTAGCAACGGTAACATGGAATAGACTTAGTTTTTGGTACTTGCCAGGTTCTTATGGCCTGGATTGGCCTCTGCTGGAAACAGGATGCTGAGCTTGATGGACCCTTGGTCTGACCCAGTATGGCATGTTCTTATAAACTCCTGGCCTTTTCTCCTGAAGATATAGCAGGTACAGCGGGGGTAATCTAAGGTGGCTTGATGTGAAGCGGGTTTTGCTGTGCTACCTCCAGGTTACCAATGAGTTCCGAGTTTCGGATCATCTTTTTGTCCTCTGGAGTGGTCCAAATAGGGGCAACAAGGCCTTTAAGGCTACGATTGCTCGTTGGTTGAAGGAGGCGATTGCGTCAGCCTATATCTGTCTTGGCCGAGCGGTTCCAGACGGCCTTAAGGCTCATTCTTAGAGTTCTCAGGCTACGTCGTGGGCGGAGAGTCAATCGGTCTCTCCTCAGGAGATATGCAGGTCAGCTATGTGGAAATCTCTGCATACCTTTGCTTGGCATTACCATCTGGATGTTAGGGCGCCAATGTTTGGGTCCTTCAGACGGCAGGTTCTTCGAGTGGGACTGTCTCGGTCCCACCCTATTTAGAGAAACTTTGGTACATCCCACGGTCTGGACTGATCCGGGTATGTATAGGGAAAGGAAAATTGGTTCTTACCTGCTAATTTTCATTCCTGTAGTACCACGGATCAGTCCAGACGCCTTTCCGTGTTTTTATCAGTCTGTCCACTTGAAGTTTTCTTCTGTTCTTACAGGTATTTCTGGATATCTTTTTCCTGGATTCTCATTGATGGTACCGGAAGCATCTCTTAAGATGACCATGGATATTCATACAAGAGCGATTATTTATAGAGTTCATTCAATTGTTCTAGTGTTCAATTATTTCACTGATTTACTAGTTATCTTGTTACTTGCTTGACCTTATACTCGTTGTCTTTATACTTTTCTGCTTTAACAATGATTATACTGAAGGGATGCAGGGTAGGCTCTGTCCTGATATAGGATACCCTTTATGTTTTGGTCTGCCTCCATCTGCTGGACAGGATCCATGGTACTACAGGAACGAAAATTAGCAGGTAAGAACCAATTTTCCTTTTGAAGTCCTAAAATGTTTCAGTTGTTTAAAAGAAAACTTATCCGAGGCCACCAGCTGAAATTTAACCATAAGGTCACCAATGATCATCAACTCCATATTTCTCCACACCTGACCCAACTGAGATAACCCTAAGGCTCCCCAAAGCTGAAAATCAGCTCAAATCAACCCTAGCTGAAATTCCTTATTCAATCTCTGAAGAGTCTTAAAAAAATGTCTACTCCCCACCAGCATAAACTTACTTATCCCACAGATTTATAGTGAGAGCAGTAAAGGGCGACTCTTGACTTTCTAGTGAGCCAGAGCTGCATTTTGATAGGGACCCGGTAACTAGTTAATATATTTAAGACAAATAGAAGAAAATGTGTTTTTCATTCAACATATAATTAAACTCTGGAATTTGTTGCCGGAGGATGTGGTGAAAGATGTTAGTGTAGTTAATTTAAAAAAAAAAAAAGTTTGGACAAGTTCCTGGAAGAAAAGTCCATAAACCATTATTAAGGTGGACTTGGGGAAATACAATGGGATAAACTATATGGAATCTATTGACCATTTGGGATCTTGGATTGGCCACTATTGGAAACAGGATGCTGGACATGATGGACCTTTGGTGTGACCCAGTATGGCAAGACTTTTTATTTTATTTAGAATCTTTTAATATACCAATGCTCAAGATAAATATCTTATCGTACCGGTTTACTGCATAACAGGGGACTTATGCTATGGTCTTATGAAAGATGAGATAGATATGGAGGGATAGGAGGAGGTGGAAGGGATGAAACTCAGACAGTGCCAAGGGTTGGAAAGGTAGAAAAGAGGAAGGTGGGATGTGCAGGAGTAACTAAGAGTTAGCTGAAATATGTGGCCAAAGCTATCGTGGAGTGAGAAGAGATGAGAGATGGCAGCTGTGAAGAGAAAGATGGAGATAAGTGAGGTGAAAAGAGAACAAGGGAGAAAGGATAGAGATGGAGAGCACCATGGTAGAGGACAGCCCACAATTGGAGGCGTGGCAACCTCACCCTTGCAAAATTGTGCACACCCTCAGGAAAAATGAGAGGGTGAATACAATGAGAAAGCTGGTGCAGCAGCTTTTTGTTTTACTGCATTCTGAGGCCCATGTAATAAGCAGTGCTGAGCCTCCTGCGGGTTTTTTACTCGGGTTTTAGCACGGAGTTTTCTGTGCTAACCTTACTCAAGTATGTAATACGGCTTTTGGTGCTGAAGAAACCCACCTTATGCTTAGCTCGGATGCATGCAAATCCCATGTAAAAGACAGCATTAGCTATTCCCCAGCAATACAGGGAGCTGCGTTTAAAGGGCATTCAGCTTAAAACACATTTTCTTAGTGCTGGAAATTTAACTCCTATGTCAGAGCAGGAGTAAAAGTTAATTCACATTCCTGGTGGCCATGTTACACTATTACTGTGCCCAGTGTGATAGTGTCTAGCTGCTTCTACCAGACACAAAAGTAGAATATCATGGCCACCAGGAATGTGAGTTAACTTTTACTCCATCTCAGGGCAAGGCGTTAACAAAACACAGGAATAAGGAGATAGATGTTTGAAGTTGTAAGGAGTGTGACCAAAATGGCCTTGCATGTAAAACTGGCACTGGGCATCCCAACCTGCACACAATCTTTCATTTCATGTAAGGCCATTTGGGTAAGGGAAATCAAAGGGTAAGTTCTGTGGAATGGGCACCTGCAGCCATTAAGGATGCACAGCACCACAGTGCATACTTTTCTGTTGTAGGTGCCCACCCTTTGATTTCACTTTGTCATGCCTTGCATGTGAGATTGTGCCCAAGTTGGGATGCCCAGTGCCAATTTTGTATGTGCAGTCATGTTGATCACACTCCTTCCAACTTCAAGCACTTACCTCCTTATTTCTGTTTTAAAGCACTTTTCTGTATTGATGTGGCCTTTTCAGGTTTGCTCACATTTTAGCGCATTATTTTTTCATTTAGTGTGCTTTATTTTTTTTACTCCTGCTTGATTTGTATCCCATTAGCTTACTGCATCCCGCAGGACCCCTTTTATTAACACGCTTATTAAGTAAAGCATGCGAAAAATATAACTCCAGTTTTAGCACGGGCTTTATTTCATCAGACACGCTGTTTGTTAGTTTGATAGCAGAAGTGGTAGCTGAGCTGAACAGTAGTAGTTTAGGGACAAATCCTCTGAGCTACCAACCAGTGTTGCCTTTCTGGTGCAGTCTTTTTGATGCCTGTTGCAAAGCATTCTGTAACTTGAAAACTACTTTTTTCTTTAATGAGGAAAAGCCAAGACCTCAGGGCCCAAAATGCTTTGCAGTTTCATTACAGGGATTTCACCCTCCCAGGATCTTAAGGTGATTTTAGTTAAAGTTTAACCCCCTCTGCAGCTTGCAGTCTTAAAATCCCGACTGAGCTGGACTGTAGGGGATTCGCTGTCATTGCAAAGAATTCTTTGTGGTCCTGTTTCCCATGCCCATCCTTTGATTTGAGCAATTTGGGGCATTGTCGTCAATGATCGGTACAATAACTCTCTTGTTTGGAATAGATTTTGTCCTTGTGTGGGAGACAAGTTTGAACGATGAGGAGGAGCAGCAGCAGCAGCAGAGAGACGAAATCAAAGGGTCTGAGAGTGGAGACCACCTGGAGCTGAAAACCGAGGAGCTTCACAAGAGTTACAGGAAGAGGTTCTTAGAAAGTCTGGTCTCTGCCGGTATCAAGCTGGAGGAGGTAACTGGTCCTTTCATTCTACTACCACGCGCACATTGCTTCAGGAGCAGGCTGGATCTCAGTTCTCTCTCCATATCCTGCAGTCTGAGGGGAATTTAGTCGGTTCAGTATATCCCTGGCTCCATGTCTACTTCCCTGATGGGTTCCAGCTCCTTCCCTGGAGGGAGGCCCAGCTCCATATTCATTTGGTTAGAGTACAGCCATTGCTCCCATTCCTGACTTACCTCTACCCAAGGGACTGGGGGCTTGTGGAGAAGACTCCATTTCTATATGCTCTTAATGCTGTCAAATGTATCTTTCATTTCCTCACCAATGAAAAGGAGAATTTATGCTCCATGCTTCTTGGCTCTTGGGCACTCTCTTAGCACATTCTCTCTTACCATCCACCAGTTGAGCTGTGCATCTCTTCAGATACAATCTTTCAGTATCCAGTCTCATGAAACCTGCATTAAATTCCATAGCTTTGAACTCAAGATATACAAAAGACAGAATTGTTGATTAAACTGATATATATATATATATATATATATATATATATATATATATATATATATATACCGCTATACAAAACACTTCAGAATAATCAAGTGTTGGCTCCCATCTGTTTCTTATAAAGAAAGATTACTGTAATTAGTTAACTCATTTCTCATTTCCCCATACGATATATTTAATAGCTGGATATTGTGCATAGATGCAGGGTTTATAAAAGTCTTCACACCTTGCACATTTTTCACATTAAAGTATGAGTTTGTTTCACTGATCTACACAACATTGTCTACACTTTCATCGTGACAGAAAAATTATAGAAATATTCCAAAAGCAATACAAATAAGAAACCAAAACCTCTTGATTGCATACATCTTCACACCCTTTGTCATAGCAAACCCAGCTGTTCGATAAATTGCCTTAACGAGGCCCATGAAAAGTTGAGTCCATCCATGTCCAATCTCAGTATTTCAGCTGATCTGAATACTCCTGGATGAAGAATCAGGCTGTTTCTGTTGTGTGAAGTGAATTTGAAACATGCCAAACAAGGAGATGCCAAAATAATTCTGGGATAACATTTTTCAAAGGTACAGCCTGGGGGAAACATTCAGTGTGTTTGAATATCCTTTGGGGCACTGTGGAGGCCATCATTGTAAAGTGGAAATAGGTTTGGCACCACCAAGACACTGCTGCAGCCAGGCTGTCCCTCCAAAGTCGTTAGCCGTGGGTTAAGGAAAGTGCTGTGGAAAGTCACTGTGAGGCCAAAGACGGCTTTAAAAGAACTACAGAGGTCTCTGGCTGACCCTGGGGAAAATGTTTACTGTTCAACAAATGCAAGATTACTGCACAAACATGGCCTGTGTGGGAGGGTGACGAGAAAGAAGCCACTGCTGAAGAAAAGCCATATGATATGCCGCATAGCGTTTGCAAAGAAACACTTGTGAAACACTTCAAGCATGTGGGAGAAGGGTTTGTGATCTGATGAGACCAAAGTGGAGCTTTTTGGTCTCAGTACTAAGCAATATGTGTGGCATAAAACAAATACAGCACATCACACTGTTAATACCATCCCTACAGTAACGTACGGTGCTGGCAGTATTATGTTGTGGGGGTGCTTAGCAGCAGTGTGGATGGTGCAAAGTACAGGCAGACCCTGGAGAAAAACCTGTTGTAATCTGCATAGACCTGGGACTGAGGAGAAGGTCCACCTTTCAGCAGGACAATGATCTAACTAAACATAAGGCAAAAGCAACAGTAGAGTGGCTCAGCAAGAAGAAAGTGAATGTCCTTGATTGACTCAGTCAAGCCCAGACCTGAATCCAATAGAAAATCTGTGGCAAAGATTGAAGTCAATAGATGATCCCCAGCCAACCTGAAAGATCTTGAGCTCTTCTGCCAAAATTAATGGGCAAAAACTGTACCAACCTGCTGTGCAAAACTGGTAGACACTTATCCTAAACTCTCATGGCTGTTCTAAAAGGGGCTTCCATTAAGTATTGAGTCAAGGGATGTAATGTCTCATGCAATCAAGACCTTTTTATTTTTTTTATTCTTAATTACTTTTGGAATATTTATGTATTACTGTTTGTTCAGCCAGACTAGTCCAGTTGCCTATATTTATGCTCCCTAACAGCAGACGGAGACAGAGAAAAACAAGTTTGCTGATGTCACCCTGTGTAGGGTCCGAGGCTGAAATCAGCCTCCTGGTATTCTACGTATCCAGCAGATAGAAGGCAGCATACCTGTGTGGCTATCTGAGTTCTAGCGTTAGGCTAGATGAAGAGGAATCAGCAGAAGGATTCCGGCTCACTACTTGGGTGATGGGGCTAAGGGGCTTTTCCTCACAGTATATTCTGAGAAGGGGACTTCCAGGGGAGTAGACTGACCAGCCTTCTAGGCCTTCCCTCCTAGCTTGTTATCCCTCTTCTTTGACTCTTTCCCTGCCTCCCTTCCTTTGGCTTCCTGGATACTGAGTAGGCAGAGTCTAATAATAAAGTAAAAAAAAAAAGATGATAGTAGAAAAGGGACATGAGAGCCTGGATATGATGTGGGTGCAGCTCCAGGATTCACTCAGGTCTGGAATTTGCAGTGGAATGTCCACGGAGTGTGCAGGATGTGAGTATCTGTTATGTTTTGTAGGGTTTGGGTGGACCCTTGGACACAGTGGCAGCTGACCACGCCTACGGGGGGAAGTCCCTTGAGGGGCCACAGGTCAGGCTCAGCTCTGGTAACACAAACACAGATTATATTTTTTATTAGACAGTTTATGAAGCCACCAGAGGTGGTGGTAGTGAGTAGAAGATGGAGCCCGGCTGGGCTAGTATTCCTCAGGGCGCTAGAACAGCAGCTTCTCCGGTAGTAGTGCTGAAGGAAGAAGAACTGAGAAAATGAGTACACTGAGATATTCATAGAGTCCCCAATATGGAGAAGCCCCGAGGTAGGAAGAGCTGGCCCTCGAGCGAGTACCAGATCCCTGGGCACAGAGACTCGTTGGCAAGTACTCACGCAGCAGTTCTCCGTGGAAGATGGCACTGGTGCTGGAACGGAGATAGGCCTTCGAGGAGCGAGTACCTGGTTCCAGGGAAACAGCTCTGAGGAGTAGATGATAATAGTACTCACAGATGGTGTCTGTAGCGAATTCTTCCAAGTAGAAGAGGAGATGGACACAGGCAGCGAGTCAGGGAACATGGGCCTTCGAGGAGCGAGGACCGGTTCCTGACAGTGACCTGAAAGAAGCAGAGAGGCCCCCGAGGAGCGGGTACCCCATTAACAGCAAAGAGTCCAAATAGAAGTTGAAGGCAGAGTAGCTGGGTACGGAGAGCGAATCCCATCCGTAGGAATTACCCTTGCTAACTCAAAGGCTAGCAATAAACAACAGGCTTAAATATCCAGGCAGCGTGACGTCATCACAGGGGGACGCCCCTGAGGTTCGCACTATAGAGGAAATAAAAATGAGGGCCGCGCAGCGCGCGCGCCCTAAGGTACCTGAGGAGCATGGCGGGAGGCAGCGCCCAAGCCGGTCCGGGGACACCGGAGAGGATGGCGGGCAGACGCCGCAGCAGCCAGATGTCCACAGGGAGCAGGAGGATTCGCAGAAAAAGAAAGGTAGGCGGAGTGAAGCCGTCTGGCCGCGACAGTTGCAACAGTATCCCTGGGGGGTGGGGGATCATGTTGGGGCTTGTGGAGCATGCCAAGTGCAGTGATTCTTGTAGTGCTGAAGTTCCCACTGCACATATCTAAAGGAGGGAGGACTCAGATCTCTGGATTCCACCATGCTGGATTTGCAGTCCGGAGGCAGAAAAGTTCTCCTGCTGGTGTGCTTCCAGCTACCGTGGGAACAGCTGCCAGTTTGGAGCTGCATGCCTCATTGGGGATGGCTGAGATGAGGCCTCCAGTATTAATTCCTTTTCTGTCTGGGGATGTGCAGTCACATATGCCAGTTTGCATCCTTGTCTCTACACGAGACACTTCTTTAGCCTCCTGCTTCTCGTTCTTGCCAGCATTTGTTTTGTTGATGCACGGGCTTTTTGCTTGAAGCAGGGTGCAGGTTTAGGTCTTTCTTTGCATCTCCATGTTCTTGCTAGAGATGGGTTTTCTAGTCCAGTGGTCCCCAACCCTGTCCTGGGGGCCCACCAGCCAGTCGAGTTTTCAGGATATCCACAATGAATATGCATGAGAGAAAATGTGCATGTTCTGCCTCCATAACATGCAAATTTTCTCTCATGCATATTCTTTGTGGATATCCTGAAAACTCGACTGGCTGGTGGGCCCCCAGGACAGGGTTGGGGGACCACTGTTCTAGTCCAGCGAAGAAGTGATCCTGGTGAGAGGATGTATAGGATTTGGAGGAGGAAAGGTCTTCCTGGTCTAGACCTCCATGATATCCCTTAAGAAAGGGCAGCCGGATGATTTTGTGGAGAATTTGGAGGAGGCAAGATTTCTTCGAGAGAACAGGAAGAATCCTCAGTGAGCCACCTCTTTAGTAAGGAATAATTGTCCTCCCTAATTGTTTGGGCCTTGGGTGCCTTAGGAATAACAGAGAGCCTGCGAGAGCCTTCTCCTTACATTAGGTGATCAGGGAGTTGGTCGCTGCGGAGTGGGATTCCCTGAATGCCAGTTTCAGAGATCTAGCTGCTACAGGCATAAGAGAGAGAGAAGTTGAGGGCTCAGAGTATGAATGCATTGGTTATTGTGGTCACAAGAAAGACTACTATTTATATTGAAGGGGACACAATGCTCAAGTCCATGCTTAAGCATTCTTTTTCGGGTCTCATTGGCCCTGCAGGTGGCTGACTACAGTGGCTATGTGCCAAGGCATGCCTACAGTAGACTCAGCTACTTCAGGACAGGGTTCTGGGAGCTTCTAGCAGTGGTGTGGGCCTGGGTGGGTGATAGCTCACCCACTTTGGGATCAAGCCTACCCAATCAGGGCAGCCCAACCCCCTTGAATCCCATCCCTGCGGCAGCCGAAGGAGAGAGCCCACCGAAGCAAGGCTGCTGTGGGACACCATTTCCATAGCAGTGAAGAAGGTGGTCCCTGAAGCAAGGCCACTGTGGGCATCCTTGTGATGACAAAGGAGAAGAACCCCAAAGCAAGGCAACCACAGGAGCCCATCTCCACAACAGCAAAGAAGGCCCATGGATGCAAGGTTGCTGCAATAGCCCATCCTCACTGCGGCAAAGAAGACCCTTCGAAGTAAGGCCACTGCAGGAGCCCATCTCTACGACTGTGAAGGAGAAGGCTCCCAAAGCAAGGCTGTTGCGAGATCCCATCCTTGTAGCAGTGAAGAAGAACTGGTACAGTAAGGCTGCCATGGATCCCATCCCTACGGTGGTGAAAACGAGGGCCTCAGCAGCAAGGTCAATGGTTGGATCCTAACCATGTAGCAGCAAAGAAGAGGGCCAGAGTATCAAGGCCATCTTGGGATCCCATCCTTGCAGCAGTGGAAGTAGGTGTTTGGCAGTGCCTAAAGAAGAGGCCCTTTGTGTGCATGTGGGGTTGAGAATGGGAGCCTGGGTGTGCATATGTGTGTGTATAAGAATGGAGCCTGGGTATGTGTCTTTGTGTGCATGTATAAGAATGAGAGATTGGGTGTGCGAGCGAGAGTTTGTGTTTGTGGGAGAGCATGTGAGAATGAAAGCTTGTGTGTGTAAGGGAGTCTGTGAGAGAAAGCATGAGCCTCTGTATGTGTGTGTGTGTGTGTGTGTGTATGTGTGTATGTAAGGGAGGAAGGGAAGAAGACAGAAGGAGAAAGAAGAAACATAAAAAAGAAGAGTGACCCTGAATAGGAGTTGGGAAAAGACCAACAAGGGAAAAGTAGGGAAAAAAGAGACTGGGACCACTGATTAGAAAATTCAAAGATCAGTCAAAGGTTAAAAAAAATATTTTGAGATTTTAGCAATTGGAATTTGCCATCTTTGAGCATGTGCATTTCTTATATACTTGTATTTTGCACTTTCTTTAGAGTTCTGTTATTCAGAGTCTGGTTTCTCAGTCTTTCTATTTTAGTTTTGTCTGCAACTTTCTGTTTC
Organism: Rhinatrema bivittatum; assembly: GCF_901001135.1. NCBI lineage: Eukaryota > Metazoa > Chordata > Amphibia > Gymnophiona > Rhinatrematidae > Rhinatrema > Rhinatrema bivittatum. The sequence goes on from NC_042623.1 coordinate 167,876,601, forward strand.
TAATTTGTAGTCCCTTATTTCTATATTAGGTAAGAGTCGGTCTCTGTTTTGCCTGTGTGTGACTGAGGTGCAGCATTTCTGTTAGTGATACTTCAGTTCCATCTCAATCATTCAGTTTTTCGTCCATCCTTCAAGAAGAAATCCTCCCCAGAGGGATCTGAGGAGCTTCACCGGTTGGATATTCTCTGGATCTTCCTGCGATATTGGAAGGTGACTAATCCCTTTAGAAGATTAGACAATTTATTAATCCTTTTTGGTGGCCAAGAGAAAGGTGAGGCGGCTTCCAAAGCTTCTTTAGCCCATTGGATTAAGGAAGCGATCAGCTCCATGTATATTGCTATAAGGTTACTGCTTTTCTGAGGGCTTTGGGCATATTCAACGAGGACACAGGTCTACTCATGGGCAAAACTCTGGTGGTGTTCTCAGTGGAGACTTGCAGGGCAGCTACTTGGGCATCCTTGCACTCATTCATAATGCGTTACCGTCTAGATATTTGGGCCAGACAGTATGCCGCATTTGGTGCTGGTGTACTGACGGCGTTCCATTCAGTTTGAGGGTTGGCTTTGATATATCAAAGTCATCTGGATAGGTCTGGCTGGCTGAAGAGGAAGGCAAAATGAAGTCTTACCTGCTAATTTTCTTTCCTTGAGTCTTGCTAAACCTGTCCAGAACTCTCCTGGATTACTATGTATTGTTCTTCCTCACTGTATACAGGAATTTTTCCTTTATATTCCTATTACACGTCTGTGTAATTTTAGTTCCTATAATGTTGATTTCATGGCCATGGTTGGGCTGGTTTGGTTAGCTAGCCTCCCAGCGTTGGATGCCCTTTAAATTTGGGGGTATAGGAAAGAATGTTGGCTTTAGCTTGTTACAAGAATACTGGGAGGCTGATGTCAGCACAGGACCCTGTATCAATGTTTCCCTACCTTTTCAAGCTCAAGGTACATTTATATTATATTGTGTGACACACCAACCTCTGTGAAGCCAGCAGTACAGACATGGAGAGGGTCTCCTATGGCCAACAGAAGAGCTAGGGAAGCACTGATAGCCGTCATTCTCTTTTACAAATTTTAAAACAAAGGGGAAGAGAGGGCGGAGACATGCATGAACCTGTCACAATGGAGCTGTGTTGCAGCTAAATCAACTGATTTGCCTATACCGTCGCAGGAGGCTCCAGTGCAGTGGTTTCCCCCACACCACCAGTTGGTTTTATATATATATATGCGCACACACTTAGAAAGATAGATATGCATACACACAGTGTGCAGATAACTGCTGCTGATTTTATTCCTCCAGTCATTACCCTTACATTTTCCCTGACATTTCCTCTGGCACTAGAGAGTGAAGTCCAAGCAGCGTTTGTGCATTATCATCAGCAGATTTTTCAGTAACTCTGCCTTGGGCTTCAGCCACAATTTGGCCCCATTGTTGTGCATAGAGGAGTTTTGCCTTGGCGCCCCCTCCTTCTATTGCTCTCTACTTCCCTCCCTCCACTCCCAGCTGCTTTTTATTCTGGGTACATTGCCCACCTTTCATAGCTCCTCATCCTGCAGACGCTTCTGCTCCCTCTGCTCTGCTCTGCCTGCAGACTCCTGCTCCTTACTTACCCTAATCTCCTCATCACACATGGATTTCTTCTCTCTTTATCCTAGTGGGGGTAGCTTGCTTAATACGGCGGTTACTACCCTAAACCAATTAAGCCTGATACATCACTTTGAATGCATATACAGCATTGTTCTCTGCTTCAATGGCAGGGGGAAAAGGGGGAAATGTGGAAAACAGGATTTACATTCAGACAACATCCAACAAGGCAATGATCTGTGCAATCTGGGTAAACAAACATCGGGGTAACTTGCTTGATGCGGCAGTTACTACCTTTAACCGTTAAGCCTTATGTTCACCTTTGATGCAATTCCAACATTACTCTCTGCATCAATGGCAGGGGATGGCAGGAAACTTGAATCAAACAGTTACCAACAAGGGCCCTGATATTGGTGGTTGCGGTTGGTGAACCAGATACATATGGGAAAATAAGTGTGGGAGCTTGCTGGGCAGACTGGATGGGCTGATTGGCCTTTTTCTGCCATCATTTCTATGTTTCTATGTTGCCTCAGTTCTGTGCCATGGACAGACCTCCCCACTCCCAGATCCCTCTACATACAGGGGTAAGAAAAAATCTTTGTGGTGCAGAGAACTGGCTCAGTTAGTTACTTGGCTGTTCCATGGGGCTACCAAAGCTCCACCACTGCTGCTGCATCCAACACTCAGAGTGAGTCACATCCAGTGCTCAGTGCACAATCTTCCTATCTCATTCAGCCTGGGCATAAGACAGAGGCTAGAAGACTAAATGAGGAGGAGGTTCTCTATGCAATGTGGGTCCTGCATAAAGCAGGGCCTGGCTCTCCGTACCCTGCTTGCTGCTTGTTAATCCCCACACTCTGTAGCTGGAAAGAAAAGGTATATGTGTCTACACATGTGCTCAGAAAGGGGCTCCTGCATGTGTAAAGGCCACTGCTAGTGTCTCTTGTTGCAAGGTTCTGAGAAGAGAGCCCAGCTGCCGTCTGGACCTGAGCATTACACTGTGGTGTCTTTTCTATGGCATTCCTGATAAAGTTTGGTGGCACAACAGTGTGCCACAGCACATTAGTTGGGCAAACACTGTCCTGTAGAGGGTGACATCAGCAAACCTGTCTCCGCTGCTGGTAGTGATGTATAAACCTATCCACCTGGACTGGTCTGACAGGACTCAAGGAAAGGAAATTAGGAGGTAAGACTAAATTTCAACAGTGAATGTGATCAGTGAAGCAAACAATGCATTTTGATTTGTATTTTTTAGACAGCAGAATGTAAAACATGTACAAGGGTGAGAAGACTTTTACAAGGCATTGTATATAATTCAGCTGTAAAGAGCAGAGGAATATACTAAACATTAAAATCCAGGCTTAGGGAACTGAACAGAGTGGCTGTAGATTCTCTCTCTCTCTCGGTCCTTTCATTCCATCAGCTGTTCCTTTTTGCAGCACACAACCCAGGATGAGACGACAAAGGTGCACTATGTCCTGCTGCATGCCCCATGGAACGTACTCTGCTACTATGCAGAGGAGCTCAGCCTGAGAGTCCCACTGCAGGTGAGACCCTGGGATCCTCCAAATTAAAACCCGATGGAGGAAGAGCTGATTCAGCCTCCCATCGTATCTGTCTCTGTCTCTTGCTCTTCTTTTCTCAGCATTCTTTCACAGTTCTCCCATGCCCTCTTTCTAGGCCATACCCAATCAGTCTTCTAACTGGTCAGCCAAGGTTCTGAAGAAGCTGAGGATTTCTAATGTGATGTATGAGGAGCTTCCCGGCACACCCATGAGTCATTACACTTGTCAATTTAAGGTCACTAAGCTGTCCAGGTAAGTTTTGGGAGTGTTCCTTCTACCTTACTTTGCTTATTCTTTTTTTCGAAAGATTGTCACACTCCACTTGAGATTTGATGCATCCCCTATCTTCTCCCACCTCTCTTTCTACCTTCAAGACACTTGAAGTCAATCCTGGTTTTAAACTCTTATGCTTAAGCATCAGGACTGATGCAAGCATATTTGGGGCCCTACTTATCTATTGGCAGGTCCAGAACAGTGATCCCTTCTTTGGCAGTATTGGCTCTCCCCCTCTGGGCCTTGTGATGATGGGATTTTGCTGACCCCCAAATTTTGGCGCTCTAGGCAACTGTCTAGTTTGCCTAATGGAAGCACTAGCCCTGTTAATCATTCTGGGTCTTGTAATTCTGTTTTTCATGGCCTCAGACTATCAGATCATCTTTTCTGTTCTGCATTCTGCCAAAAAATGTGAAAGAAATTACCATTCTTCCTCACCCCCTGGCTCTCATCACAGATGGCGAGATTGATATTCAGTATCACTTAGCCAGATAAGTTCAGACTTATCCAGCTAAGTGGTGGTATTTGAATATTCGGCCGTGTTCAGTGTCTAATTGGTGAGCGGCATGGGGACATTCCAAGGAATGGCTACTTATCTGGCTAACTTAGCTGGATAAATGACAATATTCAGACTTATCAAGCTAAGTTAGCTGGATTAGTTAGACCTGCTATTGAGCAGGTCTAAAGTTAGCTAGATAAACTTACCTGGCTAACTCAAACTTATCTGGATATATTCAGCAGCATGGCTGTGCTGCTGAATATCTTGGCTAAGTTAAGCAGGTATGTTTATTCAGCTAATTTTCCTAGCCAGATAAATTTGGAATATCTACTTCAATGGGTCTTATTAAAAAAAAAAAGGCCTTTTTCCAGTTTTGTGCCTGTAGAAAAAGTCTTTATTTAATATTACCTAATGTGTATACAGCAGGATTACCAAATGTACTCCGTTTTTCTGCTGTGCCTCAACTGCTCTCTGTCCCAGTTATGTCTGATTTGTCTGCTTGCCTTCTCTGTTCTCTCTCCTTTATCTCAATAATTGATCCCGCTGAGACAGCATGAGAAAGTTATTCTCCCAGGCCCTGGCAGAGAGAGCTACTGAGATAAGAAATATTATTCCCATCCTTAAAACAGGGATTATGTCAGTCTGAGGACTTGCCTAAAGGTTACGAGTCCACTCCAGGTGTTTATTCAAAGGTAACCAATACAGCAATAAGACTTACATTTCTGCCGGGTAAACTATACAGCATAGGAATAACTCAAACACAGTCTAAGATCAGTCTGGGTCACAATCTTCATAGTACTTTAAGCAAGACTTCTATAATACTGCCCGGCTTACAGGAACTGGTACACAGATACATAGGTGTGAGCACTCATGGGGCTGTCTGGATCCAGTGGTTCACCCTTGAGCTATCAAGTTGCCAGAACACTGTGGTATTCCCAGCAATCCCTTTTGAACCCCTAAGGAACAATCCCGATACTCAGGGGCAGGACAATGCCCCAGTCTAACAGCTTCCTGAGCCTGCATCTGCTTAAGGCAGAGGTACCAGCCTCTGACCAGGCAAACCCTAGTTTGAGGCCTACCAGAGCACGATAGCCCTGACATGGGTGGGAAGAGGAGATCTGAGCAGCTTTCAGCACCCAGGTTTGAGTAATTTTGGGAGTATGGCAAAAAGGCTTTTTTTTTCTTCTTTCTCTCATCTCATCCTCCTCATCTCAGTGGCAGAGTGGGGATGGGAAATCCTTCTCTCCATCATGTTCCATGCTATTCTGCCCTCCACTCCTGTGGAGTGTCGGGGGCACTAAGGAAGCAGGGAGGAAGCAAAAGCCTATGGGGGCGGGGGGTGAGGGATGGGGAAAGGGTGAGAACGCATGCAAAGGACGGGAAGACCGAGAAGAGATGGACTGGAAGAGGGAAACGGGGAAGACGCCTAGACTTAGGGGGCGAAAGAAAGGATGAAATAAGATGGAGCAAAAGGGAATGGAGAGGAAAGAAGAACTGAAAGAGAAAACAAATACAAAACCAAATGCTGTAAAAAAAAAAAAAAAGGCAAAGAGAGGAAAGAAAAAGAAGAAGGTGAGTCAGAAAGTAACACTGAAGATAAAAATAGAAGAGTTATATTACTGAACATTTTTCCCAGGGATTGTTCTCCATAAGCTGCTCGCTTGCTTGCTACACCTGCCATTGGAGCAAGAATCCTGGACGGGGCGGAGTAGAGCGAGAGTGAGGCAGGGAATGGGCTTAGATGAATATTTCACAGTTTATTTTGTGTTTCTCTTTTCAAGGTTCCTAGGGAGTGATAACCATGATACGTTCTTCACTAATACCCAGCGTCACCAAATAGTGAGTATCCAGTGCATTAGTATATTATCAACCTGACACTAGATAGTGAGGGTGCAGTACATCAGTGTACATTAAGAGAATACCCAATAAGTGAATTCTTCTGCTAGTGAGTATCTCCAAGGCATGATGAGAGAGAAGTGGAGAGGGCATAGGTATTTAGGTGTACCAGTGGAGATGGTAATTTTAAAATGAGCACACCAGTGAAGATATGCTGGAAGTTTTAATCATGCACGCATTTGCGCACGTTCGTTATAAAATACACCAACCGTGCGGAAGTATGCTCCTAATTTTAAGAGGTTACTCGAGCATAGCTAACGCGCGTGTGTCTCCCATAGGACTTTGTCAACTTTCACGTGCTTATGGTCAGTGGATTTTTAAACTTGCTCACCCGAGGCACATTCCCAGTTTTCCAATTACTCCACCAGTTTGTCCAGTTGATAGCCAGGTCTTTCCGACTCCTCTGGTTCTTCGTCCTGCAAGCCCCCCAGTTGACCCGGACCCCTCACCCTGTTCTATAAGCCCTAAAGCTCGAGATCTCCAAACTTGCTCCTCATCAGGCGCGCTGCAGGAGTAAAGTTTCGCAGATATCAAGCATATGCGCGCTGTGGTTTTCAGTTTGAAAATACAGAGGTACGTGCGTAAGCCTTGGCCCCGCCCTGGAACATCCATGCCCCTCCCATGCCCTGCCCCTTTTCTGCCCCCTTATTCCTCACACGTGCAAGGGTACATACATGTGTATTTTGCAGATTTAATATTCTGCGTTGCTCGCGCACATCCCACCTATACACGCAAGCAGCACTTTTAACATCGACCTGAATATAATTAGGGAAAAACGCTAAGAGAGAGAAATAAAAAATTTGCAATTAATATCTGTGTAAATTACATTACCCAGATATCTCCAGAAATTAAATTAGTGTTCATTAGTCTTAAAAATATAAGTTCTGTACTAACAAAGAGAACCCTTTGGACTATGAGCATAGATAATTTGGTATCAAAGGCAGGAAAAGAATAGAATTCATACATAAAATCATAGAAGATGGAAGAAAAGACCACTCGGACCACCCAGACTGCCTATGTTTGTCTGCCTGCTGTGTTGTCACAAGTCTTATTTGGTCTGTGATCTTCACCCTCCTGCCACCACTAAGGTCCCTTTTTTGTCTGTCCCATGCATGCTTGAATTCTGCCATTGTTTTGGTTCCTATTATCTCCCCTGGAAGTCTGTGCCAGGTTCTTATGGCCTGGATTGGCCACTGTTGGAAACAGGATGCTGGGCTTGATGGACCCTTGGTCTGACCCATTATGGCATTTTCTTATGTTCTTATGTTCTCCAGGGGCAGCTCAAGGCAATCTGGTGCCTGAGGCGAGGGATAAGATGGCGCTCCTTCTCCCCAAAGCAAGGATTGGGGGGGGGGGGGGGGTGTCTTTGTAGGCTGGCACTTCTGGTGATTTTCAAATGCTGTGAAAGAGGAAAAGCAGGGGGCTCAGAATTCCAAGAGGAGTGGCAGGGTGGCAGTGATCCTGCCACGCTCCCAGGAACCCTAAGACCTGCCTCCAACCTTTTTTCCCCCTAGCGACTCTGTTTCCCCTGGAGAAGTGGGCAGGGACAAATTGCAGGGAAATCTCAGCCTGGAGGATTTTTTTTATAAAGCCGTCCATGGAGGTATCTGTGTCTTGCTCGTGTGATTTCCGTGCGGCTTGTACTTTAACAGCTTCCAAAAGCACATTCATCTAATCTTCGAAAGGTACATCATGTGACCTGAAGCCTAGCAGAACTGAGAAAAACTTCTCCAACATAAATGTCAACATAACAGACTAAGTAGAGCAGATCCTAGAGTGGAGGTGAGCAATCGGTTGGGATCCCACAAGTTTGGGTACCTCTCTCATGTATCCTGGATTCCTGGTCTGGTGTTAGTCTTTTGCCAACAAATCAACTCTTAAACCAGTTGCCGAGTAATGAGACAACCACACTGCCAGTCAGTGGCTCAGACACACCCATTCCGACCCGACGGAGCGCACTGTTAACCTGCCCTTGGACGCGCGTTTTCCCTTACCCCTTATTCAGTAAGGGGCGGAAAACGCGCATCCAACCCGCGGAACCTAATAGCGCCCTCAACATGCAAATGCATGTTGAGGGCGCTATTAGGTATTCCCGCGCGATACAGAAAGTAAAATGTGCAGCCAAGCTGCACCTTTTACTTTAAGAAATTAGCGCCTACCCAAAGGTAGGTGCTAGTTTCTGCCGGCACCAGGAAAGTGCACAGAAAAGCAGTAAAAACTGCTTTCTGTGCTCCCTCTGACTTAATATCATGGCGATATTAAGTCGGAGGTCCCGAAGGGTAAAAAAAGTAAAAAAAAAAAAAATTTTTAATGGGCCGGCGGCTGTCGAGTCGAAAACCGGACGCTCAATTTTGCCGGCGTCCGGTTTCAGAGTCCGTGGCTGTCAGCGGGCTCGAGAACTGACGCCGGCAAAATTGAGCGTCGGCTGTCAAACCCGCTGACAGCCGCCGCTCCGGTCCAAAAGGAGGCGCTAGGGACGCGCTAGTGTCCCTAGCGCCTCCTTTTGCCCGTTTCTACCGCCGGGCCTCATTTACATAGAGAATCGCGCGCACGGGCGAGTGGCCTGTGCGCGCGCCGGGTGAGCGGGCGTTCGTCCGCTCTCCCACGGACTTTACTGAATCGGCCCGTCAGTGAGTGTCCCCCTGCCCCCAGCACTGCTGTATCATTATGTAAAAGTTGGTGCTTGTTGCCAGCCTTTCCTCAGCCTGCAGCAGCCCCCTCCCATTCCCATTCTCAGCCCTTCTTGACACCTCACTCTCCAGAGCACTCACTGGTTCCACAGCCAGCTGCCCCTCTCAAAGCTCAGCCCAGCCACCTCAGACAGAACTGCACAGCTACCTCTTTCTGGCTCACCCCCTCCCTTTATATTACAGTAGCTTGCTTCCACTTCTCGGGGCCCCTCTCCACTCCTACAAAGTCTGCTGCTTTTAGGGTTCCCTAGGCTCGGCTCTGCCTAACTAATCCTGGAGAGGGGGGGGGGGGACCAGAAGTGATTCATTCTACCTGCTTCCTCCATGGTTTAAAAAAAAGAAAATTAACCCATGGCCAAGACTAGATGCATCGCTGTTGCAGCCGAGACTGGGAGAGCCTACCTATGACAGCCCAGCTCCAGATGGGATTCTGCTGTCCCACATGGAGCCAGGGCTGGTGCAAGGGTGTTAGGCATTCAAGGCAAAACTTAGACTTGCACCCCCCAGTCCGACCCCACACATATACTTAAAAATGATGCATTTGTAATACGATTTTGCGTGAAAAAAGGACATTCAAAGTAGTCTTCTGAAGTAAATATATTACAACATGTATACTATATTTACATGCACTACTGTGCTGCCAGCCTGAAAACCCTGCAAAAAAGTAATAAAGACTGGAACTCAATCTTTTTGAGTTCCAATCTTATAACATGTGGCAGCGCGCGCATGTTATAAAATCGGGAGTAGATTTGTTTGCGCCAGGTTGCGTGAACAAATCTACTCCTGCGCGCAGCTTTTAAAATCTACCCCTAACTGAATAACTCACCTCTGTCTGACACAGGCAGAACACAGACAAACCCTTTTTATTATGGAGTCTTAACAGATTTTGATACTTATAAGGAATAACAACCTACAGCCCCAGTTTTCTCCAGCACCAATACAGCTGCTGGAAATTGCACTACACCTTTCTCGTCACGCATGCCGTTTTATAAATGTTTCCTCCCTAGGACGCCTTCTCAGCTGCCTTCTGTATTCATGCTTTACATTCTGTATATCAGTGCGATGCCTGCATGGGCTTCTGGCAAAGGTTTGGTCTTCAGCTGTCAGTGCTATAATCAGGGTCAATCAAGGGGGCAGGATCAGGAGCCTCAAGGTTAAAGGGGGCTTCAGATTTATACACGTGGCAATTTTTTGGCATTTGACAATCTTGATGACTTGTTTTTATGCGCATTCATCATTATTTTGATTATGGCTAGAGGCCTCAAAAGCTGGATGGGGCCCGGGCCTCGCTGGACTTCTCGGAAGTCCATGCTTTGGTGTGGCACCTGCACAGGGCTCTGATGAGGATCCACTCTTCAGCTGTCCATGCTATATTTATACTTTACAGATATTGATGTTGCACCTGCATTGGATTCTGGTGAGGATCACCACAGTCCCTCATTTGCTTGTTGGGAATAGCTAAGTAGGAGAAGCTTGCAAAAAAATATTATAATCTCCTCAGGAATGACATGAAAAATCAGAGGGAAAAAGAAGGAAATTAGTGATTTAGCTCACTTTTAACTGGAAACTGAGTTATCTAAATGTTTTTTTTTCCAGTGTTGCTGCTTTCTCGTCCCATCTCCGTTTGCCCCGATACCCATGCGTCTGCTTCTCTTCTCTCCATTACAGCTTTATGAAATCCTGGCCCGCACACCTTATGGACAGCAGAAGCGAGGCGAGGTCGGAGTGGACAGACTGTTGAATGAAAAGATCTTCAAAGCTGCATTCCCACTGCATGATGTACGAAAGTCATCTCCAGCATCACATAATGTTGTCTGGGGCTCACTCAACAGCGTTTGGGTTCTGTCAGCTAAAAGTCCTGGGGCTTGGAGCCACAAGGGAGGTCCAACAGCCCAACAGTCTCCCAAAAGTACAGGGAAATTTTGGCTACAGCAGTGCAAAGTTCCTCAGTAGCGTGTGTGTCCCAGTTTTATGGGAACAGGCCTAGGAATGATCTTCTGTTCCTTCTGGAAAGTCAAATTCTGCTATCTGTCCACTATTCTGGGCATGCAGCGGATATGTAGTCAGTTTTATTAATAGTTGGGACAAGTCCTCTAGCTCCCTGTTTGCATTAGGATGGCTCGGTTGCAGCGCCCTGCTGGCTTTAGCGCATTTTCTGTGTGTTATATTTCCGTGTGCAGCACTTCTGCAAGTGCTGGAATCTGTGAAAAAGCTGAATCTTTTTCCAGGAGAGGGGCATATAGATTCAGTGTCCTCAAAAGATCTTCTCTGTGTGCTATAAAGGTATTAAAGATCCAATATTAAGGTGAAGAACTTTTTCCATGGCTAATGACTGCCAAGTGTTTCACAACCAATTTAAGATATCACAGTTTTAAGTTCTAGATCTAACCCCCCTGTTTATGAAGTCTATGGAGATGAAGGAGATCTGGATCACACGTCAAGATGAGGGAGAGTTAGATCTGCCTCTGGGAGCTGAAATGAGACCTCCAGCTCACGAGATCTGAACAACTTAACAGCCTAGGCCAGGTTCAGACTGGTGACTCAAAAGTGAAATTTTTCTTACAAGATCTGTTATTTATAGGAGTATTATCAAAGTCCACAAGATAATTCCCATGCTTACAGTCTTACTGTCTCAAAAAAACTCAGAATAGACAGTGCATCTGAGCACAGAGAGGTTAAGTGCCTTGCTTGGGATCAGACCATGAGTGGTGGATAGGGGCGATAATTGTGGGGTCTCCTGTTTCTCAGTTCAATATTTGCTACATTTCCAGCTGTCAGACTTTCCCAGTTTTTCTTAAAAGATCTGCTTTCAAGTATTGATTTTTATTTTTTACTGTACAGGATGTTCTTCCCAATCAACCATAAACAATAACAAAATTTAAAAAGCTTCACGAGTTCACAGATCTGTTAATTGAAGCAGCTGTTCCAAGTAACCTGAATTTCAGGCTTCCCAGTGTATGTGGTGCTCAGCATTTAAGGCAGAAATTATCTGTAAGCAAAAAAAACCTTTTACATCGACAAGCAGTTCTGAAATAACTATGACATGTGGCTGCTGTTATCTGATGGCACTGAATGGATCCCTCTTTCTGAGCTCAATAGAGCTTTTGCCCCACTGAGCAAGTGTGGGAATTCCCACATGAGTGTTGCCTCGTGAGACCCTCAGTCATTTTTTTTTTGTCTGAGCTACTGCCTGGACATGCACCCCTTTCTCTCGTTGTAAAATTTTTTTCTAAACACTACAGGTTTTCTCCTTTTTCTCTTGCCTCAGTAGCCCCTCAACAGCACTTTTCAGAATAAGAAAAAAAGATGCCTATGCCTAAGAAGCCTACAATCAACAGCTTTAAAGACTGCATCTGCAGGCACAATATGTCCATCACAAATGGATACAGTCTGTTACAAGTGCCTGGGGCCATACTATGGCTTCACCAACTGTTATGATTGTGGCCAGATGTCTTCTGGGACCAGTGCTGGTGCCAGAGTGTCCAGCTGCCCTAGCCAGTGATGTCATGATGATGTCATATTCCTTCATATTCTCCCCCCTCCCCCCCAAGTCACAGTGCTTATGTCGCCAGAGCTCCTTTACCTCGCCGATCGAAGCATACCATATGCAAGACCTACAATTTCAAACCTGCCACCCAACTCTTTCGTGTTAAAAAGAATAATGCCCTCACGTCCAGCATATTGCCTAGTCCGCATATTGCTTCGCGCTAGCCCTGTCCGGGGCTCAGAAGAATTGAGCCTACATGAATGCAGAGCTCCCAGTCATCTAAGCTCCTTTTCGTCCATGAGTTCTGTGCATGGTGAGTTGAGCAGGGGGTGCCATCTCTAGGGCTCCCCACAATGTGGATGCTGTGTTGGGATCCAAGCAGATCAAAGAAGCAGTGGGACTCTGATCCTTTGGCTTCATCAGATCTCAAAAAACAAGTGTGGGGTTCCTTGGTGCCATCAGTGCGGGACACCAATGCAATGGCTAAGCAGAACCTTCTGACTCTTCAAAGCTTGGGGGACTTGGCATGGTGACGAACATGGATCTGGAATGGGCGGTGTTGTCAAAGCCCAAAGACTCAACGTGGTTGGTGTCATCGATGCAGAACAGTCTGGCACCATAGATCATTGACACACTCAGCGCCTTGGAAGCATCTGGGACCACTGCTGCCATTGAAGTACCGGGCACTAATGGTACCATTGACACTTATGCACCAGGTGCCAGAAGAAAAGATTCTCGTAGTGCTGTTGTCATGGGACCAGCGGAGCTGGCACACCATGCGGAGTCCTTGGATTTAACAGCATAGACAGGACCAGGAGGTGATTCGTTTCAGGTCACCTCATCATTTGTGGCTGATTCCCATGCCAATCTCCCATCTTTTCCACCAATATTCCAAACCTATGGGACCTCCAATGATGTCTGGGAGAGGCTTGCAGTCCAGAGCATGCTGCTGGAAATCCCATTTGGCCATCTTACTCTTGAACTCCTGCAGATCCAGGAGGTCCCGTTTGAGCCACTTCATGGAGCTCAGGGGAAGTATCCCAGAGTGATGAGCTGATACTGGTTTTAGAGGAGGATATGACTTCACCAATGGCACCACAGGATCATCAGTCAGCAAACTGGATGACGGGGTTCCTCAAGAAGATCTATACATCCCTAGCAGCTAATGACAAAGAAGGTGCAGAGATTTCAATTATCCCAATATTGACTGGGTAAGTGTAACATCAGAACATGCTAGAGAGGTATAGTTCCTGGATGGAATAAATGACAGTTTTAAGAGCAACTGTTTCAGTAACCGACGAGAGAGGGAGCAATTTTAGATCTAATTTTCAGTGGAGCACAGGATTTGATGAGAGAAGTAACGGTGGTGGAGACCGCTTGGCAATAGTGATCATAATGTGATCAAATTTGAATTAATGACTGGAAGTGGGAGAGTAAATAAATCCATTGCTCTAACACTAAACTTTCAAAAGGGAAACTGATAAAATGAGAAAAATGATATTAAAAAAAAATGAAGGGTGCAGCTACAAAGGTTACGAGTGTGCAGCAGGCATGGACATTGTTAAAAAATTCCAACTTAGAAGTGCAGTTCAGATGTATTCGATGCATTAAGAAAGGTGGAAGGAAGGTCAAACAATTGCCGACATGGCTAAAAAGTGAGATAAAAGAGGCTATTTTAGTGTTATGACAGTCGGTCGCAGACGGCTGTGACCGATTCAACTCACGTCTTGTGCTGCCCTGCTTTCCTCTCCGGGTCTACTCACGGCTGGAGCTAGCCGCTACCACCACATACCTCTGGGATCCTCGTGTAAGCCGGGACGCTCCCGCCACCCACCCCGACTCTGGAACTTCGTAGGTACGTGCGCGAGCACCACCGGGCCCCCCTTTGAAGGCCCAATGACGGGAACCTCGGGGGCGTCTCCGACTGATGACATCACCAGGATGGGATTCGTAAACACTGCCTTCACCCCTTGCAAACCAACTTTGCAACGAGTTCCTTCGCTACTGGTGCTGCTCCTGTCTCCTCGGACCATGGTTCCTGTTTCGGACCTCCCTGCGACTCTCAACTCTGGCTCGGGTACCCACTCCTCGGGGGCCTGCTCATGCTCCAGTTGGAGACTCTGTCTCCAGGCTTCCCCCGCTCCTCGGGCTAGCCCTGCACCTTCCAGAGGTCCTGTCTGCCGGCCTCCCTACACATCGGGGTTGCCCCTCGAACTGCCTTACTGCTTTGGAGACTTGACTCAGCGCTTCCTCGCTCCTCGGGGCAGTGCCTACACCAATGACTGTACCTGTGCTTCCCCCGCTCCTCGGGGCTGTGCCTACATTCTACACCAGTGATTATACCTGCGCTTTCCTGGTCCTTGGGGTAGTGCCTACTTTCTTCACCAGTGACGGTGCCTGCGCTTCCCCGCTCCGTGGGGCAGTGCCTATGTTCTACACCTGTGACTGTATCTGCACTTTCCCGCTCCTTGGGGCAGTGCCTACATTCTACACCAGTGACTGTACTCTGCACCTCCCCGCTTCTTGGGGTAGTGTCTCCGTTTCTCTATCAGAGACTCCTTGGTGCGCGGCCCCGCTCCTCGGGGTTGCTGACGTCATTACTTCAGAGATTCGACTCGGGCTTCCCCGCTCTACAGGACAGTCTACATCATCACACCAGAGCCTCTCTCGCTATGCAGCCCCGCTCCTCAGGACAGTCCTTGCTGTATTCCTCCAGAAGTTCCTGTCTTGCGCTCTCCGCTCCTCGGGGCCTGCCTAGTGCTTTCCTGTTGGAGGTTCCTGCTCTGGTACCTGTATCTCCAGTTCTGCCTGAATACTGTGGGTTCCTCTCCGAACTGTGTCTCTTACCCTGCTCCTCGGGATCCCTCACAATGCTATCTGTACAGGCTCCTGTGATCATGTGGCTGGGATGCAGGTCGCTCTATTCCTCTACCACTACTACTATTTCCTGCTGCAGCTGACCTTGCCTCCCGAAAGTGAGGACCTGTGGGGCTGCACCCCACAGGTGGTATCAACCCTCACCTCGGGCCAAGAGGCCACAAAACCCACAAATCTTAACATTTAGCTAAAAGATCTTCATTCAAAAATTGGAAGACGAATCCATCAGAAGAAAATAGGATAAAGCATAAGCATTGGCAAGTTAAATGTAAGACATTGATAAGACAAGCTAAGAGAGAATTTGAAAAGAAGTTGGCCATAGAGGCAAAAACTCATAATAAAAACTTTAAAAAATATATCCGAAGCAGAAAGCCTGCGAGGGGCACTTAGGGAAGATAAAGCCCATTGTGGAAAGACTAAATTAATTCTTTGCTTTGGTGTTTACTGAAGAGGATGTTGGGGAGATACCCATTCCAGAGACTGTTTTCAAGGGTGACGAGTCAGATGATCTGAACCAAATAATGGTGATGTGGTAAACCAGATTGACAAACTGAAGAGAAGTAAATAACTTGGACCAGATGGTATACACCCCAGGGTTCTGAAAGAACTCAAAAATGAAATTTCAGAAATATTATTATTAGTTTGTAACCTATCAATAGGATAAGACCCATCATGGTCACTTTGGATGAGGAGCATAAAACTTGTCATCAAACATTCCTGGACATGGAAGAATGCAAACAACTCCTTATTTGTTCTATCTATGAAGTTTTTGATTCAGCAGCAAAAGGATTAGCTGCCTCTTTTTGATCCCAAAGAATAGCATGGTTGTGGGCCAGTGGCCTACGAGAGAATGTCCATGATAAGATGGTTGACATCCTATATCTGGGGGATAATCTCTTCAGAGATTAGGTTGGGGAGACCATAGCTCAAATTAAAGAGCAACATGCAGTCCTCCAACCTTTATCGACTTCCATCAAATAACTGTCTGTTCAAAGATTGCCATTCTTCTCGAATAAGAGATAACTCTTCCAATGATGCCCCTTCCATGCATATCGGCATTACTGAGCTCCTCCAATGCAACCACTACAGCAACTTCAGGCCAAAGGATGCCTGTGTGAACAGCGTCAGCCAAAGACGGTCCAACAACCTCAGGCTAAAGTGGGAGTCAGTTTTTTGACGAGAATAGAACCTCTCACCCTATATCTTCTGGGGACATGGGGAGATAGGGGGCAGGATTCATCTATTCCCCTCAGAATGAAAGACAGACACCAGAGACCACTGGGTACTCAAAATTGTGGAATGTGGGTTCCATTTGCATTTCTCCCACCTGCCAGCAATACACTGCTGTTTGGCCTTCAATTCACATCCATCATTCAAACAAAGGAGGACAAGCTTCTTCATCAACAAGTGATAAAGAGAGTCCCTCCCTTGGAGTGTGGCAAGGGCTTTTACGCCTGACATTTTCTTATCCCCAAGAGAATGAGAGAACTTAGACCCATCTTGGATTTAAAACAAATGAACATGCATCTGAAAAGGGAGACGTTCAACATGAATTCACCATCCTTCCCTTCATCTAAGCAGATGTGCACTCTGGATTTGAAGGATGCATATGCCTATATCCATATACACTTGCAATAGCTCAGATTCACAGTAGAGGGACAGCAAGTTCAACAGAAGATTCTGCCCTTTGGACTGTTGGCAGTGCAAGGGTGCTCATGAAGTGCTTGGCAGTGGTGGTGGCATGCCTTTATCATTAGGGCATAAACACTTTTCCCCACCTGGATGACTGGTTAATGACAGGCCCTTCCCAGACCGGAATCTTGACTTTGCTACATTAAAAGATTCAACTGCTGCAGTCTTTGAGGTTTATCATCAACTTCACTAAGTCGAACCTAGTCCTGATTCAGAGAATATAGTTCACTGGAGCCTGGATAGATTTGTTCAAGGAAAGAGCATTCCCAGAAGATAGGACAGACTGTCTTTGTGCCTTTGTGCAAGACATATTGCATTGGAACTGGTCCATGGCTTTATTGAACACTAGTCATCCTCGGTTACGTGATGGTCACAGTCCATGAGGAAAAGTTTGCTTGTCTTTACATGAGGTCTCTTCAGTGGGCCCTTCATTTGCAATGGGATCAACTCCATTAACCCTTGAAACATCCTATCAAGGTATCAGTGAAGATAAAGACATCCCTTCAGTAGTGGTTGGATCCAGGGATTCTCAAAATTGGTTTCCATATCAGGTAACACTGGTGACTGATGCCTCCATCAGGAGTTTGGGTAAGCACACAAGGGTCTACCAAACACAAGGGATGTGGTCATTAGCGGAATGCTGGTATCATTGAAACCTCTTAGAACTCCAAGCAATACGCTGTGCCCTATATGTATTTGCTTACCTTCTGCAAAGAAAAAGAACTCTAATTCAAGCCAACAATCAAGAAGTAATGTTTATGTCAACAAATAAAGTGGGATAAATTCCTGGATTCTCTGCCAGGAGGCCCAAAGAATTTGGGTGTGGGCCCTCATTTATGGAACCCACCTTCAAGTGATATACCTCTCTCGGATGTCCAACACCCTGGTGGATCATCTCAGTTCAAATTTTTGACCTCAGGAGTAGTTGTTGGACCAGAACGTGGCAGACAATCTATTCTTCTTATGGGGTTGACCATCCATGGACCTGTTTGTATCAAAGAGCAACCAGAAAATCAAGAAATTTCGCTTCATTCTTCCAAGTGAGTCCAGATTTGCTCTGGATGCTTTTCATTCAGTTGGGATGTTAATTTACACTACGCATTTCCACTGCTACCATTTGTAGTAAGATAGCCAGGACTATTCAGATGGAGATTTAAGACTGGGTGAAAACGATCCTCATTGCTCCAGTGTGGCCCAGACAATTGTGATTCTCCTACCTAGTTCAACTCTTAGACATCCTCCAATTCAGTTGGTTGATTGAGCTTTTGTTAATCCCTTGATGAAGGATATTTTGATTTCTGCAAGGAAGCCATCAACAAGAAAGCCATATGCTTTTAAGTGGAAGAGATTTCTCACTTGGTGCCAGTCAGTATCCTAGATCCATCTACCTGCCACCCTAAGGATCTGCTTTGATACCTGTTTGCCATGTCTTCTTCAGGTCTTTGTACTTCTTCTTTGAAGGTGCATTTAAGTGCTATTGCAGCTTACCACCTATACAGAGAGGGAAAGCTAATCTCCATTCATCCACTAATTTAGAAGTTCATGCAGTACCGTGGGATCTTAATGTTGTCCTTGCACAATTGATGAAACTCACTTTTGAACTATTAGACTCTATTCTGCTAAAGCTCCTCACCTAGAAAGTGGTGTTTTTAGTAGCAGTCACTTTCGTGAGAAAGGTCATTAAGTTGCAAGCCCTGGTCACGTACTCAGCTGCAATTTTTTCACAAAAGAGTGGTGATACACACTTACCCAAAGTTTCTATTGAAAGTTGTTTCCACATTTCACATCAATCAAGCCATTGTCTTGCTGACATTTTTTCCAAAACAGCATGCACACAGGGGTGAGAGAATTCATTTATTGGACTGTAAGAGGACAATACCTGCAGAAAACTCATCCATATTGGAAAGTGTCTCCTCTGAACCTAATAGATGGGAAAGGAAGTCTTTGTTGAATTGGCTAGTAGACTACACTGCATATTATTATCAGTGACTGGCCGTCAGATTACAAACTCAGTCAAAGCCCATCAAATGAAGGCCATGGCTACCTCAGTGACTCACCTAAGAGCTGTGTCCATTGAAGACATCTGTAAAGCTGCAACTTGATTGTCAATTCACACCTTCATATTGCATTACTGTCTGGACAAGAAGCAAATTAGCTTTAGGTAAGCAGTTTTGAAGTCCACTCTCCACGGGAGGCTCCAAATTGCTTTCCAGAAAGTGCTCCACTTGCAGCCTTCAGCTTGGTACTCCCCATGTGTCAAGACTAGTTCAGCCCTGCTTGTTGATGGAGAAAGCTCTTACTATAAACAGGATTCTCTGCAGACAGCAATATGAATTAGCCATGCTTAATATCTGCCCGCCTCCCTGGATAGTCAACCACCCAATTAAAGCTAAGCTCTACAATTGACTGAGAGGATTACAAGGCATCACTCATGCGGGAACTCATGCACAAGCTCAGTGGAGCAAAAGCCCTACTGAGCTCAGAGAGAGGGGTCTATTCAGTGCCATCAGATGACATCACTCAAGTGTCATGGCTAATTCATCCTCCTGTTCTCTATGGAGAACCCTGTTTATGATCAGAAAACTTACTTTCTCTGATCTTTGGGGTTAAAATGTGGTGCTGATCAGTTGGCTAAACTGAAGTGCTATGTTTAATACACAGGGCCCTACATACAAGAGAGAGGCTTAAGGTCCCCACAGACCTCCCTGAGTAGCCCAGATGATTTAGATATGTACCCATGATATCCAGAAGCTCCTGGCCAGCTGTGGAGTGCAGTTAGGGGTATATCAAGCAAGTGTGCCAATAGAATGAGAGGATGTTTTGGGCTAAACCTAAATTTGAAAACTTTCCACCATCATATGAAAAGAACAGTTTTAAAGAAATGCAACTACAGAGTAAGACAGCTTCCACTGCATTATAGAGCATTAACTGCCGAAAGGAAAACCAATCTGAGTCCATGTGAATACTCTAGTTGTAAAATCCAGAAGTACACACAGTGCCTTAGTCCAGTGTTTCCCTACCCTCTCCTGGACGCACACCTAGGCAGTTGGGTTTTCAGGATTGCCACCATGAATATGCATGAGACAGATTTGCATATGCTGGGTCTCCAATGTATGCAAATCTAATATATGCATATTCATTACGGATATCCTGAAAACCAGACCAGTTAGGTGTCCTTCCAGGAGAGGGTTGGGAACTACTGTCTTAGACTATGACACGCTAGCAGAATATGCAGTTTCTGCTGCTGTTGGTACATTTCTGTATCTTGTGATCCAACCTTTGAAAGATAGGAAGCATTTAGATGAATTTAGCAGATTTGGTTGCTTGTAGTTCGGATTGTGACACACTACAATGGAAAACCTGCACCTCCCAAGTTCCAGTGCTTTGATTTGCAGGCGTTTGTTCCCACCAACCCACCACCACCTCCTGAGAGGCTGGAGGCAGAGTTTTAGCTAACCTTCCTCTTGCTTTTTTTCCACAGGGTCCCTATGAAATGCCCTCAAAAGTCTTTGCTGCCCACATCCTAAGTCTGCGCCAGATTCTCTTCCGTTACTGGGCTCGGTGGGGTAAATGGAATAAGTACCAGCCATTGGATCACATTCGCAAGTACTTTGGTGAAAAGATAGCATTGTACTTCGCCTGGCTTGGTGAGTACTGCCTCCATCCCAGCAGCCACTGCTCATTACTATACAGCCCCCAGCCCCGTAGACCAGCCCCTGAAGTAAGTACAAACATCTGTCCCTCAGCCTCAGACACGCTCTGTTACTGTTGCTGCATTCACCAGGTGAAGAGAGGTAGTGAGGGGTTGGTAGCATTCACACATTCTGAAAACTGGTGGACTGTGGAGAGGAAGGGGAACCTCATTCACTAACCTCTCGCATCTGGATTACATTACAAGTGAAAAGAAGTTGGTGATTCTGAGTCCTTAGTGGACATATGTTCACATCACAGAGCATAAATAGCAGTGAGGTAGTCTCAGCTGAAGAGAATAACCATTTCATTAGGACCCAGGACCAAATGATTCTGCGCTCTGAGGACCCTGATTGGTTTGGTTTAGAAGGGATTCTGTTGGCTCCCAAAGTCCTAGTCCACCATGCACTGAATAAGACTCAGTCTTCAGATGTTTTGGTGGTAGGGGCTTGGAAGGGACCCCTCGTATCACAGCTTGGAAGGATCCAGCTGATTCTGGTGCTTGTCCGACTGCCCTTACCTCCTTGGATTGCAAGAGAGCTGTCACCTTCTACATGGAGTAAACTTAAGCCTTTTAAAAAAAAAATGGATCCAACTTTGTTTCTTCTGACTCCAATGAAACAGGAAATACAGTGATAAATCACTTGATTTCTAATTGTTTAGCAGATTGTATCTCTTCCTGTTATGCCTAGGTAGATCTGACCTTAGAGGGACATATCAAAGCCCATAATGTTAGGTCATGGTAGCATCGGTCATCTACATAAAGTTATCCCCATGATGGGCTTTGTTTACCCAAATATTATGTTTCTTCTATGAGTTGAGTTTTCATCATGTTTCCTTTACAAGGTGTATGCTTTTGGAGATTTAAGATTTTGAACAAACGAACATTTACATTTTTATTTATATAGATGTATGTAATATGTGAGATTTATTAAAAGATGTAAATTGGTGGATTAGTTTTGCACATAGCATGATGGGAATGAACCTCATTCATTAGTGAGGATAAGTTGGGTATGAGCGCACTCTCTCAGATTTACTGTTAGTGCACTTCTTAATATGTGCCTTACACTAAAGACAATTTCCATATTGAATTCCAAGGATGTAATATATACAGACAACCTATCAAAGTGCGCTTGGAAGTTATTTTTTATCAAGTTAGTGGGGCCCGAGTCAAAAGAACTTCCAAGTGCGCCTGGACTGGTGCCACTGACTTCTAGCACGGATTATGTGTCCAGACTGGTGTAGTTTATCCTTCTCTTCTGTTAGCAGTCTGCTGCTTTCTTCTCTCCGACTGTTTTGTCCTGGTCTTCTAAATATTCATACTCGGCACTCTTCTTCTTAAACCGTTGAGCATGCAGCGTAAATCGCTCTCTGCCTATTTCAGTATTAGGTCAGTATTTCAGAGGATGAGTATCAGATTCACAGAGACCATCGCTCCCTTTTATTTAAAGAGGAAATGCACATAAGCAGGAACCTTTCACTGTGTTTGCAGCTTTATCATTTCTATCCACTGTGTTTTTATTTCATTCTCAAGTAAGTACCACGGCACATTAAGAAATAAGCCGTCCCTTCTCTTTATTCCACATTTTTAGTAAATGAGGACAAGTCACCGAAGTAAGCCTGCGCAGGAGACTGGCAAATGTTGGAAGGAGACTGTGTTGGATCCAGAATTATTCTTGCTTTACAACCAAGTTTATGTGTGACACAGAGTGAGAAGTGAAACTATTAATAGAGTTTTTATATCCAAAAATAAATTACCATATATTGCAGTCTACTAACTTTACAATCAGCCACCTACTAAAGTACAACTAAAGTAACCAGTCTCTCGTTAAAAAATAAGAAATCCCACATGCTGAGACCTCAAAATAAACCAAAGGATCACGCTCTGATTGTATCACAAATGCTATGCTCTACACTTTGCTTCAGACTGATCTGTTCTGCTTCGGCCTGCCCACTGCTTAACTACCATCTGCTGTAACTGCTAGCAGGTATTATATAGTACAGTTTCTAACTTTTCACTGTATTTGTGCAGAGCAAATGCTAAAACTCAGAGAAAAAGGCATAAACAGAACCCTGTGCTTCCCTGTATAGTGGCATAGTGCCACTGTGCCTTGGTTGGGCCCTATTTCTGTGGTTACGGTTAATGTTACGTCGCTCTTGTCCAGCTCTGAATTATTTTTGTGTTTCTTTCTCCTTCAGGTTTCTACACAGGGTGGCTGTTGCCAGCTTCTGTAATGGGGACCTTGGTCTTCTTGCTGGGGATTTTCTTGATGCTGACTGACACGCCAGCGTAGGTACCATGTCAATACTTCCTGTCCTTTTTTTCAGCTCTAGCTGCCTCTAAATCTCACTTCGTATCTCCAAAGCTGTCTCTCTCCATTGCTTAATATTTCTATTTCAACATATTTCAACCAGCCTGTGCGTGTGCAGGTAAATAACTATAGCTATGTCTGTAGCTATTCAAAATGAATTAATAAAACCAGTGACCCTGTTTATCATCGAATTGTACTATTTGGGCTTCTGCCTTGCTGAGATACTGCAGTGACATGCCTGGGAGTGCCAACTTTCACATGCTATATTTGATAACATTTTGGGATCGGCAGTACTACTAGGGACATGTATTAATACACTATTGAGATGTACTAGATAGGATGACTATAGCTTTGCTTGTGACCCTGTCACAAGATATTATGACAAAAGCTGCAATTGAAGGGAATCTAGACCTTCCTGGGAAAATGTACCGTTTTCAAGGGCTGGCTTTTATCTACGGGGTGTGGGATTTATTTCCCTCCTTTGAAAAGGCACACATTTTTAAACTTCATATTGGAATGCATGGGACTGACCGCATTTTGTGGAGGTTCAAATGTAAAAAACTGACTTTATTTCAAGTAAGGAAGAGGATTTATCCCTGTCAAAGAGCGACATCTGTCAGCTCTAGTGGCCAAGAATCATGGATGCTCTAGGGATGGGTACAGAAGCCAGGCCAGCAGTCAGATTTCTGATCCGATGGGGGTGGGAGGAGAGCTGTCTGTGTTAGAGGGATGGGTGCCCTCCCCAAAATCATTTTCACCTACATATAACCCTAGCATGCGTCCTCCATTTTTCAGAAAATACTGTCATCAAATAATGACTATGAAGAAGAAGAATTATAGAAAATGCAGGAAATCAAAGTTAGAATTCTGCATTCATCTTTTGATAAGTATTTCCTGAGGGGCAAATAAGAACATGATGCTTCCTGATGTGTGAACAGTGTCACCTCTCGGGAAGAGGTTGGGACCGCAGTCCTGACATTACAGTCATTCAAGGGGATATGCCATACTCAGGAGTGAAGGAAGAGAGGGTATTTGCTTGTTTTTTGTTGTTGTTTTTTTTTTTTTCCAGGGGAAGAGGAAATATTTCTGCCTTTTTAGTTGCAGTAATTCAGTGTGGCAGTCTCTCTCTCTTTCTGTATCTGAATGCAGCATAATGTATGACAACTGCCAAAGTGCAGTTTCCAGAGCTGCAATGGGGTCTTTTTTTTTTTAGGGTAAGCCACATACAGATAATAACCAGAAACTGGAATTATTTTCTGCAACACATCTCATGAACATTCAGTGTGCAGAGCCTGAAAACCAAACCTGTTTGCCTCAGAGATGATGACCTGGGCAAGTCTACAAAATATCGAAAAGCCAGTCTCGGTGAAGTGTCCTGGTGTCCCCGGTTCTCTGGCTTTGGCCATCAGGGTGAATTTCTCTCCTCCTTTCTTAGTCTCTCTTACAGCCCACCTCCACCCAGAAGCGCTTCTCAGGCATCTGTCAGGTGATCCAGGTGTGGAGGTGGCTTAAACAGAGTAAAGGATTCTGCAGGTGCAATTTTGTTAATTCTTCTTCTCCCCCTCCTGTTCTCTCTCTCCTCTCACTTTCCATTCCCGCCCTCCCACTGCCCTTATTCTATTTGCTACTGTCTTTCTTTCTTTTCTCTCTGCATCCTTCATTCCACCATCTCCTCCTCCATTTTCTCTCATTTTGCTTTGTCCTCTTTCTCCTCGCCCTGTTTTCTTCTCCTTTATTGTGTGTATCCCCCCCATTACAGTATGGAGATCTGCAGCATGGAGGAGGAGTATCTCATGTGCCCCGTCTGCAAGGTTTGCCCCTACTGGAACATCTCCAGCATCTGCACCACCTATAAGGTTAGAGCTGGGAGTGGGGGAGGGGCTGTAGCAGGGAGAGTTAATGGCCTCCATCAGCTTACAGAAAAGAGGGTGCCTCGAGTGACAGTGGTTGGTGATGTAATGTGGGTGCTGTTGCCTCCTTCAGCCTTATTTTAGTCTTTCATCTCCATTAATATATATATTTAATTGAAATCCCAACACACCCTCGGTAATTGTTGCAGCAGTGGCCATAGATTAATGGGACACTGCTAGGTCTGAGATCTTTAGGATGGTACGGATAGGGCCCCTGTAATGCAGAGAGCGTGAAAATTCCAGGCCTGCACTGTGGCCTCTGGGTTTGCTTCAGTAATCCTGGTCAAATGCAATTAGTGCAGAATGTAACTAACAGCCCAACACATTTGTGAAATCTCCAAAGTTAGTTCCCAGTTCCTGGATTTTGTGAAATACCCTTCAGGTATTTCACAATAAATAATTTGAACTAAAATTTGAGTAACTATTGACACCAGACATTCCCCTGATGCAAACACTCGAAACATGAATTCATGTCGGGAGTTTTAATACTTGGACATGTGATGTTAGTGCTTAAAGATAAGTAAAATGTTTTTTGAAAATGTACTTGAAATAATTTAAAGTATAATGATAAAGTTCACTTGATGGAGTTGGTACACTGACAATTCATCTTTATAAAAAACTATTTTAAAAAATGGACCAATGATTACATCTGCTACGATCCAAACACTCGAAAATTCATAAATGTCTAGGTTTGGCTTCTGAGGATCTCGGTAGAACCATTCAGGCAGGAGCCAAGCTATGGACCTTTTCTACCCAATCGGGAGAAGTGTCTTTCAGTCCACAAGCTTGCTTTCCCCCACTGCTGCCAGTTGGAGCAACTATTTTTGTCTGGGGACCTCCTGCACCAGAGGGTTGCTCACTACTTAGACCCACAAGAGCAGCAGAGGCATGAAAGAATGCTAAAACGTGTTGGGGTCATTAGGAGAATTTCTGGGTCTTCATGAGATGTCACTGGGAGCCTGAGTCAACTGCCGTACTCCTGGATACTGTAGCAGTGATTGTGCTGGGGATGGAGGAGAGAGCTCAATCAGCTGAGGGGATAGATTGCTGAATCCCCTTTTGGTGAACTGGCTATAGATGAGGGGAGACCTGTTCTAGTCATGCCTCAAAAATTACTCGAGGCTATTTTGGAAAACCAGTCTAAAACTGGTTGTGTTCATGAGCGTTCAAGAATGGCATCCAAGCTTTCTGTCCAGGCCCAAACTTTAGAAGGCTATAAGAAAAAGATTTCAGTGCTGGAGGAGCAGGTTTCAAGAAATACTATTGTACCTGGCCTTCTGGTTGTTTACCAGAGACAACAGGCTGCAGATCCAGCTCTAAATAAGAGATGGTACCCTGACTATGTGGGCATTATGGTTTGCACTGACCGTGGAGTAGAAGGACCTCTTGAGGGATAGAGTTTTGCCTCTAGTGTGGAAAAGGAGGAGCACCTCCAGGAGTTGCTAGTTGGCGTGAGACAGTGAAGGGTTCTGGGGGATAACTGTCTCAGAATGTTCTCATTCTTTCATCACAGCAACTGTAGAAAATGTCCTGCCTCTTGGCAAAGTAGGCCCTTTTGTTGGAGGGAATTACAAGGATATGATGTTCTGGAGACCTTTCCCAAACACTTAGTGCAGTCTGCAGAGCACTTTATGGTGTGAATCCAGGTATCTTGGATGACACTGAGGGAAGAAAAACAGTTAACTAAGTACTGTTATTGCTGCCAAAGTAAAAATCACCCTCCAGGGCTGGGACTGGAAGATGCAATTCTTCTTTTCCAATAGGAAATTCATTATACTGGTCAAAATAATTCCTGTTGGTTCCTCATCTGAAAACTGTACAAGGGATTTTGTTGGAAGATAATGTGCTCAGTGATAAAGTATGGATGATACAATGTCTTTATATATTTATTTATTTATTTGTAGAGTTTTATATACCGTTATTCGGTAGAGCCATCATAACGGTTTACAAAATATGCAATTATCATACAACAAAATGCAATTATCATAGTAGTTGGGCACAGTAGAGCTTTGTGAACAATATACATTTTTCTTAGTAGATGAATAACAGTAGAGTGTAGCTATTGCAAGGTAATTGTTGAGTTGATCTCAGAGTGTTCTTGGTAATATACAGCAATATGGTATCTTGATCTGCATGTAGAGTTTGAAGTGCCATGTATCCAGCAGTAGGGTCTTGGAGCTCTGGTTTCCCCCTCATAAAGCCTGTCTCAGTACCCCTGTGAGCTATTGGGCTACACATTTATCAAGAATAATATCTCCCATCATAAGATTGAACACTTAGAAAATGCTGTGAAAATGAAAAAGCTCTGATTCATAAACTTATCCAAAGTTTATAATGTGCTCTAAAGAGGCAATTCCTCCTACCTCTGAAGTTTACAGTATACCAACAATATAAAAGTGATACAAGTCTCATTGAACAAGGAGACATACTGAAGGCTTGGGTGGTTTCCAACAATACTTTTACTGATGAATTGTAAAATGCTGAAATAATTTTTACATTTGTTCAATTCACCTTTTTATGGTACAAATGCTTTTAGTTATATTTGTGACTTCTTAAACTCTACTTAAATTTAAGATGGTAAAGCCAATTGATTTAGTCTTTAAGTTGATGTTTCTCCCCTCCCATTGGTATAAGGCAAATGGATTATCCCACTCCCAAAGTTGGTGAAATGCCCAGGATGAAATGCATTTCAACACATTTATCCCCAACCTCTCCATGATGTTCTTCCCTCTGAATTCATTTGTCTCCTCACAGTACCTAAATAGCAACAGTGTTCCTCCTCTTTTCCCCTTCAATATCAGGATACTTCTGCAACTCCTCTTCCCTGTACATACCAGGATCAGTCCAGACTGCTGGGTTATACCTCCCTTCCAGCAGATGGAGTCAGAGAAAAGCTGAAAAGCACCCCCTAGATATACTGGTGTGCCACCTGTGATCCTTCAGTATTTCTCTGACTCCAGCAGATATCAGAGGGGCATAACCTGCGGTCCTGATCCTTGTCACATTTTCCAGATTGATAATTCATCTGACAGGTTTGAAAGTGCCACCTTTGACTAGACCAACCTTTATTGCAAAAAATAAATAAATAAATAAATAAATAAATCTGTCAGGTTTTTCTTTTCTGGCATTCAGGCGGTGCGGAGGCATATTTAAGGGCAGGCTAGGCAGGGCATTGCCCTAACGCCGAGTTACCCGGAGAATCTCTTTTGTCCGGTGACCCAGGGGGAATATTTACCGGTGGGCCGGTCACTCTCCCCCTTTTTCATTCCAGAGACGTTAACAGAAAATTCCTCTGAAGGGGGCTAATATTTTATTGTAGGCAGGGGAGTGTTTTACTCTGTTGAAGGGCTCTGATACATATTTAAAAAAAAAAAAAAAGAAAAAGAACGGACCTGTTACTGAGGGGGTCCCTCACTAATCCCTTTCAGCCCCAGCCTGTCGCAACGTCCCGGGTCTCCGGAAGGGGTGGATTCTTCACCTGACTAAGGCAGCTCATTTTGAGGCAGCTCTATATCGCATGCTTTTCTTCATTCCGCGGGCATCCTCCTGTACGGCCTGCGGGGAGTCTGAGGCGCGGCTTTCCCGAGAGGGCCTCTGCTCCCAGTGTATCCCTGGGGGCGAGGGGCCTTCTCGGCAGCCGATACCGGGACGGGGCTCCTCTCTACCGCGATTGCGTGACACGTGGCGAGTCCCGGCAGCTCGGGGGCAGAGGCCTACTCCGTCCCCGCTCGACGTGGGAACTGTGGCCATCTTGCCTGCGCCGAGCCCCGACGCTGACGTAGCCTCAGAAGTGGATGATTTCCCTCCTTCCTCTCCACCGGCCTTAAACCCTCAGCATACCCACGATTTACCACCCGATCCAGCTCCTCCCTTGCCTCTGCCTACGGGGGGGTCCTTAAAGAGGCAGCATCCATTTTCTTCCCAATTTGTGTTGTTAATGCATAGAGCATATTTAGAGGCTGAAGCTGACTGGGAAGAATCGCCTCTCCCTCCGCCTAAGCTTTTCAAGCCTGCTCTGGACCCTGGGAAAGTGGGGGGTCGACTCCCCCATCCGGAGGGGGTCGCCACAGTGGTAAGGAGGTCAGAGTGAGGGCGTCGAGCAGCGACGGACGCAACACTCCAGACATTCTTCTTTATGTGTTTCCTCCTTGGCCATTGGTGGGAAAGGTTCTAAGGCGCATAGAATCCCACCGGGGTCCGGTAATTCTGGTGGCTCAGGAGTGGCCAAGAAGACCATGGTTCGCGGATCTAATCAACTTCGTGGTAGATGGTCCTTTACGTCTGTGTCATCTCCCGAATCTTCTGAGGCAGGGTCCCTTATTTTTCGATCAAGTGGATCGCTTTTGTCTAGCGGCTTGGCTTTTGAGAGGATACAACTGAGAAAGAAAGGTTACCCAGAGGCCGTCATTTCCACTCTTCTTCGGGCTCGAAATACCTCGACTTCCCTTATCTATGTTAGGGTCTGGAAACTTTTTGATTCATGGTGCAGTGGGTTGAAGGTGTCCCCCACAGCGGACCACTATAGTACATATTCTTGCGTTCTTACAAGACGGCTTGAAGAAGGGTCTGGCGTATAGTTCGCTTCGAGTACAGGTGACGGCGTTAGGCTATCTGCGGGGTAAGATTGAAGGTTCCTCCATTGCGGGTCATCCGGATGTTGCTCGTTTTTTGCGAGGTGTCAAACATTTACACCCACCGGTGCGGGCGCTTTGTCCATCCTGGAGCTTGAATTTGGTTCTCCGTGGTCTTTGCGGTTCACTGTTTGAACCCATCAAGCGAGCCACATTTATTTATTTATTTATTTATTTAAACATTTTTCTATACCGTCATTCAGTGGGGACCGTCACAATGGTTTACATTAAGGCACATAAAAATGATACTAAAGAATATAAATTACATAGGTGCCAGTAAGGATCGGTAACATAGTTTGTAAACAAAATTAAATGGTAAGTGTAATGAATCCTGTCCATTTCTCATTGTATCAGTTTGGGATACGGGATTGGCTTTATCATTGTACTTTTATCCTTTACTGATGAACTTACAAATGAAACTTAAACTAAATAACAAATAAAACTTTACACACATTGATTTTGGTTATGGGTTTGTTGTTCAATTGTTTGTACCTGCTTTCCCCTGGGTACTATTCTCCTTTCTCTTTTTGATAAGCTTGTTTAAAGAGCCAAGTTTTTAGATTTTTTCTAAAGGTTTTGTTGTTACTTTGTAGTCTTAACTCCAAGGGCATGGTGTTCCATAGTATGGGTCCTGCCAAGGATAGTGCTCTTTCTCTTACTTGTGTTAGTCTTGCTGTTTTGATTGATGGGATAGTAAGAAGTGCTTTGTTGGCTGATCTCAGGTTTCTATTTGGGATGTGTACGCGAAGGGCTGTGTTCAGCCAATCTGCTTTTTCATTATGTATTAATTTATGTATGGTGCATAGTGTTTTGTACTGAATTCTTTGTTCAATGGGTAGCCAGTGTAATTCTGCCAGGGTTTCTGTGATGTGATCTCTCTTTCTTTTGCTGGTTAAGATTCTAGCAGCTGTGTTGAAAGATTTAACTCTCAAAACAGTGTTTCTCGTGGCCATTTGTTCGGCACGTTGGGTTTCCGAAATTCAAGCATTGTCATGTCGGGAACCGTTTTTGCGTATAACTGATTCGGGTGTCTCTCTGCAGACGGAACCTTCCTTCTTGCCTAAGGTGGTCTCGGCGTTCCATGTCAATCAGTCGGTTGAATTACCAGCCTTTCCGGAGGCGGATATACGCTCTTCTCACGGGCAGGATATGAGGAGGTTGGATGTCCAACGGACCCTTTTACGGTATTTGGAAGTAACTAATGATTTCCGTCTGTCGGATCATCTTTTTGTCTTGTGGAATGGTCCAAAGAAGGGGATAAGGCTTCCAAAACTACCTTTGCCCGTTGGCTAAAGGACGCTATTGCTTCCACGTACATATGTCACGGACGAATGGTCCCTGTGGGTCTTAAAGCTCACTCTATCCGATCTCAAGCGGCGTCATGGGCTGAAAGCCAGTGTGTTTCACCTCAGGAAATCTGCAGAGCGGCTACTTGGAAATCATTGCACACGTTTGCTAGACATTATCGGTTGGATGTCCGGGATCCGGCTCCGGATTCTTTTGGCAGCAGTGTGCTTCGAGTGGGACTCTCTGGGTCCCACCCCATTTAAGGCGGCTTGGGTACATCCCAGCAGTCTGGACTGATCCTGGTACGTACAGGGAAAGGAAAATTGGTTCTTACCTGATAATTTTCATTCCTGTAGTACCAAGGATCAGTCCAGACGCCCGCCCAAGTATTTACAATGCAGGAGAGTCCGCTCGTATTCTTTGTTGTTTTCTCTTTACAGATCATGCTGCTTTTCTCTTTACAGCTCGTGCTGCTTCAGAGTAAGGGCACGTGCGTTTGTGCGTTGTCTTGAGCAGGTTATTGTTTACAAAAAAACAAAAAACAAGCTTTGTTGGATCTTAAGGGATTCTTTGCTTGATCTAGTCATTGGTTGTTTAAAAAAAAAAAAAAGAATATATATTTCATTCTGCTTTGATATTGATTATACTGAAGGATCGCAGGTGGCACACCAGTATATCTGGGGGGTGTGTTTCAGCTTTTCTCTGACTCCATCTGCTGGAAGGGAGGCATAACCCAGCAGTCTGGACTGATCCTTGGTACTACAGGAACGAAAATTATCAGATAAGAACCAATTTTCCTTTCTCCAAATCGTCAGTAGCTGTTGCTTCCTGGGCACTTTTGGGGTCCATGCAAGCATCTTTCTCCCCTCTCTCCTCCTCCTAGCCAGTATGACTGTAAATCATCCTTCTTCACAGATTCTAAAGATCTGAGACTCCTCCTTACTTGAAGGAAATCTCTCCCATTTGATGGTAGAGCAGAAAATAAATTAACTTAATTGAGTCCTGACTTAAGGAAAATTCAAACTTAAATAAATAAAGGTAAAAATACAACATGGATTGGGAAGGTGGAAAGAAGCTCCTATTCAAATAAAAGGCTCCACTGAGGCATTATCTCAATATAGAAAATCAGGGGACAGCCAAGACATGCTGCCTCTACAAAAGAAACTACAAAATTCACAACCTATGACGGTGGTCTAAGTTTATATAGCAGAGGAACCTACCTATTACCAGCATCCACATGGAGAGCTATACCCTCACAAAATTACTATTCTGTCTCTTCTCCACACTAATGGACTATTCTGACTAACTCCTAGCAGGGGGCTGACAGGATCCCTATAGTTATTACAGTCCATTGTTTTTCTAAACAATGTGGTCATATAGCCCACTTCAGTCTTAATAATCATCAAATCCAAAAAGACAATCTGACAATCATGTGTAGACGCTGTAAATCATAAATATGGATCAATAATATTGAGCCAGTATACAAATTTATAAAACTTCATCTCAGACACTTGCCACAAAATGAATGTCATCAATATATTATTTCTATACAAGTAATGATGACTGGAATGGGTGATATACCATCCATGAGGCTTCAAAGTGACCATATATAAGTTAGCAAGTTCAGGGGGCCATATTTGCTCACATGGCTGTGCCTTGAATATATTGATACAGTTGTTTATCAAAAGCAAAATGGTTATTCGTCAAGGCTATTTCTAGCAAACATCTTAAAAACAGTAGGTATACAATGTGGATGTGGACATTGCTCTAAAAATGAGACTGCAAGTTCAATCGTCTTCTGTTGTGGAATGTTTGTACAGTATATAACACTTCCACATCTAAAGTCGCTAAATGAATGTTGGACATATTACCCTGTATTGTTAATAACAAGATAACTATATGTTGTGAATCCCAAACATATGCTAGTAAAATTGCCACAAACAATACCAAGAAATGATCCACAAAACGAGATAATGGTTATAATGAGGTCGGCTCAGTCTAACTTCTTGTCTATTTTCAGCAAGATGAAAAAAAATGGCATGCATAGATGATCTTTCTTCAAAAACACTGCTTCTTTTCCAGTAAGAAATCCTTGTGAAAATGCTGAATCAATTTCATTATAACTCACCCTCTGTAAAATAGGTGTCGGGTCTACAGAAAGAGGTTTATAGTATTCACAGTTAGATAACTGCTGCAATATTTCTGAGAGATACATATCACAATTCATCACCACTACTTTGCCACCTTTATCTGCAGGTTTTAATATGATCTGAGAGGATAATTGTAACTCACGTAATGCTGCAAACTCATGTTTGGTGAAATTGCAGTAGATCAATCGCTGTTTTTGTTTGATATCATGTTGTACCAACTGACGATCTTAATAGTAGATATTCAGGTCCTGGTGGACTCCAAGTAGAAGGGTTCTTTAATATGGAGGTGTTAAAATTGTCACCCCAACTCTAAGCAAAAAAATGTTTGATTTTTAAAGTTCAAATAAACCGGTGTAAACTCACCTACAAATTAAATGCATCCAACGTAGGTGTAGATTCAAATGATAGGCCCTTCTTTAGAACC
This sequence comes from Rhinatrema bivittatum, assembly GCF_901001135.1. Classification (NCBI taxonomy): domain Eukaryota; kingdom Metazoa; phylum Chordata; class Amphibia; order Gymnophiona; family Rhinatrematidae; genus Rhinatrema; species Rhinatrema bivittatum. The sequence goes on from NC_042623.1 coordinate 167,909,568, forward strand.
TCTTGGTGTATAGTAGTCAACAAAATAGATGACAAGTTCAAAACCATGGAGTCTTTCACTTGCAATCAGATTCCCCTGTAGGGCGGCACTTTGGTAGAATTGTACATCTTAAATTGCCTGTCTGTACCCCGTTGATGACTAGACCTGTTGTGAGAGCACCATCCCTGAAATAAAAAACGTTGATTAATGCCAAATGGCGCTTCTTTGTGGTGTATTTCTTCACCAAATGCGTTAGCACTCGGGGTATCAAAACTTACTCACTGCTGCAAACTCTTATTATTGATGGACTGTATCAATAATAAGAGGGGTATATGAAACACTTCTGGCAATCCATATTAGGAGAAGATGGGGGACTTTTTAAAGTTTACTGTGATAGAGGTAGATAATGATATTTTTATTTGCAATTAATACAAAATATAAATGTATTGTAAGAGACAGATGATTGAGATGACCAGTGGTGGTTACAAGTAAATACACGTGTCAGTGGCTTACTGATAACACAAACAATTTATTTGCAACAGTGGACATGGAGAGATAGACACCCCACCCCCAGACAGAAAGACATACAGACATCGCACACCCAGACAGCCCTAGAAAAACACAGATACCCACAGTTAGACAAACTGTTTGTTTCCAACAAACACAGACCAACACACCGTATCCAGATAGACCAGCATAGGAGAGACACATCACACCCAGACTCAGAGACTCAGCAAACAGATCTCACCACACATTCAAACACAGAGACTAAATATAGCCACACACATTCCACACCCAGACCCAGGGGGAGAGAGAGAGAGACGACACCCAGATTGGCCAAACACCACAGACAAATGGTAAAAGGCGGAACATTTTTCAAAGAACAGGTGCCAGCCAACATTTTTTGGAGTTGGGGAAAAACTCTTTCCCACCCTGCCCAACATTTTGTTTGGCTTTTTTACAGTTTTCACTAATTTTCTGTTTTTCTGTTTTGTTTTTTTTCATAGTGCGCATCTTTTTTGAAATTTTGTTATGTTTTTGTTTTGCTTATGGAATTTTTTTTTATTATACACTTTTTGTCTGTATTCTCCCTTTCTCACTTCCCTCCTCCCTCTCTCTGCTCATTTGTTCTCCCCCACACAAGCAGCGGCTGCTGCACCTTTCTCCCTGGGTAAGGAACCAGTGACAGCGGGAAATCCTCCTGGGCTGGGACCTGAGGGTAGCAGCTCTTTCCGAGTAGTGGAATACCACAGTGGCTCCTTCCATGTCCGGGCCTGCCACAGCACTAGTGGCAGTGGAAGAGACGCGTGGCTATACCTACAACTACATCGCTCTGCTCCCTCTCTCCTGGGCTTGCTGTGCCTCCAGGGCACCAAGACTAGTCAGCACAGCTAGTTTTTCCTTCTTTATTCAGTTGGCGCACCCCTTTCAGGATTATTCATGGCCCCCACCACCACCATTTGTACGCCCCCTGTCCTAAGGGCAGATAAATTCAATAAAACAAAGCCAAAAGGTAACCCTAACATACATGTATCAAAGTCACAAAAAAGGGAACCAAAATGATCAAAATCACACAGTGGTCAGCAGCAAGAATGACCTTAGAGGAAAGGTGTCAGCAAGCCTGTCATGTGTCTTGCTGTGATAGGCAAGGACCATCCGGTCAATTCAATCATCCACCTTTATATAAACTCCAGAAAAAATATTTTTAGTCTTTTTTTAAAGCATAAAAAAGTCACAAGAGTCTAAGCTGAAAATCAATAAAGCCCAGTCACTAAGCCCTAAATAGCAAATTGAAAAAGTACTTACCTACATGCCAGAAATACCATTCATATCAGACCGACGGTCTCTGTAGAGTCTTAAGGAGGCAGCTGAGGGAACCAGCGTCCTTTTAAATTTCAGCAATGATGTCAGCACGTCAGAAACGAAGATACACCTTCAAGTGCTTCTGGAATAGCGTCCACTCCATGCAGCATCCAAGACTAAAAACAAATAATATTTTTGGAATTTATATATCATAGCAGGACACATCGACAGACTTGCTGACACCTTTCCTCTAAGGTCATTCTTACTGCTGACCACTGTGATTTTGATCATTTTGGTTCCCCTTTGTTTGTGATTAAGGGAAGATAAAATATAGACTTTTACAATGTTTCTTTCAAAGCTAATTGAATTCTGATTCTGCTGTTACCTTCAAGACTATTTCCCATATTATATATGTAAAATGCACTAAATATAGAGAAACAAATTCACCCATGATGAGTTTGTCCATGTGTTTATTTTTTTCGAGTTTCATTGAATTGTTTGACCTCAACTCTTTCTGCATCTTCATTTGATGCATACACTTGTATTATCAGACTGTCATGTCTCACAAGGGGTCTAAAAACAGGGATTTGTCTCTTCCTTAGGGCCTGATTTTCAAAACTAGGTTTTCCATGTGTAAATGCTCTTGTAAGTGGGCTTTTAAAAATTGCTACAATAGTATGTTACATTTACATGTGTTACCTCCTTTGAAAACTCACCTGTTAGTGTTTTGCTTTCCTACTTCACACTGTATGCAGGCTCTCACTTCTTTTATCACCAGAGCTGCTCAGCTACACTTTCTGGTTCTCACAGGGAAGAGAATGAGGCCACTTCTCTGATGATAAGTTTCAAAGAGCCCCGATTAATGTCCACGTCCCTGAGTCATTTTGAAATTTAGTACCCGGAATAAAACCACAGTGAAGAGATACAGCTTTAGCTGTCTCCAAAAGTGACTGACTGTGGTGCATCTGATGCTCTCTGAGTAACTTGGACTCTACCATTAGTGATAGGGGAGAGTTAGTAGCATCTGCTGGGTGTCTTAGTAAAATATGTTCTATCCTCTGTGGTACCTCCCAGGCTGGCCTCCTCTTTGACCATGGAGGGACTATTTTCTACAGCATCTTCATATCCCTGTGGGCAGTGACCTTCCTGGAGTACTGGAAGAGGACAAATGCTACCTTGGCACACCACTGGGACTGCTTTGATTTCCAAGAGATTGAGGTGAGCATCTCGGCACTCTGCAGCTTCCCTGGCTTCATGGGAACAATGAGGGTGGGAGGTGGCCTAGTGCTGGGGATGGGACCCAGGATTCGTCCTGCTTCTTCCACTGACACTTTTTGTGACCTTGGGAAAGTCACTCCATCTCCCGCTGCCTCAGGTATCCACTTAGGGGTAGATTTTAAAAGAGGCACGCGTATTCGTCCATGTGCTCGCACTTCCTGGCGCGCAAACATGGATGTGCTAATTTTATAACATGCGTGTGCTGGCGCACGCATGTTATAAAATCTGGGGGCCGCACACATGCATGCTGTATTTTATAATCTGCGCATGCATATGTGGGTGGTGCGTGCAGGGGGACCTAATATTACAAACATACGCACGACAACGAGATTCGGGCCTCTCCCAGTCCCCTCCCAGTCAGTTCTTAGAGGACAAGTCCATTAACTGCTATTAATCAAGTTTACTTAGGGAATAGCCACTGCTATTAATTGAATCAGTAGCATGGGATCTTCTTAGTGTTTGGGTAATTGCCAGGTTCTTGTGGCCTGGTTTGGCCTCTGTTGGAAACAGGATGCTGGGATTGATGGACCCTTGGTCTGACCCAGCATGGCAATTTCTTATGTTCTTATGTTCTTAACAGCTTCAGCAGTGGATAGGAGCCCTGACAGCCTCTTCTCATGGCTAGGGGAGAGGTGCAATCCCCCCACGAGAGGTGCAATCAGATCAAACCTGTCTCCACTGCTGCCTGGTAGTTCTCTTATAGTCACAGAAGGAAGCTTTAGATACTTCTGCACACATGCTTCATGTTTGGGACTCCTGCAGTTCTTAAGCCACATAGTCGCAATCATTCCAAAAATATTGTTCATGCATAGTTCTGATAGCTAAAGCAGTGTCTTGACATACTGACTTGGGGCAGAAGGAATGGAAGTTATTCACTGTGGAAAGGCAACCTTGTACTATATAATGACATCATTCATTGTGCCTGAATGGTCACAGTCCATTAATAACCCTGGTCCTTTCTCGAGAAAGTGCCTTTATGCAATGTCCTTCTGCTAAGAGAACAGTCATGACATCCAACCTAGGAGCAACTGCAAACACTTGCTTGGGTCCTGTTTGGAGGGTAGATCTGAAGACTCCTGCTGTGTGTCAGTTTATGCTGTGCCAGCGTTTACAGTGATGCATCTGAAGGCTTTACCTGCACAGATACTGAACAGATCTGTCCAGTTGCAGCCAATGAAGCTCAGAGCAAAAGGTGGAATGGCTTGACTTCTATGCAATGTAAGAAGTCAAATCTTCCCTGGAAAAGCCCACTTTAGATGTAAATGATTTCAGTTTTCTTGTTCATAATGCTATATTTGTCTTCTCATTCTCTTGATGACATCTCTCATCCACAGGAACGTCCGCGTCCCGAGTTCACTGCCATGGCTCCACTCAGCATGAGGAACCCCATCACTGGTACGGAGGAGCCCTACTTTCCTGAATGGAACCGAACGAAAAGGATACTCACGGGCTCCATGGCCATTGTGGTTATGGTAAGGGGCAATGTCGGAGAATACCTACATAAATCAAACTGGGCATGCAATCAGTGATTCCGAACAGTGACTAAGAGAGCTTCTGCCCCCCAAAAAGCTTACAACTGAAGCAGGTGCATAGGAGAACCCAGCAGGTTTTCACACATGGTGTGCAGAGTGGGAGCAGCAAGGGTAGGATCAGTGGAGATGACGCTCTGTCGGGTAGCAGAGAGTCTTGTGGAACTGAAGAGAAATCTGTGTGGAATCTGGGCATTCTGTCAGCTGTGCGAGCAGAGCACACACATCTTACCTCAGGAATCCTCCCGTAAGGGATCCCACCCCAGGAGTCCTCCCGTAAGGGATCCCACCCCAGGAGTCCTCCCATAAGGGATCCCACCCCAGGAGTCCTCTCATAAGGGATCCCACCCTAAGATTGACTGTGCTTCACCAAACCTTTAGCAAGGACAGTAACTATGGTAGAAGACAGAAAAAGCATTTACAGGGGTTCTGGGAAGTAGAGGCAGTGGGGACAGAAATCCCGAGGTTTTCTCAGGAGTTACAGGCCTTGCATCACCCAGAGTGGTAGTTGTGACTTTCAGCGGGCAAATTTTCATAAGCTAAATTGGCTCTTTGCCCGCCCTGTACCCAGGTAAACATAATAAATAAAAAAAAATCCAAACAAGCCAGGAAACCACGAATAACACAGGTAAACTTCCAAGTTATGTTATTTGCACTTCCAAGACTGCAGATCAGTACTCCAAGCAATCATTTTCTCGAAAATCGATTATTGCAACTCTTTGCTAATCGGCATTCCAGCTAACACCCTTAAACCCCTTCAAATGCTGCAGAATGCCACAGCCAGGATACTGACCAAGACCAACAGGAGAGATCATATTACCCCCATTTTGAGGGACCTACATTGGCTCCCAATTAAGTACAGAATCTTATACAAAACACTAACAATCATTCAAAAAACCATACACAAGGGCAGTCCTCTTGAACTCAACTTTCCTCTTCTTCTTCATCTACCAACCAGACCAACGAGAACAGCTTACAAAAACACTCTCCAAACAACACACGTCAAAACTTCGCTAAGCAAACGTGCCTTGTCTTCAGCAGGTCCATCAATCTGGAACTCCCTACCTTCTTTTCTCCGGTTAGAACATTGCCCAATCAACTTCAAAAAGAGACTAAAAACCTGACTATTCGAACAAGCGTTCTAATCATGATAATAAGTCACATCAACGTCCACGCACTAACAAATAATCTATCTAAAGACTCTCAACCAAGCTTGAAACATAACACATTACAATTAAGATAACTTTCAGTTTCTCCATCATCTATTATGTTATAAGCTATTTTACCCATGTATTCTGTTCCAAGTTTTTAAGACCCTGTTCTATGTAACTTGCACTCTTCATGCATGTCTTTTTCAGTTACAATGTAAACCGAGCTGATATGCAAATTCTGCATGAATCCCGGTATATAAAAATGTTAAATAAATAAATAAACAAATAAATAAACAAACATATGCATGTGGGATCAAGAACGCGCAGGGTTAGGTTGGAAGGGGGAAACAACACACATTGATTTAGATTTTCAAATCTATGGGCTTTGTTTTGAAAGTAAAACAGTATCCACATAAAAAAACAAGGTACAGATCTCTGTGGGTACTTTTTCCTGGGGTAATTTTCAAAGGGAACGTACACATGAGAAAAGATGCAAAGTCCGTGGGGAAAATTGCCCACGGACTTTGCATCTATGAGGGTACTTTTGAAAATTGCCCCATCAGTTAGCAACTAAAATACAAGCAATAGGATCTCCCCTTTTTTTTTTCTTCTCTTAAAAGTGCCTCATCCCTGGTCAGTTCCACCGATGCAAATTTAAGTAAAATTGGTCTAAGTCTAGCACACGTGTGGGAGTATGAAGGCTTGTAAGTGAAAAGAGCAGACCTTGCTGTGGGATTCTGCCTGCTCTTGCTGGCTGGGAGTGACTCAGTTTACAGGATGGAGGAGCAGGGCTGATTTTTGCCTATGGGCAAAAGGGTCAGGCCCTGAGTAGCAGGGTGTCTGCTGCATGAGCACGGAGAGCTCTGCTCCATGACCCCATGGCCAGTGCCTAATCTCAGGCAGCAGAGAACCACCCCCTGTGTTCTGCTCCACCCCTCCCCTCCTAGGCAGTTTGCAGGGAACAGGAGGGGGTGGGGTGAGCCTGGAGCAGATAGAGGAGAGCAAAGAAGAGCAACTCTGTTCCCTAATCCAGGCCCTCCCCTCCTGTCATGCAAGAGGATGCAGGTTTTCTGGTACCATTCTGGCCCGATCTAGTTGTCCGGGTCAGAACCAGATGTGTGTAGTGAGGACCCTCAAGGTTCTTAAGAAAAACACTTACTGTGATGCAGAAATAACACTGCATTCTTCTGCAGCTGTATGCAAGGATAGTTTACTTGGAAAATTGGGATAGAAAAATAAACATTTTATACTCAGTTACTTGGTTCTATGCATGAGAATTGTGCTGGTGTGATCCAACACAAAAGGCAGGGAGAAAAAATGGTGACTCGGATATACAGGCTGCATCTTATCATGTTAAACTTTAGAGTACTATCTCTTCCCATGCAGGGCCAAGTGACACAGCCAAGCAATGTTACCCTTTGCAGTCTGGGCTGGAGGCTGGTCTTTTGCTAATCGTCCTCCAACAGAGGAAGCACTGGAAAGCTGCTCCCTAGCCCAGCTCCTCGCCGCCTTTTGTTCCCCCACTCAGACTGGAGTGGACTGCAGAGCAAAGGACAATTCTGTTTTTGTTTTTTTTTTAACTGCATATTTCTATTTCTACTTTGTGGTAACTTATTCTGCAATTTGTGAGAGTCTGTGTTCTGCATGTGTGACTGAGGTGAGATATTCTGCGAGTGTGTTTTTATTTAAAATGTATTTATTATAGTCCACTGAGCCAAATGCCTTTTTCTCAGCAGACTATAACAATTCAGTGGTATAGCCATGAGTGGGCTGTGAACCACCCAATCAGCCCCAGGCCGCTGCAGAGCTTATCCCACGTGGCCCAAGAAGAAGGCCTGTCGCAGCAAGGAGGCCCAGGAGAGAAGGAGAGCCCTGTTAGAGGGTGTAGGAATGAATAAATTGTGTGTGTGTATGCGTGAGAGAGAGCATGGAAATGAGAAGCCTCTGTGTGTGTGTGTGTGTGTGTGTGTGTATATGCATGCATGGGAGTGAGAGCCTGGGTAAGAGAGAGTGTGTGGGAGTGTATGAGAGAGGAAGGAATGAAGACAGGAGAGGAGAGAAGAAACAGAATAAAAGAGACCTTGAAAAAGGAATTAGAAAAAGACAGACAAGTGTTAAAAAGAGACTGTAACCAGCAGATTAGAAAAGTAAGATCAGATAATGAAGGTAAAAAAAAATTATTTTGACTTTCAACGATTGAAATATGTCATCTTTGGGAATGTGCATTTCTTATATATTTTATTTTACTTTTTCTTCAGTAGTCCACTGATCACAGAGTCTGGTTTCTTAGGTTTTCCATTTCAATCGCATCTGCATGTTTCTGTTTCTAATTTATAGTTTCTTATTCTGTCTGTGTTGCGCATGTGTGACAGAGGTGCAGTATTTTGGCTTGTGTGGTTTTTCTATAGGGATTTGTAGCAGTTTGGCTTGTTGTCCAGTAGGTGGTGCATTAGTGTTCTAAGGCCTGGTTAAATGTTTGCTTTGCTGCCTTTTCATAGATAAGGTTGCTGTTATTTGAGTCCTGAGAGTTACTGCTGTTATGGTATAGTAAGGCAAGATTCTAGATGGTTTTTTTATTATATTTTTGTAGCGGTTTACATTACTTCACAAAGTGCTTGGCAGTGGAGGAAGTTTGTTTTGCTGTTACTGAGGTGACACCAGAATCTGAATATAAATTTATTGCATGTTGGGTTATAATATGAGCAATCCTAGGTCTGCTCTCTACCCACTGCAAATCTTAAGTTCTTATGATTCTTGCTGTTTTATTGTAATTTTGATATATTCTGCATTTTTGGAAAGAGGATTCATAAAAGAATACATTGATTACGTGATTGGATCTGATGTTTCTGTGAAGTATTTTTTTTTATATTTTTATATATTGTTATATATTTATAAACTGCAATACATATAAAATAAATTAATACAGATCAATAAGCTATATTTAATGTTGGTAAGTGCTTGAAAAAATATTTTAAGTTATCACTCATGATGTGCATGATGGCTGTTGCAGACTACAAAGAAATCCATTGTCAGGTGCATTGTAAGGTATTATTTATTGATAAGAGTGCAACTAGTAGGGCTCAAACCTATATGCCTACTGTCCACCCTTGTTGACTTTGGGCCCCCAAAAAATTCAGTTCTGACTACACCACTACAAAAATACATCAACACAATAACAAACTCTTCAATAGAATGTAATTTCTGTGTAGAGATCTGTAACAGTCTGGCTTGCTCTATTTTCCTAGTAGGAGGTATATTGGTATTTTAGGGCTTGGTTTAATATTTACTGTGCTGCTTTTTCATATATTTTAGAATTGTTGCTGTTTTAGTTCTGGCAGGTAGTGCCATTATGGTATGGCAGGTTTGCTACATAGGTTCTGAGTGACTTTTTTATGCAGGGTTCTGGGCTACTTCATAATGTATCTGGTAATGGATGAAGATGTGTCACTGTTACTGAGGTGACAACAGAATTAGAATTTTTTTACTATGATGAGTAGTAAAGGGCTGCATCTTGATTCAGGCCAGCCAACCATTTCAGAGATTATCTTCAACCAATGCAGAATATATTTTAATTTATAAATTTTTATTTTTTGTTTTTGCATTCTATCCCCAGAAACGACAGATTATTTCAGAAACATATTTGTATTATTTTTAATATTTAAAAGTATGCTATCCAATTATGTGTTTTACAGGATTGTTAGATAAGAGGGTTTTTTTTTATTTGAGGCAGTGGTAATGGAGGGCCAAGGTTTTATTGTTAGTCTTAAATTGTATTATATATTGCAAACCTTTGTGTATATGTAAAAATTTGTGTTTATGTTTCCTTTGTTAACTAAGCTGTTTCATTGTATTCGACTAAGGAATCTTTTCCTGCTTTTTCTGTTTCATTGTAAACCGGCATGATTTGCATTTAATGCAAGAATGTCGGTATATAAAAGTTAAAAATAAATAAATAAATAAATATAGGTTGGATGGGGAGCGGTTATGATTTTATATATTGGTAATACCGGTTGGTTTGGGAGAGATGGTTTTATTTCAGGCTGTGGGCCTGATAATAATGTAGGGAAGGAGCTGCAAGGTTGAAAGTTCATCTAGGATGCCTCGTATCTTTGCATCAACCCTACCCAAAACGCAAGGCCTGGTACACCGTGCTCACACCAGCCAACACAGACTGGAAGGAGGAAGATGTCTCATGCCACACTTGCCTGGGCTCACACAGGGCAGAAGAAGTTAGAGGCGTGATTGTCTCAGTCCACATGGGCCAGAAGAAGGTAGAGGTGTGCTTGTGTCAGCCTGCATGGCTTGGAGAGAGGAATGGAAACAAATAAAAGTAGTAAAAGCAGCCCTGCAGATAAGGACAAAAAACCTTGGTGATCAGCAGTCCTTTGATAGCTCACTGATACATATATTTAGAAACAATATGTGGAAAATTATATTTAGAATTATATATTGTATACACAGAGTGTTGAATGAGTGAATGCACATGACTTTGTGTTCAGCCCATTTACCCAGTATCACTGGTTGATGCCTGTCCTATTGCTTAATGAACTCTGCTATAGAGCAAACATATCCCAACTTTCATGGTCCAGAGTCAGTCTGCAAGTATCCCAATGATAAGAGAGGGACTTTTCTCCAGGAAGCTGACCACATACGAGCTGAAAGCCACAGCACACTCACTTGAGCGTGACTTAGAGATCTCATCTTCTACAGCGCCCTTTTATTACCAGAGCAATATTAAAGACTGCATTCTTCTTTGACTAATTTTTATTTTTTTCTTGTTCTGACTTTCACCATTTTCCAAGAATTTCAAGGTGGGCCTCATTTAAACTTTAGCCAAAACTAGGACGATAAAAGTGTTTATGGCCTGAAAGAAAGTCACTTTGCTTGCATGAGTTTGGAAGCGCATGTCTTTGCCCAAGGTCTTAATCTCCTGCAGCACCAGGAAAATAAGAACATAAGAAATTGCCATGCTGGGTCAGACCAAGGGTCCATCAAGCCCAGCATCCTGTTTCCAACAGAGGCCAAAAACCAGGCCACAAGAACCTGGCAATTACCCAAACACTAAGAAGAACCCATGCTACTGATGCAATTAATAGCAGTGGCTATTCCCTAAGTATAATTGATTAATAGCCATTAATAGACTTCTCCTCCAAGAACTTATCCAAACCTTTTTTGAACCCAGCTACACTAACTGCACTAACTACCTTCTCTGGCAACAAATTCCAGAGCTTTATTGTGCGTTGAGTGAAAAAGAATTTTCTCCAATTAGTCTTAAATGTGTTACTTGCTAACTTCATGGAATGCCCCCTAGTCCTTCTATTATTCGAAAGTGTAAATAACCGAGTCACATCTACTCATTCAAGACCTCTCATGATCTTAAAGACCTCTATCATATCCCCCCTCAGCCGTCTCTTCTCCAAGCTGAACAGCCCTAACCTCTTCAGCCTTTCCTCATAGGGAAGCTGTTCCATCCCCTTTATCATTTTGGTTGCCCTTCTCTGTACCTTCTCCATCGCAACTATATCTTTTTTGAGATGCGGCGACCAGAATTGTACACATATTCAAGGTGCGGTCTCACCATGGAGCGATACAGAGGCATTATGACATTTTCCGTTCTATTAACCATTCCCTTCCTAATAATTCCTAACATTCTATTTGCTTTTTTGACTGCTGCAGCACACTGAGCCGACGATTTTAAAGTATTATCCACTATGATGCCTAGATCTTTTTCCTGGGTGGTAGCTCCTAACATGGAACCTAACATCGTGTAACTACAGCAAGGGTTATTTTTCCCTATGTGCATCACCTTGCACTTGTCCACATTAAATTTCATCTGCCATTTGGATGCCCAATCTTCCAGTCTTGCAAGGTCCTCCTGTAATGTATCACAGTCTGCCTGTGATTTAACTACTCTGAATAATTTTGTATCATCCGCAAATTTGATAACCTCACTCGTCGTATTCCTTTCCAGATCATTTGGGAAAAAGCACTGAGGGGTGCCAGCCCAGTGGCTCGGTGCTAGTGCTGCATGCTGCCATCAGGAGGATCTGGATTCAATTCCCACTTCATGTCATCTTGGCCAGGGCTGGAGATGCTGCAGAGAAAGCACTGGCAGCCCCTGAAGGGAGAGACTCTCAGTCGCTAAGTAGTGGTGCCACCTAGTGGCCAGATTCAGGGCCCATGATTGCAGGGTTCTAGAAGGAGGCCTAGTAAATGGTGCAGTAACTAGGCTAGAATAAGAGGGGAGGGGATATAAAACAATAAAATCCATGGGTAGTTGTGAATGAGGGTTCAAGGTGCAGGATCCTGAGAATATTTCTGTTTGGGCCGGAAGTCCAAAGGAGCAGGAGGAAACTGCCTGGGCAAAAAAAAAAAAACCCAGTGAGATTTTGGCTCCAGTGACTGCATTTAAGGACTGGCGTAAAAGTTACATGCCATTCACAAGCCTTGGCAGCCCCAGCCATTGTGCATCAGTGATACCTAGTGGCTGGTTCCGGAGTACACTTGTGCTGAACTCCAGAAGGACGTGCAACCCTTACCTCCCAGTCAGAGGGGTTGTCAGTGGACAGGAGGATGGTAACTTATTTGTATTTATTTATGTAAATCCCATTCTGTGGGAGGAGCCACATAAATAACTCCACCTCTCAGCTGCATGGTTTAGAATGGGAGTGTGTAACATGCCCACACAAATAGAGGATCTCCCAGAGATGGGGAGGAGATAGTGGAGCAGAAAATAACTCACAAAATAAACCTGTTGCATATAAAAAAAAAAATCAGTGCATGCACGTTTATATAACACATTTAGATTCTTATACTCTATAGGAAACGAGCGCATAACATTATAGTAAAAGAAGAATTTATTAGCATTGAAAAAATAAGAACATTAACGTTTCGTAGTTTACAACAGAAAATCCACAAATCCTGCTTTTCTTTCTGTTCCAATTCAAGCACATTAAGAATGAGTTCCCAAAGTTCCCACCTAAATTCTGGCTAAATGCTCCGTTCAATTCAGGGGCGGTTTTATCATGAGACAGAGTGAAGTGGCGGCCTCAGGCGGCAAAATTTTGAGACGGCAAAAAGTGCACCTCGGAACTCTTCGTCCATGGTTGTCTCACCCTGCCTTCAGGCCCATCAACGGCACAAGCCTTGAGGGGTCCCCACCCCTTGCAGGCAGGAAGAAAGAGAGAGCAGCCATGCAGGGGCGGATTGCCTAGCGGGGCTTGGACATGCCCTCGGTAAGCTGGTCAGGAGGATCAGATGGTTTGTGTTGGTTTCTGCGGCCCCATGCCCATGGAGCCACTACGACCAAACACCAGGCACTGAAACAGCTTGTGTCACAGAGCAGGAGCCTCCCCCAAGGTTCTCTGTTCACTCTGCCTTCTCTTTTTTTTTTTACTGGCAGTGGTGCTAGCAGTAACAGTGGCGGCAGCTCCATGCGCCTGTTGCTGCTGCTTTGCTCAGAATCTCACTATCGCCGCCTTCCTGGCTCCTCCTCTCATGTGCTTCTGCCGGAAGCTGGTAGGAGGCTGCCAGCAGGCCTCTCAGCACTGGCTCAACTCCAACCCTGCCCTCAGCTGCTGGACTCAAGCTAGGCCACTGCAAAAAGTAATAATTGAAACCCCCCCCCCCCCCCAAACAAACTAGAATCAGGGCCTTCCAACCCACCTCTTCCCACACCAAGGGGGAAACCAAGCAGCAACAAGCAACCCATCCAGAGTCCAGATCCTATTCTTGCAACCCTGCTTGGATCCCCCTGACCACCAATGTAAGTAAAAACTAATTTTTTAAAGCATATGAGCCAGTGAATATGTGTGACCTTTTGAGCAACAGTGAGTGAATGTGTGAGTCAGCGAGTGCATGCGAGAATGCATGGATCTGTAAGTATGTTTGTGAGCGTGATAGTGCGTGAGTGTCAGTGAACAAGTGAGAGTGTGTATATGAGGGTGAGAGACAGCATGAGTGAGTATGAGAGAGAGCATATGTATAAGTCAGTGAGCATATGTGTATGTGTGTCAGTGAGTGTATGTGTATGAGCAAGTCAGTGAGTCAGCATGTGAGTGTCAGGGAGCGTTTGTGAGTGAGCATATGAGAGAGTGTGTATAAGAATGAACATGTGTGTTAGAGAGCGTCTGTATATGAGAGAGAGAGAAGAAAGTCTGCACGTCACCACCTCTGACTAATCCACAACAATCTCAGGATGAATGGAATAAAAACTTTTTAGGTATGGAGAACAGAAGACTTTTTAAAATCCTTTATCATTTTTAATTTTTGGGTGGTATTTCATGTGTTTGCTGTTTTAAAATATTTTGTAGGTATTTGGGACATTTTTTAAATTTGTTATGAGTTTTTGATTATTGGATGCTCTATTCAGCAGCTGTTTTGAAATATTTATTCTTTTTGTTAGTATGGTTTTAGTGTTATAATTTATATTTTGTATTTTTGCTTGATGTTTTATAAGGAATGGTGATGTTTCTGTTTTTCCATTGTTGTACTGCTTGTCTGTGTTGTTGCGGTTTCCAGTTCAGTTTTGTCTGCATGTTTCTATTTATGCTTTATGATCTCTCTGTTTTGTATTTGATGAGATTCTGTCTGTGGTCTGCATATGTGACTGAGGTGAAGTATTCTGCTAGCGTGTACTTTCTGTGTAGGGAAGTATAGCAGCTTGGCTTATTCTGTTTTCCTAATAGGAAGTGTATTGGTGTTTTAGGGTTGATACTATTTGAGTGCTGGCAGTTAGTGCTGTTTTGATATGAGAGGTTTACTGGATTGTAACTTTTAATTCTGTTTACTCATGGCTTTCTGAAGATCAAGCTCAAACCTAACGTACTTTACAATAGGCCTAAGACCATATGGGTTCCAAATAGGAAGGAAAGGAGGAGGCAAGGCATTATATATAAAGAACAGTATAAAAGCAACAGCTTTATAAGGTAAGGAGGAGGCACTGTGGGTTATTCTGGAAAGAGGGAATGGAACATCTATTTATACTGGTGTAATATACAGACCTGCATCACAGACAGAAGGGATGGATAGAGATTTAATGAAAGATAGTCACAGGATTGCTGGGAAAGGGGAGGTATTGCTGCTAGGGGATTTTAATCTTCCAGATGTTGATCAGGACATCCCAGCTGCAGTATCTTCTAGAAGTGGGGAGATCCTGGATTTTCTGAAAGGAAAACTGTTCAGTCAACTGATAGAAGAACCCACACGGGGGGAGGGCGATACTGGAACTTGTGCGTACCAATGCGGATAGTATTTCTGACATTATAGTGGATGATCATCTGGGAACCAATGACCACTGGATGGTGTGGCTCAATATTAGGGTGCAAGAGATGCAAGTTCATTCTAAGGGGAGGGTCCTAGACTTCAGGAAAACTAACTTTCACAAAATGGGGGAGTACCTTAAGGAGTCATTACTTGGATGGAAAAATCTGGGAGAAACAGAAGGGCAGTGGGCAAAACTAAAAAGAGGTATCATAAGGGCAACTAATTTTTTTGTTAGGAATGTAAGTAAAGGGAAGAGGAAAAAGAGACTTATGAAGTAGCTGAAAAGGTAAGGGAGACCAGATTAGCATTCATAAACTACAATAGATCGCAGAAAGAGGAAGACAGGTGACAAAATATGGAAAAATTAAGAGAAGCTGGGAGGAATGTGAAAATTCAAATGGAAGAAGAAATAGCAAATATGGTAAAACAGAGGGACAAGACTTTTTTTTTTTTTGTTAGATATGTTAGTGATAGAAGGAAGTGCAAAAGTGGCATTGTGAGACTCAGAGATGAAGGGGAGGAATATGTAGATGCTGTTGAGGAAAAAGCAAAATTGCTTAACAAATATTCACTGTGGCCTGGGGCAGGAACACATAAAACAAACACAAATAAGATTGGAAATGAGGTAAACCTCAATCGATTTTCTGATCAGTGTGTTCACGAGGAGCTAACTAAACTTAAAGTAGATAAAGTGATGGGGCCAGATGGAATACATCTGAGGGTACTAAGGGAACTTAGAGATGTCCTGGCAGCTCTGCTGGCTGATCTTTCAATACTTTCTTAAGAGTCTGGAGTAGTTCGGGAGGACTGGGAAAGGGTGGATGCGGTTCCTATTCATAAAAGTGAAAGTATGGAGGAGGCTGGGAACCTCAGGCCAATTAGTCTGACATCTGAGGTTAGCAAACTAATGGAATCGCTGCTAAAACAGAGGGTAGTGCAGTTTTTGGAATCCAATAGATTGCAAGATTTGAGGCAGCATGGTTTTACCAGAGGTAAATTTTGTCAGACAAATCTGATCAATTTCTTTGAATGGGGGACCAGAGAGTTGGATCAAGGCAGAGTGCTAGACATAGTGTACTTTGATTTCAGCAAGGTCTCTGACATGCTTCCGCACAGAAGACTTATAAATAAATTGTGTATCATTGGTATGAAAGGAGTGAAAGGTTTGTTTTTTTGTTGATGATACCAAAATCTGTAACAGGATGGACAGCCAGGAAGGACTGGAAAACATGAGGAAGGATCTAGAAAAGCGCGAGGAATGGTCTAAGGTCTGTCAGCTAAGATTTAATGCTAAAAAATGCAGAATATTGGATTTAGGATGCAAAAATCCAAGGGAAATATACAATATTGGAGGTGAAATTCTTCTAAGCAGAAAGGAAGAGCGGGATCTGGGGGTTATTGTATCTGATGATCTTAAGGTGGCCAAGAAGGTGGATAAAACAACGGTAAAAGCCAAAAAGATGCTTGGCTGCATAGGGAAAGGAATGGTCAGCAGAAAAAGAGAGTTGATAGTGCTCTGTATAGGTTTTTGGTGAGAAGTTTTGGAATACTGTGTTCAATTCTGGAGTCCGCACCTTCAAAAAGATATAAACAGGATGGAGTCGGTCCAGCAGGTGACTGCTAAAATGGTCAGTGATATTCATTCTAAAGCATATGGGGATAGACTTAAAGATCTAAACATGTATACTCTCGAGGAAAAGCGAGATAGGGGAGATATGATAGAGACATTCAAATATCTCAAAGGTTTCCATGCATAGGCTGTGAGCCTTTTTTTTCCCATTTATATTTTATTAAGGAGTCAAATACAAACATAGGAAATCAAATATTTATAAACAAACCAAATAACAGCTTAACACATCTGATTTTTACACAACTCTGGTCCTGATATATTTTTTCAATGGAAAGGAGGCTCTAGAACAAGAGGGTCATGAGATGAGGGTGAATCAGGAGTAATCTTAGGAAATATTTCTTTACAGAGAGGGTGGTGTATAGATGGAACAGCCTCCTAGTGAATGTGATGGAGACAAAAACAGTATCTGAATTCAAGAAAGCATGGGATAAATACAGATCTCTAAGGAAGTGATGAGAATTATAATGCTAAATTAACTGCATGGATGGGCAGACTGGATAGGCCATATGGTCTTTTTCTGCAGTCATGTTTCTATCTTGCTTTTTTGCTGGATTTTCTGTTTGTCACCACAGTAGTACATGTAAATATATTTGTTGTAAGTGATGTTTTTACCTCAGAAGACTGCACTTTTTCATGTAAAATCTGATATAAATTCATAATTTGTAATTGTGTGTGGGAGGGCCAGGGGGTGAAGGAGGGGTGGGCGCAAGGCTGTAAGAGCCACCTAGGTGCCTACTACCCTTGCACCGGCTCAGAGAAATTGCCACACACACACACACACAAATGTTGGGGAAGGGTAGGAGGCAGGTGGTAGAATTCCTGGGAGTGTGACAAGGTTGTCCTGTAAATAGCACTAGCCCTCTATCTGTCTCTGCTCTGGGAACCCTGACCTCCACCTTCCCCAGCATTTCAAATCACCAAAAGAGTAAATTCCAAGGGAGATCCCTCCTCCTGGCTCTCTCTGTGATTTGACCTGTGCTGCACCTTGGGGGGGCTGGGGGATGTTTTCTTTTTTCTTGCCTCAGGCAGCAGATTGCCTTGAGCTGTCCCTGATTCAGTCTCATGTGATTGCTGAATATTTCACATGAACCTCTCTGCAGTACAGAGAAAGTGTGATGAAAGCAGTTGCTGATGCTTGGGGAATCTGCGATGATGCTCTGCGTGGGCCAGATTATCTTCTCCAAAATAAAATTCCTTATCTATTCTGAATACATTTACAACAAATCTTCTGAAATTCCCCTCAAACTATCACTATATTAATAATGTTTACCTAACTTGAAATAAAACAAAATATATAAAAATCACCATATTTGCTGTCAAGGAAAAAGGTTTTTCCCTGGCCTTGAACTGTCATCTTCTTAGTTTGAGATTGATGCATGATGTATAAAACCACAGACTGGCTCAAGCAGAGCTAAGATCAGGTGGCAGATAGCCTGCTATATGGCCCTGCCCCCTGAGGATCCAGATTAGTCCTCAGGGAATTCAAAAACAGTGTGGGAAGCCAATAGGAATACATATTCATTCCTAACTGACCTTTACTGACCTGGAAAGTGTCAATAATTTGTATCATTTTCTGTTAGTGTTCCTGAGTTTCCATTTCCATTTCCCATCCCCCCAACCATCACCTCAGTGGGAACCTGGTTAACATCAATAGATAAGAGGGCAGCCAGCCAATAGGAACACATATTCATTCCTAACTGACCTTTACTGACCTGGAAAGTGTCAATTTGTATCATTTTCAGTTAGTGCGTACTAACTCGAGTTAGTGCGCACTAACTGGGAGTTAGTGCGCACTAACTCCCGTTAGTGCGCACTAACACGATTTAACGATTTTTAACGATAAATCGTTAGAATTTCTATTGTATTGTGTTCTATAACGATTTAAGACGTTATTAAAATTATCGGACGATAATTTTAATCGTTAAAAAACGATTCACATCCCTAGTGGGAACCCCCAGGAAGGTGTTCCCAACATTAGGCAGCAAAGGAAGATGTGGAATCTATGTTGACTTGAGTGTTCTTCTTCAGAGATGTATTGATGTTAAATTGTCCTGTTACATCTTTAAGTCTTACCTTGTCTGAAACCAGTCATCTTGTCCCAATCATGTATTTGCTGCCATGGAACAGTAAAAGACCTGAACTAGATACCTGAACTGAAGTAAGCTTTATTCCTATTGTAAACTTTCTATTATTTATGTGCAGTGCATTTATACTGACAAAAACAAAATGACTAATGTACCTCTGCCATCAAAATTAATATTAATGCAAAACTAATATTTTAATGTTTTAATGACCTCATACTGGGCATCATCGTGAATGCACTATCGCATATATGAACTCAGCCATTCTTTATAATCATAGGTCAGTAGAGGAGGGTGTTACAATTTTTTGCCTTGCATAGTGGTTAAGTGCTTGTATAATGATTACATGGTGAATTTCATCTTCGTGATACACAACACAATTTTTTTAAAGTATTTTCTTTATCAACTTCTTTTCAATTTTATCAACTTCTTTTCAATGAAAAAAGCTACTTAGCTTTATGGAGGAAACACATCTTAGTCCAGCGTTTAAAGAGGCTGCAGGTAGGAGTGCCCGACATGGTCCGTGTTTTGGCTGTATACCTTCTTCATGGGGCCAAAGATATCTAAATTACAAAACTGGTTACAATCAATTTCCCGCTAAACAAAGGCAAAAGAGAAACATATTAAAGTGTTGAGCTTCTGTGAGTATTCGCCATCAGACCGGTAGTGTGCTCCTTCCACCGGAAAAAGCCGTAGGACCGCCAATTTTAAAGGTCTCTCAACCAATAGGAAATTTTTAAACGTGTGAAAAAAGGTGGACACCGGCATTATTTGAAATAGTCAATGTCGGCATTTGTAAACATAGTTGAGTGTGTACTTATCTCAAATAATGGTGTACTATTCGATAGCTAAATTTAAGCCCACAGGATGAACGCTATTTAATCAATGAATCCATCGTTGTTCTTGAAGATTTAATAGACTTTGTGGATCACCTCCCCTACTGGTGATGTTAAGCCTGTCAATAACCCTCCACTTCAGATCCACAAACTTGTGTGAGAATTGTAAGCAATGTGACACTATTGGGACTTATAATTTGGCAGTAGTTAAACAACTGCAATGTTCTGTTCTGTTCTGTTAATCCTACCTATATAGTATTTGTCACAAGGGCAGATTATCATATAGATCACATGTGTGGTAGTACAGTCAGAATAAAATCTCGCTGGATAGATATTCTCTGCATGATCTTTCCATGATTGTCCTGATAGTGTTTGTGTACACATTGAACACTTTTGACATGGCCAATGGCCCAATGGGAGATCTGCTTCCGATGAAACTTCAGGTGGCAGATAAGAATGTGTCAACAAATCGTGTAAATTCTTGCCCCGGCTGTAGGCAATAATTGGTGGATCTTCAAATACTGTATATACTTTGAGAACATGCCAGTATTTGAAAATTAATGTTGCTATACTGGAAGATTTAGAAGAATAACGTAGAGTATATACCAAAGGAGTCTGATCCAGATCAATAAATTTGTATAACATTATCCATTGCCGTTGTGCATTAGTAGCTCACTTGAGGGCTCTTTTAACTATACTGGAAGGGTATCCTCGGTGGAGTAGTCTACACGATAGAATTTGAGCCTGTACCAAAAATTCAGCTTTTGTAGAGCAAAGGCGGCAAAGACGTAGAAATTGTCCTACAGGTAAGTTACTTTTCAAATGATGGGGGTGAAAACTGGAAAAATGTAACAGCACATTTCTATCCATGGTTTTCTATATATTCTAGTTCAATTGTATCTTCATTTTGACTAAAATGTCCAAAAAATGAATTTGTTGTGTACTATATTGCACAAAGTCTATTAAATCTTCATTGATTAAATAGTGTTCATCCTAAGGGCTTAAATTTAGATATCGAATGGTACACCATTATTTGAGATAAGTACACACTCAACTATGTTTACAAATGCCGACATTGACTATTTCAAATAATGCCGGTGTTCATCTTTTTTCACACGTGTAAATTTCCTATTGGTTGAGAGACCTTTAAAAATGGTGGTCCTATGGCTTTTTCCGGTGGAAGGAGCACACTACCGGTCTGATGGTGAACACTTGCTGAAGCTCAACACGTTAGTATGTTTCTCTTTTGCCTTTGTTTAAGCGGGAAATACATTGTAACCAGTTTTGTAATTTATTATAGATATCTTTGGCCCCATGAAGAAGGTATACAGCCGAAACACGGACCATGTCAGGCACTCCTACATGCAGTCTCTTTAAACGCTGGGCTAAGATGTGTTTCCTCCATAAAGCTAAGTAGCTTTTTTCATTGAAAAGAAGTTGATAAAGAAAATACTTAAAAAAATGTTGTTGTGTATCACACAGAAGATGTATAAAGTAGGCTGGGGTTTTGGTAGTGTAGAATATTCTGTTTTGGAATTTAGATGAGCAGCTGTGGAATGACTGAGGCGAGGGGGGAGGGGGTGTAGTTTTGTATTATAGTGCTAGCTTGTTCCCTTGTGAAACCTGGGGGATGTGGCTATTCTCTATATAGGGACCATTTGGGATTTATCATTTTGTATTTTTATCTAATGCAAACTGCTTTGGGTTCATATTTGTGAAGTAAGGTAGTACAGAAGTGTTAAAGCTAATGTTTACCACCAAAATCTCAGGGCACATTAAGGGGTATGGTCCTTTCATGAGCCCCACTGATGGCATCCCCACCTCCAGGGCAACCTTTTCCACCTCAGGAGCGGAGATGTCAGTGTTGGGGGTGTGGCCTGTGGCTCTGAGGCTGGAAAACAACTACCTGAGCAGATAGGGGAATGCCCTGAAGGACAGATCAGTCTGTGCAGTTTGCTGGCTCTTCTTTGGTGCGTCCCTTTTCACTGAGAGAAATGGGGGAATGAATGGAGGTTCATGGCACTGTAGCCTCAGTTAGAGACTAGTTATGATCAAGCTGGAACTCCAAAGGGGAGTGGGAGGAAACTGTTGGGCCAAAATAGTAAAGTTGAATACTTTATTACAAATGTGCTAAATAATAACTATTGCTCCAGGCACTGTATAAATTGTTAGAATCCAAGCTAGGCCAGGTTTCAGCAAAATCTTTTGTGTGTTACAGATTACAGTTGTATTGATGTTCCTTATATCTGTTATCCTGTATCGGGCCATTGTCAGCATCCTGGTAGCCAAGTCAGGCAATGGTATCCTGCAGGCTTCGGTAAGTGCATGCTGTCCTCATTATCAGTACAGCTCTAATAGCAGAAGGCACTGGCAGGACCTCCCTGAGATTTTCAATTTGCTACTAATGTCCACGTCATCTGACCACAACCTTCCCCCTCGCCAGCATTGTTGGAGAGTGGAGGAGAGTAGCCTAGTAGTTAGAGCAGTGGGCTATGAGCCAGGGGACCAGCGTTCGAGTCCCGCTGTCGCTCCTTGTGACCTTGGGCAAGTCACTTTACCCTCCATTGCCTCAGGTACAAATTTAAGATTGTAAGCCCTCTGGGGATAGGGAAATACCTACAGTACCTGAATGTAATCCACTTTGAAGCACTGAAAAAAAAAGTGCGAAAAGCAGAATATAAAAATAAATAAAATAGCTCCATGTCTTCAGATCCATCTGAGCCCCTGCTGTTTTTGCCCCGTTCCATGTGAGAATTCATAGGCTCAGTCTCCTTTTGACAAGCAGAACTGCAAATCCTTGTACAATAGTTCCTTAAAATACCAGGACTAGCTCGGTCTGCCCTTAATGTCTGGTAATTGTACACTTCTCCATCCCATCTCTATCAATCTCCTTCTGGCCAAGGCTTGGAACTCTCCTCTGAGTAGGAGCGAGCCCTCTCCTGGAGCCAGGATGGTGACTCGCAGTCCCTGCTGCCAATGAGCTCTGAGCCTGGATTGTAATCCCAGCAGCATGGAGGTGTCAGTGAGCTAGGCCAGAAGGGTTATTCATCTGTCTCTCCTTAGGCCTTGAACATCGCCAGCATCACTGGTTCCATGGTCAATCTGATTTTCATCCTCATCCTCTCCAGAATTTACATCTCATTGGCACATTTCCTAACCCGCTGGGGTAAGTGACATTAGAGGAAAGGTCACATGAGGAACAAGTGACTGCTTTGAGAGGTAAATTTTTAAAGTCATTTACGTGCATATAGCACAGACGTTGTGTGTAAAGGACTTGTTATAAAACTGCCCGTCAAGGCAGTGAGGGGCAGAGGAATGCAGAGAGAAGAGGGGATAGGGAGAAGCAATGAAGGGGCACAGGAAAGAGGAAGGGAGGATCAGGAAGGGGCAAATGGGCACAAAAAGGGGAGGGGAGAGAAGGGAGCAGTGAAAGGGCAGAAGGGTCCAAAGATGGGAGGAGGAGGGGTAGTAGAGAGACACAGAGAGGAGAGGAGAGGATTAGGATCAGTGAAGGGACAGAAGGACACAAAGATGGAGAGGAGAGGGAGTAATGATGGGGCAGAAGGACCCATAAAAGGAGAGGAGGAGTAGTGAAGGGGCAGATGGACACAGAGAAGAGAGAGGAGGGTGAGGAGCAGTGAAGGGACAGAAGGACACAAGAGGGAAAGGTAGAGGGAATAATGAAGAGGCAGAAGGACCCATAAAAGGAGAGGAGGAGTAGTGAAGGGGCAGATGGACACAGAGAGGGGGAGGGGGAGGAACAGTGAAGGGGCAGAAGAACACAGAAAGGGAGAGAAAAAGTAGTGAAGGGGCAGATGGACACAGAGAGAGGAGGGTGAGGAGCAGTGAAGGGGCAGACAGACACAGAGAGGAGAGAGAAGGGTGAGGAGCAGTGAAGGGGCAGGACCCAGAAAAGGAGAGGAGTAGTGAAGGGGCAGACAGACACAGAGATGAAAGAGAAGGGTGAGGAGCAGTGAAGGGCAGAGGGATTCAGAGAAGGAGGAGAGGGGTGAGCAGTGAAGAGGCAGAGGGGCACAAAGAGTGGAGGGGCAGAATGGAGCAGGAGGAGATGAGCATGGAGAGTGATGGTCAAAAGCTAAGTGACTTAATTTCTAAAGAGACATTTACCAGACCTGGGTTTTTAGTTTCTTGGGATTTGTTTTCATTTCCTCTGTTTGATCCTAGTTCTACAGATATCCAATGCAATAGGATGGGTGTTAGGAAGTTAGGACTGTTTGTAGAACGTGGGTCATTAGGTTTGATCCTGACTAGGTATTTGAGAACTGAGCCTTCCTTCTATCTCCTCCTTGTCACAGAGATGCATCGCACTCAGACCATGTATGATGATGCCTTCACCTTTAAAGTCTTCATCTTCCAGTTTGTGAATTTCTATTCCTCACCTATCTACATCGCCTTCTTCAAGGGCAGGTAAGAAGAGTGCCCATGCCCTTTCTTCCACTGATACCTCTGTGCATCACAGGTCTGCTGAAAAGCTTGGGATCTCGTCTCTACCTGCTTAAGTGCTGAGATGGCACCAGTAGGAGCCTTCTCTCCCAGACTGGTGCATCTCTTGTGGAGATGAGAACTTTCTATTTCATTCTTGTAGGACTAATAAGTTTCTACAGAGAATTCATGAATAATTATTCATATTTTTGCTGCACTATAGGCCTCACATAAGGAAAACATGGGTAATAATGAGCAGACTGCATAGATATTGTAAACATTCGGAACCACATTTGGCATCTTCTCCTTTATTATCTCAGCCAGACTAGGACCGACAAACACTTTTTCCACATTCTGCAGTGAGGGTGGAATGGACCCATGGGTGGAGGGCAGTGGGCTCAGAAGCTGGTGTAAAGTGCCAGAGAAGAAATCATCCAGCTTTATTTGTGGATGGAGGGTGGAGGATGCTGCTTCCTGTGTCACTTTGGCACCGGATACGGAGTGTAGTCGTGGGTTGGCGCAGCAGCTCAGGGGCACACTCTGCACGTGGCACTGTAGAGCTCAGAAACTTACAGATATGTACACAGCATGGAGGTGCATTGCTTCAGACAGGGGACAGGAATAAGGCACAGATATTTGCTGTGGAAAAGCCACTTCAGAGAGGTCAATCAATAAAGGTAATAGACCCAAACATTAATATACTTTTCGCTTTATTTATAAAGATGTGAAACATACAGAATACCATAGAACTTATATTACAACCAAAAAAACTCGTCGCTACAAGATCCCATACAAGAAAATAGCTGATACCATTCTAGTACATATTGCAATGTCACACATTGCAATGTTTATTTTTCTAAACCTCAGACCACTGAAAGTAATGCCAAGGCATTACAAACAAACACAAGACACCCATTCATCCCTCCACTAACACACCACAACAACCAGAAGCCCTATTTAGTCAAAACTATTGGGTAGAAAAGCCTAAAATTTTCAAGTGATCTTTCACCGAGGAAGGCAAATAAATATAAAAGGTTACCCATGTTTGTTTATAGTCCCCTGCCAAAGGTCTTTGTATAAAAAGAACCTCCAAGTTCTCCAGATGCATCCAATCAGCCGTGATGTGAAGCCATGCCATACTAGATGGCGCAACTTTTAAATACAAGAGTAAGCCATCATCATAACTACGCATCCAAACTTCATGAATCCTTTTGATAGTGATAAAGAAAATTTGGAAGAACCCAATAGCAAGAGACGACCATCAAAAGATGGACAAACCTGGGTAACCTTTTGAATAGTAGACAAAACAACCTCCCAAAAAAGGAAACATCTTGTGACATAAAAGTTTATGTATGAAAGAAGCTTTTTCTACCTGACATTTATTGTCTAAATCTATAGAAGCAATGCCAAATTTCTACCTGACAATAAATGTCAGGTAGAAAAAGCTTCTTTCATACATAAACTTTTATGTCACAGGATGTTTCCTTTTTTGGGAGGTTGTTTTGTCTACTATTCAAAAAGTTACCCAGGTTTGTCCATCTTTTGATGGTCGTCTCTTGCTATTGGGTTCTTCCAAATTTTCTTTATCACTATCAAAAGGATTCATGAAGTTTGGATGCGTAGTTATGATGATGGCTTACTCTTGTATTTAAAAGTTGCGCCATCTAGTATGGCATGGCTTCACATCACGGCTGATTGGATGCATCTGGAGAACTTGGAGGTTCTTTTTATACAAAGACCTTTGGCAGGGGACTATAAACAAACATGGGTAACCTTTTATATTTATTTGCCTTCCTCGGTGAAAGATCACTTGAAAATTTTAGGCTTTTCTACCCAATAGTTTTGACTAAATAGGGCTTCTGGTTGTTGTGGTGTGTTAGTGGAGGGATGAATGGGTGTCTTGTGTTTGTTTGTAATGCCTTGGCATTACTTTCAGTGGTCTGAGGTTTAGAAAAAAAACATTGCAATGTGTGTAACTACAATGCAAAATCTCAAAAAACATTTCCTGGTCTTTAGCGTCTTAAGGAGTAACTTCCATGCCAAAGGAATTACACCAATATTGTGCTAAATCCGACCGCATATCTGATTTAAAAGTATGCAGGCATATCTTATAACATCAAGACAAATTATTAATCCTTTTCCCCACACATCAAAGAATATCTTCCAAAGAACTGGGGTGAAACAAAGTTCAGGAGATACTTTTCAAGTGTGAGACATAAAATCTAGCTTGTAAATAGGCATAAAAGTATGAATGTGATATGGCAGATTGCTCTTGCAGTTGCTCAAAAGAAAAAATATAACCTCCTGCAGAACAATAAAGCGAAGCAATTTCTACAATACACCTTGCCATTCTTTGAAAATCCCAACTTGGAGACCTGGCAGAAAATCGGAGATTCCTACCAATGGCAAAACCCCACCACTTGCATTCATAGTGCTAAGCCAACAGCACTAGTTTAAGTAAGCAGCATTTCCTTAACAAATCTGGAAGAGTGGAATCCAAGCAATTTTGATATATATCACATGGAGAAAGCTATTCCCTCTCTTGCTGCTTCACATTAACCCAGTGATATATTGTTTGTTTTTGCATGTGCCACTTGCTCTTCTTCCTAAAATTCTTTGTCCTGCTTCCCTGTAGCCCAGGGAACAGACTTATTATCAATTGTTACAAATTGCATTACATACAAGGCATCCAATTGGTTTATATTATTACAGCAAACCTTGTAAGATTTTTGCAAATTTTTCAGTATATTGAAATTCCATATATTAAAAACCATTTTCCCCATAGACTCCCATTATAAGTCTGGAGATGTGTTCCTGTGGGGGAAAAAAGACAAAGCTGTTTCAAAATAAATATTTTTTTCTTTTAGATATATTATAAATTCCTAATCCTTGATAATCTCTTCTTTTTTGTCTCATCTTCTTGATCATTGACCTTTTTCTATGGATCTGTAGCTCATGCTCATTTGTTTCTTGTTCTTGTACTGAAGCTTTTGTTGCAATGAAGTCATCCAAACAGCTGTTTTGATCACAGCTTCTTCTCTCTGTACAACTCCTATAGCAATTGAGCATGTTAACTTTGGAAACTTTAAGATTGTGTTCACAATTGGGGGACATTATCCATGAGGATCTGAAAGCCAGCCTCAAAGTGTGTAAAGGCTTCATATATTTGCCTTTCGGTCAAGTATTGTGGTAGAGCCGGAGCTTCTCCATTCTTCTCCTACAACTCATTCTTGTTCTAGATATATCAGATCCTCATTGAACATATCTTCTCCATATGACTGGAGCAATTCAGTTTCTACGATGTCTTCAGATTTATTTATTATTTATTTATTTAGAATTTTTTATATACCGACAACTGTTTGCACATCGTATCGGTTTACAAGTAACTTAAAACTTTCCGGCAATGCCTTTACAGGGAACAATAACTATGTATACAAGAACTTACAACTAATACAGAAATGGAGTAACTATTTACAGGTTCGATGGTAATTTACAGCGGCAATTTACAATTTCCCAGGTACGGTGGCATATAAACAATAAACTGAGTAGAGAGCTGGATAGACAATGGGAAGTTATAGGAAGTATGAAGGAAAACATTAGGGTGGAAAAATAGGTTTCAGTGAGGGGTGTTAACAGGAGGGGGAGAGTAGGGTGGAATAAGCAGCAAATCGAAGAGTTTGCATTGTGGGGAAGTAGCAGCGGATTGTACGAGGTTCTTCAAAGGAAAAGTACTATACACAGCTCAGGGAGTCATCCAATCGGGGGTTAATGCTTTGCTGTCATTTGCAAGGGTTCTGTTGAATTTGTAGAATAGTTTTCAGTTTCGATAAACCCTGGACAACACACACATCTTCTGGCCATATATTTTCACACTCCATTCAAAGTTGATATTTTGCTTTCCTTCTAGGACTTGGCAATATTGTTAATAGAAATCATGATGATGTTTCACTAGAACTTTCTAACTGTTGGTTTATCATCCTATCAGTTCTTTGATGAGTTTCCAAAAAGGTTTGCCTCATATAATAAGCCTTGAATATGTGGTTATTGATCCATGATCCATGCGTTGGATCAACACTGTTGTATTTTTGGGAAGATACTCGACCCTCACATTGTCAGACAAATCCCCTAGGTTGACTGGATGGCATGGGGCATTGTCTGTGAAGAGCAGTGACTTGTTGGTAATATTCTTCCTGGCACAGTAGTATTCTTTGCAGGACAGGCTCTTTCTCCAATCATCTTAATATTTTCAATTTATATGCCACCTACAACAGGCGTACAATAGCACCTACATATAAAAATGGAAAATACATAACAGAGACACTAAATCAGTCACTTAAGTATGCCATGTACCTGCACGACACTGCAACTGAACAGGTATCACTTCACAAAAAAGCCATCCTGAATAAATAGGTTTTAAGTGTTCTCTTGAATGTCTTATGACAAGAGACCATCCATAGCTCATATAGCAAAGAATTCCAAAGGATTGGGGCAGCCACTGAAAATGCTTATTCTCTTGTATCTATCAAGTGATCCTGCCATACAGAAGGGATGTCTAGAAGTCCTCTCTGTGAGGATCGCAAAGATTGCATTGGATTATTAATCCTGAGCATAGCATTGTCCCAAGGTGTTGACTCCAAGTCCAGTGACTTATGTACTAGTGTAGCTATTTTGTACTCTTTGCCACCTCACTGGAAGCCAGTGAAGGTGGAATACTACCGGCGTGACATGCTTCCTCATACTCCTGCCAAAGGTCAGATATGCTGCCAAGTTTTGCAGCAATTGTCAATCTCGCACTGATGAAGTAGGTAGGCCCAAATAAATTGAGCTGCAGTAATCAGTCATTGCAGAATCAGGGCCTGGACTACTGAACAAAAATCACATAATTGTAGTAGGGGCTTCAGGCAACATAAAAGTCTAAGCTTATAAAAGCCAGATTTAATCTGTTGTGAAAATGATAGTTTGATGTTGTGTAAACCATACCACCTTTTAAATCTCTCAAAACACCATAAACATTTCTCTCAAACCACAATTAAAATTTCAGAACTATTTCCGTGCTCACGCTGTAAGTCTTCATTCAAATTTTGTGCCTTCTCCTGGATTATCACTGTGTTTATGGGGACATTCTGCTGGTTCTGATCTTTGATCCATATGGCTAACAATTTTTTCATGGTTTCCATGACATCACTCCAATGACAAGACAGTCTAGAAGCACACACCTAAAGGTGTTACAGCTTGAGAACTCCTTTAAATTTGTCTTTAATCTTACTGATTGTTCCTTCTGTGGATGCAGGGTTCCTCAAACCTTTCAGTGAGCAAGTCATCAAAGGGGCTGGGGGAAGGTCATCGTAACATCTCCTTGGTTGGGAGGGAGCATATCTGGTCCTTTGGATGGTTTGAAATAATAAGAAAGGGAGGGAACAGGGTTCCCAGATGTGCGGCAGTAATAGCATACCAATAATATTTCTCAATTTCTAAGAAGGGTGGCAATCCTGTCATAATCCATAGAACCCTGCTCCCTGACTTCCCCTGCATCTGCCCCCCCCCCCCCCCCCCCCGTGTGTGTGTGTGAGACATAGCATGGTGCGGTGTGGTGCAGCACAGTGCAACTCTTCCACTTTCACTCTCCACCCTCTCCTCTCACCCTGCTCCTTTCCCTCTCATGTTACTTCCTCAGCCCACTCTCCTCTCACCCTTTCTTCTCTTTCCCTACCTCCCCTCCTTTATTCCACTCTCCTCTTATCCTACTGCTCACCCCACCATTTACTCACACTTCTATCCTCTCACCCCACTCCTCTCCTTTTTCTTTCCTCTCTCATCCCCTCCTCTTCTTCCTTCACTTACCCACCCACTAGCCTTATACTGGTGGGACTTGACTGCAAGCGGTGTTGTTCTTTGGGCAGGGTCCCAGGGCATCATATTCTGCTAGTGTTACAGCCCCATCAGTGCTATCCTTTATCAACATGGGTCTTAGATCCTCTTTTCTCTGCCAGCACTTCTGCTGCTGTGGATAAAAAATAAATTCCTCCATGGACTAGATAAGATTATGCAAAAAAAAAGCATAGTGAGTCGACCAAATAAGCTAGGCAGGCAGGGTCCGCACTCTTAGTTTGGGGACCCTTGCCCTAATGTCTTAGATATTTTGGTCAAGTTTTCACCAGACTCAGAGCACCTTCAAATCTAAACTATGATTTTACATCTAAGATCATACTTTTTCTATCGGTTTGGCTTTTCTGCTTTGACTTCCAAACAGTGGATGGTTCACAGACATCTACGCCTGCTTTTACTTCCCACAGAATGTGGAGAGGGGCTGTGGGCTGTAGCAAGAGTTTTTTTTGTCCCAGGCTTTCTTCCTCTGAAATGGATCTGCAACTTTTTCTGCCTCTAAAGCACTGTTTCCCAATCTTTTCAAGCCCAAGACACACCTACAATATCAGCAGCCTCCATGGAGCAGACAGCATGGATCTGGAGAGGATTCATATAGTCAAACAAAGAGTCAAGGGAGAATTGAAAGCCCCAGCAATCTCTCCAAATTTTAGAAGTAAGGGAAAGAGGGCGGAAACACACCTGGACCCATCGCAATGCAGCAATGATTCACTGTCTTTTGGCTCTGGCAGCTCCTGCACATCAGCAGATTTAAGTGGATGTGATTAGGTACATGCACACATTTAGAAAGACAGACGTGCATACACGCTGCATGCTGATAACTGTTACTGGTTTTGTTTCTCCAGTCATTACCAATGAATTCCCCCCACACACATACACCTCCATATCCATGGCTACACTGACACCGGAGGATGAAGCACGAGCTGTATTTGTGGTGACCCCCCTTGTCTCTCCTGCCGCTGCTGCTCCCCACTTCACTTTCTCCACTCTCAGCTGTCTCTTTTTTTTTGTACTTTTTATTTATAGGATGCAACAATACAGAAAAAATGATATAACACACAAATGAATAAAGTATGTTAACAATTATATCAAGCGCCTAGGAAATACTAAAGCAATCAATCAATACATTGCTTCCATTGCTAATAAGGCTTCCATATGATGGTGTAAGTCCCAAGTTTCTTCAATAATGAATTCCAATGATCAATTAAATTTGTTAACTTCTAGTAGTAGGACATGGGAATATGTGCAGCATGCAACAGTTGAGTTGACAAAAGTCTCTCAGATTTGGACTGTATGACATCTCGCCATTTTCCCAACAGACACAAGGACGCCGTAAGCGGTAACAAGTGACCAAAAATTTCACCAATCAAAGATCCAACCTGTTACCAAAAGTTACTAACAATAGGACAGTCCCACCACAAGTTGAAGCGAGATGCAGGATTACCGCATCCTCTCCAACAAAAAGGCCTAGATTCACTAACTTTAGAGAAAATAAGGGGTATCTAAAAGTTCTGTATAATAATTAGAACATTAGTTCCCGAACCTTATTGCAACGAGATAATTTAAGGGTTGAATCCCATATATGTTTCCAATTGTCATCATCTAAGTTTAACGACAAATCCTCATTCCATCTTTCAGTAATGTTGGGACATGTCTCAGGATCATAAATACAATCAAACAAATATGTATATAGTCTAGAGATCAAATGTTTTAGGAGACCTGGCTAAAATAAGAGAAGATTCCAGACTAGAGCGCAAACGTAGTGGACCAAAGTTCTCCAAACGACGTTCCACCACCCTATGCATCGAGAAAAAATAGAGTATGTGTGCTTGGCAATGTGGTATTCAGTTTGGACCTCTGGAAAACTCTTGAAATGATCATCCACCAATAGTTGGTCTAGGAAACATAAACCACCCATATCCCAAGCCTCCAAGTCCAGAGATAGAGTAATTGGAGATAGGGTTGGATTGCCCTGAAAGCAGGAAATAGGAGAAAGTCCCTCATATTGAAATCCCAAAAATTTGAGAAATTATAGGGTTGAAGCGTCCTATCCATGCATACTGAGGAGAGGCAGAAGGTAAAGTGAGAATGGATGCTAATGTAAAATCACCCAGATGCATTCCCTCAAGAGATACCCAGCTAGGAGGATGAGAAGGTAACAACCAGTCTTTAATGCCCACTAATCTGGAAGCTACATAATAAAGAAACAAATTTGAGATATCTAGCCCCCCACAATTTCTGAGATATTGTAAAGTCAGGAGCTTGATACGCGGCGGCCTGCAACGTCATAAAAAGGATGAGATAGCTCCATTAAGGTTCCTGAATGCCTTCTGAGGAAATTTGCAAGGGAGGTGCTGGAAAAAATATAAAAGATGGGAAGCACAACCATTTTAACCCAATAGGCTCTGCCTAAAAGTGAAAATGGGAAATCAGTCCACCGACTGTAGTTTGTAGTTTCACAAACACCTTAGGATAATTCAATGTATACAGTTCACCTAGACTCTTTGGGACCACAATCCCCAGATATTTAATACCATTCTCTGCCATAGAGAAATTACCTCGTAGAGAATAAAAGACCCAAATATATCAAAAGGGATTTAGTATAATTAACAGTGCAACTAGTCAGCTTCCCATAATCCTTCAAAAGATTTACAATGGCCAGGATCGATCTTTCGGGACATGTAACTTAAAGTAAGTTATAATCCGCGTATAATGATATTTTATGACATGTAATTCCAATTGGAATCTCTCAATATCCTGGGACTCCCTAATTTTCTGCGCCAGCAGCTCAAGAGCTAAATTAAACAGAGAAGGGGAAAGAGGTTCCCCTAGATGTTCCCCTAGAGATAGCGAAAGGATCTGAAAGAAATCCAATGGCTAGGATTCGGGCCTTAGGCTGTTTGTATAGTGCCAATATCCAATTAACAAACTGCTCAGGAAAACATAATGCCGCAAGACCATGAACAGATACTGCCATGAGATCTGATCCAACGCTTTGTCAGCATCCAAGGATAGAACTCTCAGATGTTTCTTAACATGGATTCATCTGCCACCTGCCCCAGCTCCTCACCCTGAAGATGCTCTTGGCTCCCTCCCCATTTCACTTTTTGTGGACTCCTGCTCATTTCATTCTATCCCACATATGGACTCTTCCTTTCTACTGTCCTCCTAAGTTCCTCACTGTGAACAGGCCTCCCGGATACCAGGTCCCTTATACCTACAAGAGAAAGCAGAAATCCATGTGGCGTGGGCAGCTAGCTTGCGGGCCGATTCAGTAAAGTCCGCAGGAGAGCGGATGAACGCCAGCTCTCCTGGCGCGTGCACAGGCCACTCGCCTGTGTGCGCGATTCTCTATTTAAATTAGGTGATGCGGTAGAAATGGGCAAAAGGAAGCGCTAGGGACACTAGCGCATCCCTAGCGCCTCCTTTTGACCCGGAGCGGCGGCTGTCAGCGGGTTTGACAGCCGATGCTCAATTTTGCCGGCGTCGGTTCTCGAGCCCACTGACAGCCATGGACTCGGAAACCAGACGCCGGCAAAATTGAGAGTTCGGTTTTCAGTCCGACAGCTGCCGGCCCATTTAAAAATGTTTTTTCTTTTTTTTTTTTTTTTAACTTTTTTTACTCTTCGGGACCTCCGACTTAATATCGCCATGATATTAAGTTGGAGGGTGCACAAAAAAGCAGTTTTTACTGCTTTTCTGTGCACTTTCCTGGTGCCAGCAGAAACTAGCGCCTACCTTTGGGTAGGCGCTAATTTCTTAAAGTAAAATGTGCGGCTTGGCTGCACATTTTACTTTCTGTATCGCGCGGACATACCTAATAGGGCCATCAACATGCATTTGCATGTTGAGGGTGCTATTAGGTGCCGCGGGTTGGACTCGCGTTTTCCGCCCCTTACTGAATAAGGGGTAAGGGAAAACGCGCGTCCAAGGGCAGGTTAACAGTTTCGGCTTGTTGGTTAGTTATCTTGACTGCCATATGGGACTGAGAGTACTTCTACTGTTGCTCTCAACAGTCAAATCCAGCACTGAGTACAGGTTTTTCCTGTCTCACTCAGCCTGCAGATAAGACAGAAGTTGGAAGGTCTCGGGAATGGAATAAGGATTGTGCAAGCTCATTTGGGTGAAGTAAGGGAATGAACAATATCAGTTGTAGGGCCTATTACATGGTATAAAATGCCAGAACATCTGCTTACTAGAACAGAGAGCAAAGTATTTTAAAAGATTTTGAAAACATGGTTATATCAACACGCTTTTAAAGGTTGTAGCAGTTATTTAATAGTAGGATTATTATTTTTGATTATTTTTTTTTTACTTTTATTATTATTTTATTGATTAAGTTTTTAGATGTGTGGTTTAATTTACTTTAAGATAAAATGTATCACTTTTATTTATTTGATTTGATTTGATTTTATGTGATAGTGATTTTTATGTGTATATTTATTTTTAATTGCATTGTAATTTCTTTTGTTTTAATTGAATCAATTATGACCCTAGTTGTAAACTGCTATGACCTGTGGAATGGTGATCCATAAATGCTGCACAAATAAATAAGGAGAAGGTGCTGTGTGCATTCTGCAGTGTGTGATTGCACCACTGCACAAAGTGGGATCTGGCTAGCCATACCCTGCATATTCTGAGGCTCATTCTGTAGCTAAGAAGGTGAGGCATGTGTGACTTCTCATGTGCTCAGAAAGGAGCTCCTGCAAGTTTTAACAGCCACCGCTGGACTCTTGTTGGTGCAAAATGCTGAGAGTGGAGCCCGGTGCTGGTCTGGACCTGATCATAAGGGTGTGGTGACTTTTCTATGGCACACCTGACTGGGAAACCATGCTTTAAAGTGTTTTTTTTTCCTCTTAAGGCACAGTTTAGAATGGCTCTGGAATCTAGCAAGTTTTATCTCCGTAAAGAATAGGAAGTGGCCCGATAGGAAGCTCAGCAGTACAGGAAGAGCATTAGGTCAGAGTTAAGTTGTAGCGAGTCTATGTGTTCTGTATACTGAATCCCAGTCCCAAAGCGGAATTTACATTAAAGCGAAATTCTGTTTTAGTGAGTTTCCTTATAATGAGGGATTGCTGTACTGCTACTTCTACATATCATTTCTATGGTGCTACTAAATGTAGAAACTGGGTCGCAAGGCAGTTTTGACTGTCCCTGTGCCTGAATCATAAGAACATGTCATGCCAGGTCAAAACAAAGGTCCATCAAGCCCGGCATTCTGACTCCAACAGAGGCCAATCCAGGTCACAAGTACTCAGCAGAATCACAAAGATCGGAGCCAGTCCTTCTCACTCTTAAGCAGAGATGAGCAGTGACCTTCCCAAATTTTCATGACTAATAATGGTTTATGCACTTTTCCTCCAGGAGTTTGTCTGACCCTTTTTAAACCCAGCTCTGCTAACTGTGCCTATTTGTTTCTCCAATTCATTCCACCCTTCTCTCTCTCTCTCTCTCTGTGCCCCTCTGTCCCTTCATTGCTCCTAACCTTTCCCTCTTTCTACCCACCTGACCCCTCATTGCTCCTCTTTGTCTCTTCCATTCCTATCTTATCTGAATTCCTCTCTCCCTCCTGGTCCCTTTGCTCTATTCCTATAATAATCATAATCCTATCAATTGTGATAACACATCTAGGAGACAATTTTGAAGAGCCCACAGTATTTGCATTATTTGAAAATTAGCAGCTGCAAAAAGTGTTAAAAGTGCCCACATACTTTGTACCTGCAGGTGGCCAATTGGGGGTGGGGGACTTAAAATAGCACACCCACTTCTGAAAATGTCAAGCATGTGTGCTGTTTTACTCCTCTGGCCAAAGGAACACCCTTTTTTAGTATGGCTAAAATTTGTACATGTATACTTCTTAGCCAGTACGAGAAAGGCAGTTTGTGCAATTAAATCCATTTTTACCTGCCTTCGTGGCTCTGAAAATTGCCTTCTGCATATCACACTGAAACCACTGAATGGCACTGTATGAGCGACAATCTGTGACTCCACATCCAGATGTGGCAGCACTCAGGGCTGCATAAGAGTTGCGTAATGGCTTAACCCATAGTAATGTTTGTAACTGAGACAGTAATAGCCATCCCCCTCACTGGGTGAGTGCTGTGCTTGCAGGGCAGGGAATCCCTTAGGCTTGTGTGTTTATTGTGAGATACCCAGGATGTGCCTGCTTCTGACCCGAGGCTTCTGGTACCTCTCTCTGCAGGTTTGTGGGATATCCCAGTCACTATAATACTTTGTTCAGCGTTCGCAATGAGGATGTAAGTATGACTGGGGAGAGTGGAGGGTGTTGTGGGATTTTAGGGGAGTTGGTGGATGTAGTGCTTAGGAGCAGCAGGCTGTGAGCCAGGAAAGCCAGGGTGCAAATCTCGCTGACAGTCCTTGTGACCTTGGGAAAGTGACTTTACCCTCCATTGCCTCGGCTCCAAGCTTAGGGGCCTATTTACAGACAGGCCGATGCAATATCATGCGCTCAGGCTAGTGCACAGGTTTGCAATAAGGGGATCAGCAGTGCATAAAACGCGTCCAAACCAGCGCGTGGCAAATAGCGCTCATCATATGTAAATGCCATATTGATGAGGCTATCAGCTAGTCCCCCTTATGTAAAAAATAAATATGCACCCGACACGCACATTTTAACCCTCGAAAATTAATGCCAGCCCTAGAGCTGGTGTTAAGTCTAGAGGCGCCCTAAAACCTGAACAGAAAAGCCGGAAATACAGCTTTTCTGTGGTTCCTCTAACTTAATATCATTGCGATATTAAGTAGGAGGAACCACAGAAAGCAGCAACATGAAAGGGTAAAAATAAGACTTGATGACGGTCAGGTTAGGAAAACAGACGCTCAGTTTAAGAGTGTCCATTTTCCTAACCTGTGGCCGTGCAATGGTTAGGAAAACAGATGCTCCTAAAATTAACCGTCTGTTTTCCTGACCCACGCTCAGCCACGTTTCCTGGGCACCTGATGCCATGGACACGCTAGGAAGGCACAATTTATCTCTAGCACGTCCCTTTTAGTGCAATGGCTTATTTGCCTATTGCATCGAGCACTCAAGAGAGGGGAATATGTGCGCGGTAAAAAACAGACGCCCAGTTTGACGTAAGGTTTTTTACACGCACTTTATTGCATTGGCCTGTAAGGTTTTTCTCCCATTCTGTGTCTATGGGAAAAATGCTTAGTAAATGACCCCCTTGGATTGTAAGTCCTCTGGGCATAGGGAAAAATTTACTGTAACTGAATGTAATCCATTTCGAAGTGTTATGGAAGGTGAAATATAAATTTTAAAAAATATCCACCATGGGCTATACCGTTGTGGCCACTCCTAGAAGGGAGTACCACAGCAACTATCCACTCAAACACTGGCAACATCAATGTGTCCTCTGCTGGGAGGAGCAAAGACCTTAGTGCAGGGACTGTAGACCCCGTTATCATGATGGGAAAGATGCAATTGAAATCCAAATGATTATTGTACAAGTACAGATGGTGTATTATGAACGTAACTTTTACTCCAGTATACATCGCTTTGTTGTTTTTATGGTACTTCTCTCTTCCTTCCCTCTTCTGCAGTGTGATGTAGGGATAGGTCGTGCATGGTGCCTGTCTCCCATCCCTCCTGTGCAGTGCGATGTTGGGGACAGGTAGTGCATGGTGCCTCTCTTTTCTCTCCTTCACAGTGTAAAGCTGGTGGCTGCCTTATCGAACTTGCCCAGGAGATGCTGGTGATTATGGTGGGGAAACAGGTTATCAACAATATCCAGGAATTTGTCATCCCGTGAGTATGGTCTCTGCCCAGTCTGTGCATTCTTTCCCAAACATATGGTTCCAAAGTAGACATCCCACACTAGCCCAGGCACCCTCCCCCAGCCCACACATCCCACACCATATCATCATTCCTATTCCAGGCAAGTTTCCCCAGGGATGTGACCCAACACAAGGCCCACTTCCTTCCAGCAGCCCCGGCATTTCACCCCAAACCAGTCATCCCGTGTCCGTCCGTGCATTTCATGCCACGCATCCTTCACTGGGAGCTGGCACTGTGCAGTGTCTAGAAGGGATGTGCATTCGTTTGAAACAAAATAGGAAATAAAACGACATTTCCTATTTCATTTTATAATGTTTTCAAAATGAAACGATAGAAAAATCAACAAGATTTTGTTGTTGTTTTTGTTTTGTTTTGGTTTTTTTTTTAAAAATAAAAATAAGGGAAAAAACCCTTCAAAATACCCTCCAAAAATTGCCAGGGCCAGGAACCTCCCAGACTCCCACTTACCCCAATTGAGGGGGGTAATGACAGATGAAATTTAATGTGGACAAGTGCAAGATGTTGCATATAGGGAATAATAACCCTTGCTGTAGTTACACGATGTTAGGTTCCATATTAGGAGCTACCACCCAAGAAAGAGATCTAGGCATCATATTGGATAACACATTGAAATCGTCGGTTCAGTGTGCTGTAGCCGGCCTGAGGCCTGGTCCCATTGCCGGCCTGAGGCCTGGTCCCATTGCCAAGGCCTAGGCCTGATGCCGGGGCCCAGCCTAGAGGCTGGGTCCCATTACAGAGGCCTTGGCCTGACTCATGGGCCAATTGAGTGCAATCTAGCTAAATTAATGTGGACAAGTCAGTCCTCACAAATTGATGGCCTAAAATTATCTGGGTTACTGACCATCCAGTTAAAGTTACCTGAATAACATGCCTGCTCATCAAACTTTTCAGTATGGAGCTCACAGCCTTGGGTGGCTAAACTTAGCAGACTAGCACTGATTATCAGCACTGAACTGTCTAAGTCCTCTTCTACCCACCACATTAATATGAAAAGTGTGTGACTGCTTCTAGCAGTGCTAAGAACATGCCATACTGGGTCAGACCAAGGTTCCATCAAGCCCAGCATCCTGTTTCCAACAGTGGCCAATCCAGGCCATAAGAACCTGGCAAGTTCCCAAAAACTAAGTCTATCCCATGTTACTGCTGCTAGTGTTTTCTAAGTCAATTTAATTATTAGCAGTTAATGGACTTCACCTCCAAGAACTTATCCAAACCTTTTTTGAACACAGCTACACTAACTGTACTAACCACATCCTCTGGCAACAAATTCCAGAGCTTAATTGTGCATTGAGTGAAAAAGAATTTTCTCTGATTAGTCTTAAATGTGCCACTTGCTAACTTCATGGAATGCCCCCTAGTCCTTCTATTATCCAAAAGTGTAAATAACCAATTCACATCTACTCATTCAAGACCTCTCATAATCTTAAAGACCTCTAACATATCCCACCTCAACCGTCTCTTCTCCAAGCTGAACAGCCCTAACCTCATCAGCCTTTCCTCATAGGGGAGCTGTTCAATCCCCTTTATCATTTTGGTTGCCCTTCTCTGTACTTTCTCCATCGCAACTATATCTTTTTTGAGATGCGGCGACCAGAATTGTACACGGTATTCAAGGTGCAGTCTCACCATGGAGCGATACAGAGGCATTATGACATTTTCCATTTTATTCACCATTTCCTTTCTAATAATTCCTAACATTCTGTTTGCTTTTTTGACTGCTGCAGCACACTGAACCGACGATTTCAATGTGTTATCCAATATGACGCCTAGATCTCTTTCTTGGGTGGTAGCTCCTAATATGGAACCTAACATCGTGTAACTACAGCAAGGGTTATTATTCCCTATATGCAACATCTTGCACTTGTCCACATTAAATTTCATCTGTCATTTGTATGCAAAATCTTCCAGTCTTGCAAGGTCCTCTTGTAATGTATTACAATCCGCTTGTGATTTAACTACTCTGAATAATTTTGTATCGTCCACAAATTTGATAACCTTACTCGTCATATTCCTTTCCAGATAATTTTTATATATATTGAAAAGCACCGGTCCAAGTACAGATACCTGAGGCACTCCACTGTTTACCCTTTTCCTCTGAGAAAATTGACCATTTAATCCTACTCTCTGTTTCCTGTCTTTTAACCAGTTTGTAATCCACGAAAGGACATCGCCTCCTATCTCATGACTTTTTAGTTTTCTTAGAAGCCTCTCATGAGGGACTTTGTCAAACACCTTCTGAAAATCCAAATACACTACATCTGCCGGTTCACTTTTATCCACATATTTATTAACTTCTTCAAAAAAAATGAAGCAGATTTGTTAGGCAAGTCTTCCCTTGGGTAAATCCATGTTGACTGTATTCCATTAAACCATGTCTTTCTATATGCTCTACGATTTTGATCTTTAGAATAGTTTCCACTATTTTTCCCGGCACTGAAGTCAGGCTTACTGGTCTATAGTTACCCGGATCACCCCTGGAGCCCTTTTTAAATATTGGGGTTACATTGGCCACCCTCCAGTCTTCAGGTAAAATGGTTGATTTTAATGATAGGTGTTAGAGCAAAGCTGGATGCCAAGCTGACAGGAGGGAAGAATGAGTTCTCCTGCTGGCTCGACTAGGGTCTTAGTGGTGAGATACTGGGGGAATTTTAAGGGGCAGGCAGGAGCAGCTCCAGAGGGAGGGTGAGATGAGTGTGGGTGAGGGCCACCCCAAACCAGGCTGGACCACTTTGATTGGTTGGAGGGAAAAACACTTGGCTCTTGCCTACCCTGAAATTCACCATGCTTCCTCTTTACCCCCCTCCATACAAAACTTTCTGGAACCATTGCTGCTAATGGGGGGGGGGGGGGAGATGGGGCTGCTGGTTTCCACTCACCCACCTAACTTTTTACAATAGCAGGAGGATGGGGGAATGACAGAGATACTGGCATCACTTCCTATTCAACTTTTGACATCAGTGGGAAGGGGGGTGTCATCAACCCCATTATATTTTTGAAAA
This sequence comes from Rhinatrema bivittatum, assembly GCF_901001135.1. Classification (NCBI taxonomy): domain Eukaryota; kingdom Metazoa; phylum Chordata; class Amphibia; order Gymnophiona; family Rhinatrematidae; genus Rhinatrema; species Rhinatrema bivittatum. The sequence continues at coordinate 167,950,263 of NC_042623.1, forward strand.
TAGATGAGAGGGAGGATGAGTAATGGTGGGGTGGAGGGCTGGAAGCTCCTGTTATACTTTTGAACATGGATTAATGTGAGGGGTGGCTTGTGGCTCCCCTTCCCTGCTCTATTTTGAATGTGAGCAGAATGGAGGCAGGATCACAGAATGTTACCTGCCTCTCGCTAATACTTTTATTTTGGGTGGTAAGAAGGCTGTATCCACCAAAATTAGGTGCTTTATGCTGAAAATCAGTCCTAGGTTCCTAACTTCCTTACCTGACCTGACCCCACTGCTGGCCATGCCTGTCAGTTTTCAAAGGGATCAATGTATGCGCCTCTCCCCCAAAGTTAGATATCTAAAACCTTTCAAAATTAATTGGGAGATGGAGAAGTATCTGAGAGAGAGGGGACTGGGAGCAGGGGAATTATGATGATATAACCTTCCCCAACACCACTACCTTTTTATAATCCTAGATTTCCCCATGTGTGTCTTGCAAATTTCAGTCAAATTTCTTTGTTTCTATGGATGCCGAGAATGAAAAACAAGACAATTGTTCTGTTTAAGAGCCACACGGAGAATGGCCCTTACGAGGTAATTCTTCTCCCAAAGTTGAAATTAAGGGTAAAGAGGCTCTTATTACTCGTTTTTTAATACTTTGTACTTTTTTAAATGCAAACAAAGGGGTGTCTGTAAAACTTGAATGAAATTGAAAAATATGCCAATGCTATAAGGGCAGCTTTGTCTGAATGTTGAAGGACACATACATTTTATACAACGAGTTTTTTGTTGTTATATTCTAAAAGCGATGCTCGATGTGAATATAGTTCTCTACGATATGCTGTAAGGGATAACCCCTCTCAAAGAAATGTAATGCTAAATGTTAAGCTTGTAATTTAAATTCATTTGTTGATGAACAGATCCTATGAATTCTAAAGAATTGACTAACTGGAAAACCCTTTTTAAAAGCCCTCAGATGGAAACTGTGATACATCAAAAGATTATTCAGATCAATTTCTTTACGATAAACTGATGTTGAAAGTTTGTTTTCCTCTTTTTTGATGCAAATGTCCAAAAAATGAATTTGATTGAAATCTGATTGCATAGTAAATTTTAAATAAGATCAATAGTATTCAACTAGTCAAAAAAATCCCTCGGCTCACAGTCGAATTCCATAAAAAGAAAAGGTCATCAATGTACTTTATCCAAAAAAGGAATATTCAAAAAAAATATTGAAGTGTAAATATGTTTTTTTTCCAATGTCTGCATGACTACGTTGGCTACAGAGGGTGCTACTGATGATCCCATGGCAATACCATGTGTTTAAATGAAAAACTAACCATTGAAACTGAAAACATTATTCCTAAAAATTAAATTAACAATGTCAAATAAAAAAAATGGAAGGGATCCGATGGTTAGTTTCAGTAACTTAAAAAATTGCCTGAGCTGTTTGGAAGGCAATATCGTGGGATACATTAGTGTAGAGTGAGATCACATCCATCGTAACTAAAACAGTATGTGGGAAAATCGTAGAAATAGACTGTAATTTGTTCAACATCTGCGTGGTATCTTGAATATAAGATTTCATTTTCTTAACACTTACTACAGGTTGGGCCCTGAAATAAGTAATAAAACAAACGAACAAAAAAAATAGGTAGGGTTTAGGGGGTGAGGATGAGAGGGGAAGGAAGGTTAGGTAGAGGGGTAGGGAACTGGGGAAGGCCGGAATGCATTGCCACACGGAAATTTACAAAAGTCCTCCCCCTTATGCGCACTGCCCGCACATACACAGCCCATGGATTTTCTAACATGCGCACGCCAGCGTGCATGATAGAAAATCGGCGCATCCATGTGTGCATGTCAGGAAGCGCATGCGCATTATAAAGTCTACCCCTAAGTCTTTAAAGGTGGTTATATGTGGGTCCAGAGGGGATCCATTTAGATTTAGGACGTACAATTGATAGACCATCTTCGACTATATTATGCTGTGAACAATATAACTGAACTTGTAATTTCCTTATAAAATGTTATGTGCCAAACACGCTTATGACACTTCTCCATGGATACAAGAACACTTAGATTTTGTAGAAAGCATAATTTTTTATTGCGCAATATAAGTATTCTTGGGAGATGCTGGATGCCCGTTCTCTGACAAACTGACCACCAGCATCTCATTGTATACATGAATTGACCCTTCTTTTATAGGTAAAATAATATAGTACTAGGTTAGAAATTCTAGAAGTGCGTGACTACCCAGAGAATAATTTACATAGGTTGTCATGTCAACAGCATGATAAGATTATCTCTAAGCTACCCTGAGTAGTTCTCCAAGGTGGGGCTTATTTACCATCAGTCTTTAGATAATCCTTTGTTCTGTTAGAATCTTGTTGGGCAGGGTAATTAACACATCTGAGGCTGTGTTTACAGATGCCCCTGAAAATAGTGCCTCTATGGTGATAGTATAGCCTGAAGTTCCCACCGTTGTCTTCTGCTTTTGTGCCCCTATAATTAGGCTTCACAACATGTTGCCAGCTTCAACTGCTGACCAGGTGTCTTTGGAATTCCTCCAGGTCAGGCTCAGTAAGTCATTTGAAGTTCATATAGCCACGCAAGGCTAATATAGCAGAGGATCCTGGGTCAGTTACCTTCTCCATTTTGGTCTCCAGCTCAGGCACATATCTCATTTCCCTCTTGTTCCACTTTCAAATGGCAAGAGTGGCACACCCAAGCATCAGAGGGAAGGACAGAACTGTAAGAAGTGATTATGGCAAATGGGCTAAAATGTGTCGACTAACAACTAACCTTTTTATGTGCATTGTGATCCCTCTAGATCCCTACTAAAGTAAATGAGACTCATAGATAGACATGCATTCTCTAGTTAATAAATGATAGTATTGTGACTAAGTTTCACTAGATGTCCGTTAGCTCTATAGTTGAGCTGCAACGATGGCTACATTATAAAGAAGAGAAAACCTATAATACAAGACCACATATGTTATCTTTCAGAGTCAAGTAATTACATAATAATGTTGTAACAAGTATAAAGATAGGAAAAACAAAGAGAGACTAGTATGAGTGTGTTATTTTTCTCATATAATACTATTTATACTGGGCAAGTCTCTGCAAGGAGTACAGTCTCATAATGAGAGGCAGAGTAGGAGTGGAAAGGTATAAAACAGAAGAGGAAGAAGTGCAAATATTTTAAAAAAGAGAAAAAGAGCATTGAAACAACAACCTAGGATAATATTAGATAAAATGGCAAACAGGGATATAAGCAATGTACATAACCAGGAGAGTGAAGGAAGCCAGAAAAATAAAGAGGAAAACCAAGAGTCAGCAGAAGGACTCACACTGTATTGTGCATACATAATGTGGGACAAGTTATAAAAGTGTTGCAAAGCATAAGACATGTTCTGGTCATAGGCAGAAGTGAGCCTATAGGTAGACAGAAGTGTCACACTACCAGAAAATCTCTGAGTGAGGTTGTAAACAAACTCTAGGTAAATAAACTGATAGGTAGTGTTACAGGAAGAAATGCCCAAAAAGGTATACAGGGAACTCATAGTAGAAGGGGATAACCAAATTTGGTATATTGGGTAAGGTTAGAAGCAGGGGGATTAGAATATGAAAGACCAGCAATGTGAGTACCATAAATATAGGCTGCAGAAGAAGAAATAAAGGAAAATACTTGTGCAGAGGCAGCAGTAGGGCAGAATTTAACTCAAGAGAATATTTGATTTACACCAAGACATATCACACTGTAAAGTGGCAAGCAGTGGAACATGGTGATTGGTTAGTGTTATCAGACTATCTTTCATAGATAAAAGTAAAAGAGAACATATCAAATAATCATCTAGCTGACTCAGCAAGTAAATGCATATACACATTATAAGGTATAGGACTGGAAAATGCTACAAAAAGCTTGGACTATAGGGACTGATAAAAAATGCATTAATTCAGAGTATCATTAACGTAAAATCTAAATAGTGGCATCTGCAAATAGGTACATAACTAGATATTGACTAGGTATATCATAAAAATATTTTTATTATGAAAATCAGTTATCACATTTCAAATGAAGGGTGCATGATGACTTCTGTGCAAAGGATGGGATGATTTCTGAAATCAATGACATGGCGTATACAGTTCTCCCAGTATAGTGGATTTCTGACATCGGAGCATAGCCTCTTAACTCATTATTAGATGCATAAGTTACGGATTAAAGCCTAATATAAGAGCAAAACAAACTCAAATTAATCAATGAGAAAATTCCATCATGGCCACAACTCCCTGCATCTAGTAATCCCTACATATACTAATCTGCATAATATTCCCACTTTATTATTAGGTAACATGCAATAGTCAGAACCACAAACAACTTAATTGCTCAGACATTACATAGAAACATATTTCACTGAACTGACACAAATTCATTCATTGCATTCTTCAGGTGTCATGACACACAAATAACACAAAAAGAAAAACAACAATTAACACATATTTGAGCTAAAGAAAATTAGTCTAAAAAGTGTGTGGATCGATCCAAAATAAAACAAAAGTTAGAATTAAAAATAGATCTATTTAAAAATGGAAAGAAATCAAACTGGGAAAAATGTAATCTTCGTGTTACATCTTTCATGGCAGAGAAGGCTTTGTTGTTGACCTGGAAAAATATAAAATCTGGTATACAACAAAATTAAGGTAATGGTTAAAGTGAAATTACAGCTTCATTGAAACTAAACATTCTGATATGCCTTAATTCAGCAAATAGTGGTCATGAAGCTACATTCTTGTCTCTATTGTATGCCTCTAGGAGGCATTACCACAAGTTGTGATGTGAGAGCTGCTCTCCATCTGCAGATCTAAAACCCCTTTTGATCCATTTCCTGAGGTGATAATGTATAAGAGAGAAAACAATCTAAATCAGCATATAAAATCCTTAAACCTTGAATGGGTCTATTACGATGTCTGAGGAATGGTTTAAATTAGTGCTTTGTAATTCACAATCTGAAAACCCCTGTTCTATCACACCAAAAGTGCCAGAGAAATAAGCAATGGGGGGTTATATTATCATGCTGAGCAGCAGCCGCTGCCCATCCTTCAGAACCATGATATACCCATAGATCAATCTCACAACTTAAATCAAACAGAGCCAAACTAGGTGCATTCAGTACTGACTGTACTAAATCCTGTACAATTTCTGAGTCTTTTGTAGTTAGTGTCAATTTGTCTTCACTAGTAGGGCTGCCTGTAAGGTGTCGTCTAAGTAATTTGCTTTTTGTACTAAATGCTGGTATCCACAGCCTGCAAAAGTTTAGCAATCCCAATAGTCCTCTTAGCTGTTTTACAGTCAGGGGAACTTCCACTTCTGTTAATTTGTTATGCAATGCACAGCCAATACTTTTACCATCTACCCCTAACTTAATTCCTAGAAATGAAACCTATGACCGATAAATTTGTGCTTTGTTAGAATTTACTGTATATCCTCCCTGTGCTAATGTTTGGAAAAGTAACTCTGTAGCGTGCATGCAAACAGATCATGTAGGTGCTGTGATTAACAGATCGTCTACATACTGAATCTAAGATACACCAGCTGGGAGTCAGGTGCGAACTGTCTGAAGATCTTGGGGCAAGATTTTAGAAAAGGTAGAAGGGCTTTCTACAAAACCTTGTGGGATTGATAACTTTGTTTATTATACTGGAAAGCTGTTAATTCCCTACTTTGCACAGCCAGAGGCACACAAAGTAGTATGCATTAGCCAAATCTAAGACTGTATATGAGGAATTTCTTTCAGACTTTACTCTACATTAATTTGCAAAATGTCCAAATTTCCCACAGTACTAGCATTCTATACCTGCTCTCCTATCAGGTCCAAAACCAGCCCCTTTACTCTTTTCTCTAACATACAAATCACTATAATAACAAATATTGAGAAACATTTCTGACCACAGCTTACCTTCTAGCCCTACTACATTATCTAATCTTTACTATACACCTTTAGGTAATGTTTTTCTTAATGCTTGGTAAAACAGGTAACATACCAGACTGATTCATCTTTTAAATCTAATCACATGAGAAGACAAAGACCGTGACCGGATACCGTTTCATTTCTAACTAAAGTAGGAAACAACTGTGAATATTTTACCTAACTTAAAAAGAAAGAAATCCTATTCTGTTCTAACCACATGATTTTTTTTTAATCCATTAAACATAGAAAGCCAAAGGCAGAAAAATAAAAAAAGAAGCTTCTCTCATCTCTATCAGATCTCTGTTTAAACAATTACAAGTATCTGCTTTATTCAAAGAGCAAGGCACTCAGAAACTAACTGCATGAGTCAACTCATTCTGCCATACAGGTTCCTTCCCTAAATAAACAGTATCTATAGTATTTTATTACACACAGATATCTAACAGGCATTCCAGTCTGATTCAGGACTCAAACATATATTATATGCAGAGAAAAGAGACAAGAGAGCCTCAAAGCCATTTACCTTCCTTATCTATCTCACATACATGTATTTATTTACCCATCGTTTAAAGAAACCATACCTTATTAATTTCTGCCCAAATTCAATGCTAGCCATCCAGAGAAAGCTGACAAAACCAAACTTTCTTAAAGAATCTACTAAATTAAATTCACTTTCTGTAACATTTCTCTACAACTTTAATTCCTCATCAGTCTGTTTATACCTTTCAAACAAAAGCAATTCATTTAAACTAGTTCTCCCTACTGTGTTCAACTGCGCATAAGAATCACCTTGAGCTTTTCACACCTCCCGCTTTCTCTTACCTTCCAACACAGTGAACTCTCCAGCTCCCAGTGCCCTTTCAAGTTCTGAAGCTTCCATGACAATTGTAATTTAGACCCCACTCACTGCAATGCATTACACCATGGCAGCAATCAGACATAAACAGAAAACCAGATTCCAAACTATACTTTTCCAAAAACTTTCCTTTTTTATGTTCCTCTAATAATCCCACAGCCCTACAAGCACGGCAAGGTCTTAAAACAAAGGACTAACTGTTGCTGTTTTTAAACCTCTTTGTATTGGGGGGGGTTTTCCAGTACAAATTTATTAATAAATATACAGACAAATAAACCAAAATCACTCTTAATAAGTTTTCATTAAGTATACTTAACAATAATGTGGGTGTCCCCACAGCAGATCAAAATAAATAGTGCACTTATATTTACAATTGGCCAAAGAAAATCTTTTACTTGCTAACTAGAAAATTATACTTACAAGTTGATTATTAAATACAAACAGATCTGTCATCCCCTACCGCAGTGGGGGCACTCTCTCTTCTGTCTTCCGGGTATCACTTTAATAAACAGTCATCCAGAAATCTGTTCCTGGGAATTACTATGCAATAAGCAAAACATGCAGACATATTTATCTGGGTAATTTCCTTTGGACGAGAACCGATTGATGTCCGAGTACTAGTGTTAGGTCTGAGCCTGTCCAGCAGATTCAGACGTAAGACTGCCTAATTCACGGTAGCCGCAGTTACCAAGTCCCTGTTTGGGCACCAAATTGTTAAGCGCCAGGCCATTATGATGCTAATATCCAGGGATACGAGAACACTCAGATTTTGTAGAAAGTATAGTTTTTTATTGATCATTATAAGTATTCTTGGGAGATGCTAGATGCCATTTCTCTGTCAAACAGACCACCAGCATCTCATTGAATCCATGAATTGACCCTTCTTTTATAGGTAAAATAATATAGTACAAGGTTAGAAATTCTAGAAGTGCGTGACTACCCAGAGAATAATTTACATAGGTTGTCATGTCAACCGCATGATAAGATTATCTCTAAGCTACCCTGAGTAGTTCTCCAAGGTGGGGCACATTTACCATCAGTCTTTAGATAGTCCTTTGTTCTGTTAGAATCTTGTTGGTCAGGGCAATTAACACATCTGAGGCTGTGTTTACAGATGCCCCTGAAAATAGTGCCTCTATGGTGACAATATAGCCTGAAGTTCCCACTGTTACCTTATGCTTTTGTGACCCTTTAATTAGGCATCACAACATTTCGCCAGCTTCAACTGCTGTCCAGGTGTCTTTGGAATTCCAAAAAACACACCACACTGTTCCTCAGTATAATTTTATCACATTCAATCAGCTGTATTCTATATCAACTAATTTTTGTAAGACCTTCCTGGGAACAACTTTAAACCAACTGATAAGTTGTATAACCTTTTGGTCCACTTTTATTTAAATATATTTTTTTCTTTTTTAATGTCCATAATCTATTAACTTTTCATATTTTTCTTAAAAAACAGTCCCAACATGTGAAGATCCATAGAACGGGCACATCTCAATCATCATCTTAATTGCAAAAATCTCTAATGAGAGCCGTTTTTACTTATTTTTTTATCTGGAGGCTAACTCTACTCACAACCCCAACATGGCCATGTTTTGGTATAAGATCTGCTTGAGGGTGTTTGACAACACCTTTCAAAAAATGCTCTCTATTTCCTTCCAGCATACATCAATGACATTTTTTTCATTTGGTTAGGTTCCTGTGAGGATCTTCTTGTTTTTGTAACATGGTTGAAGGGACAGAATTCACATCTGAAGTTTTGGCTGAAATATCATGTACTTTCTATAGCGTTTTTGGACATCACTATAACAAGGGAAGGTGACTTTTTGAAAACAATGCTTTACCGGAAGGAGAAAGACCGAAATCTTTTCTTAAAATACTCCAGTTGTCATCCCAAAAAATTAAGAGAGAGCCTGCCAATTAGTCAATTTTTGAGATTAAGGAGGCTGTGTTTTACTCTTTCCGAATTTAAAATTCAGAGGATATGAAGTCCCGGTTTTTGAAACGGGGCTATCCCCGCTCTGTAATTAAAAAGGTTTAAATGGACTTTTTTTGCAAACAGGGAGCTACTCTTGGGGTATAAAGTAAGCCTTGAAAATGATGGGCTGATGTGTTCTACAGTACAGCAACCGTGTAAAAGAAGTTATTGAAATCCTTCAAAAACATTGGAATATGCTATCCCTCCACCGAGATTTTGACAAGTTCCCCCGTTTTGCCTTCTCTAGGAATCACAATCTTCGAGATAAGATTGTGAAGGCTTGTCTGAAATCTAACGTAGATCAGGCTGATGGACATGAGCAAGGGAATTTCCCTTGTGGCAAATGCGAAATGTGCGGGTTGGCTTTGGTTGGAGCAGAGTGGCAGCACCCTGGATCAAGGTTTAAAATTTTTTTGAAAAAAATCAACAAATTGTAATTCCACACATGTTGGGGCAGATTTTCAAAGGGGTACGCATGTACGATACGTGCGTAACCCCCGAAAAGCTGCCCCTTCCACCCCCTGCGCATGCCGAGCCTAAGCCCCGGGACGCGCATAAGTCCCGGGGCTTTCCTGGGGGGGGCGTGTCACGGCCGGCACTTCATCGGGGGGCCGCGGCCTCCGGACCAGCCCCCGGACTGGAACATGGCACGCCGGCAGCCGGCCCACGCAAGTTACGCCTGCCTTGGGCAGGCATAACTTTTGAAATAAAGGTAGGGGGGGAACTAGTTAGGGCCGGGGGGGCGGGTTAGTTAGGGGAAGGAAAGGGAAGGTGGGGGGCACCGGAAAGAAAGTTCCCTCCGAGGCCGCTCCGAGGGAACAGAGGCAGGCTGCACGGCTCGGCACGCACAGGCTGCCGATTTTGCGCAGCCTTGCATGCGCCGACCCCGGATTTTAAAAGATCGTGGCTACGCACGTATCTATTAAAATCCGGCGTACTCTTGTTTGCTCTCGCCTACTTTTTTAAAATCTGCCCCGTTGTGTATGTCCTTCAATGTCCTTGTAATCTGATTTATGTAGGGCGCACTAAAAGAAAAATTCGGACATGTCTTTTAGAACTCAAAAGCTGTATTAAGAATTAAAAATTGACAGCTCCATTGGTCAATCACTGTATTGATAAAGGAAATTATTTTACGGACTTCCGGTGGACTATTCTTGAAATGCTGCAAGTGTCATCTCGGGGTGGTGATATCCAACATGTTCTTAAGAGATTGTGAACAATTTTGGATTTTCAAATTACGATCGGTTCATCCAGATGGACTTAATGAAATAGTGAATTGGTATTCCCTGACATAATTTAGGACATCAGCACGTTTTGACGTATAAAGTTAGAGTGTTTGGGTGCCATGTTTAAAGGTCTTTCATGAATTACTAAAAAGCTGAAATCTTTTGGGACATATGCTGGAAGGAAATAGAGAGCATTTTATGAAAGGTGTTGTGAAACCCCCTGAAGCAGATCTTATACCAAAACATGGCCATGTCGGGGTTGTGAGCAGAGTTAGCCTCCAGATAAAAAGATAAGTAAAAACGGCTCTGATTAGAGATTTTTGCAATTAAGATGATGTTTGAGATGTGACCCGTTCTAAGGATCTTCATGGGTTGGGACTGTGTTTTAAGAAAAATATGAAAAGTTCCTAGATTATGGACATTAAAAAAGAAAAAAAAATATTTAAATAAAAGTGGACCAAAAGGTTATACAACTTATCAGTTGGTTTAAAGTTGTTCCCAGGAAGGTCCTACAAAAATAGTTGATATAGAATACAGCTGATTGAATGTGATAAAATTATACTGAGGAACAGTGTGGTGTGTTTTTTGACTTTATTATAGTTACCTCAGACTTCTGAGGTTTTGGGGCTTGTTTTGTGGATTTTTGAGTGTTTGGAATTCCTCCAGGTCAGGCTCAGTAAATCATTTATTTGAAGTTCATATACCCAAGCAATGCTAAGATAGCAGAGGATCCTGGGTCAGTTACCTTCTCCATGTTGATCTCTAGCTCAGGTACATATCAGGACTCAAAATCACGGTCTATACAGGGGTTTTTTTTTTCTCAGGGGGTACTTGCCGGTATTCAATACTGGCACCTTCTTCCTCCACCTGCTTGATTTATCTTGTGGTTCCTTAAAAAAACACAAAACAAAAAAAAAACTTTCATCTTATATGTGAGTACAGACACCCCTTTTCCCCCGAAAGATAGCACTGGGTCTGTACTAGAGGAAGCAGAGCATCCCTTTTCCCATGAGAGAAGGGGAACTTGACCATCCATTCTATTCATATGGACAGGACCCTCTCCAGCATCACCCTGGGTCCATTGAGCATCATTAAAATAAATTATATTAAGATCTTACTCTAAGCCACATCAAAGTTATGAATCTTGTGCATGAATCCTGGGATCCGAATCAGAGCTGCAGGTCATATAGACAGATCAAAGCTAAATCTTGTGAACCATTCCATCACAATTCTCCACCATTTTGACCTTGAAAGTACATTTTCTGTCTCCCTTCCTTCCCCAGGAAGCTAAAGAACTGGTGGCAGAAGCACAAACTTCACAGAAAGGAGAAGGGGAAGGAGAAGGTGGCAGCCCTGGATCCTTGGGAGAGGGACTACCAGCTATTAGCTTATGAGGGACTCTTTGATGAATACTTGGAAATGGGTAAGCAGAACAGAAAGATCCTGAGTAGTTTCAGGCCCTGGAAACTACGGAGGATGAAAAGTTACTTCATTTATTTATTTGATTTATATTCTGCTTTTCAGGCACATCGAAGCTGATAACATTCAAGTATTGTAGGTATTTCCCTGTTACCAGAGACATAGGCATCGATAAAGAGAGGCACGTGCCACATCAAAAAAATGGCTTGCCACCCTAGTTTCAGATAGGGTTGCTGTTTGAGGTGTGCATGGCCAAGCATAGATCCTCCTGCTGCCACGTAAGCCACACCTCAGCACCAGCATCACTTGGACACAGATTGAGTTTACGGCAGAAGAGGGGGCTGTTATGCCACTCCTCCTTGTTTGCCGGCCTGCGAGTACTCAAAATTCACGAGGTTGGCACCTCCTGTATGCTGATCTCCCAATGAATAAGAACAACATGGAGGAAGTGCCATTCCAGTGAGTTTTCAATACACTTGAGGGCTGACAAATGAGGAGTGGCAGAAGGGGCTCCTGCCCTCATCCCCCCAACACAGCAACGATGGAAAACGGAGACCTGGTGGAGCTGCAAATGGATCGCCTGCCGTTGGCGGCTGAAAAAAAGGAAAGGCAGGGGCCTAGCTTGTGTGTTAGTGTAAGAGTGAGCTTGCCTACGAGTATGTGTGAATGTGAGAGGGAGCCTGCATACCTGTGCCTGTGTGTGAGAGAGAGCATGCCCGTGTGAATGAGAAAGGGAGCCTGCCTTGCATGCCTGTGTGTGTCTAAGAGGGAGGCTTCCTGTGTGCCTGTTTGAGTAGAAGAAGAAGCCTGCCTGGATTTACAAGTACAAGATTGGAAGACATGTCAAAGTGAAAGACCATTTTTTTTTTGTATGAAACAGCAACAACCAATATCACAAAGAGCACATGCATGTAGGCATAGAGGTCATCTTATCCTTATACAAACAGGTGATTACAGCAAAGAGCATAGTATGGGGCAGATTTTCAAAGGCTATGCACATAACCCGAGAAAATCTGCCCCTGCGTGCGCCGAGCCTATTTTGCATAGGCTCAGCGGCGCGCAAGCCCCAGTACATGCGTATGTCCCGGGGCTTTGAAAAAGGGGTGTTCCGGGGGCAGGACCGAGGCCTCCGGAACAGCTGCTGTGCCGGGAGGTGGTGTGCTGGCAGCTGGCCGGCAGGCGTAACTTCAACGATAACAGTAGGGGGGGGTTTAGATAGGAAGGGGGGCGGGTTAGATAGGGGAAGGGAGGGGAAGGTGGGGGGGGGGGACGGAGGAAGCCTGCGCAGCTCGGCACACACAAGTTGCACAATTGTGCACCCCCTTGCGCACGCCAATCCTGGATTTTATAACATGCGCGCGGCAGCGCACGCATGTTATAAAATCGGGCATAGATTTGTTCGCGTCGGGTTGCGTGAACAAATCTACGCCCACGCGCAGGTTTGAAGATCTGCCCCTATGTAAAAGTGGCAACACAACAGAGACATTTCCCTGTAAAAGATAAGCAGATGCAACTAGTTATAAACTCTGCAATGCAAGGCTCAAGAATGCCCATGTTGAGGAAGTGCCAAAAAGTGGAATATATATATAAAAAAATCTAAATAAAATAAATATTGAAACAGAGCCTTTTATAAAGAAGTAGAAGTGTTTACACTGTATCAAGCAAAAGTCTTCTGGCTTAGCTATTATTTTTGAAGATCTTTAACCCACTCTCTTTCCATTGCCCTGACCCTCTAGGAGCAGCCTTGTTTGGAATAGTGTCACAAATTACATCACATGGAATGTGTGAGATCATAGTTATCTTGCCAGACAAATCCCGCGTTTTGACTTTCCCACTGATAACATGTGCTGGCAGAACATTGCTGGACATCCCTAGGAAGGCTGAATGCTGGTGTTTTCCTTGCAGCATCTAATGATGGTTTAACAGCAGCGCTGGTACTGTATGCTACCAGCATGGCTGGCACAGCAGTGCTAAGTGTCAGGAGCACGGTAAAAGCCTCTACTGGGGAGTTCGGGGCGGAAGGGAGCCCATCGCCAGTTTTTTTTTTTTATATCTGGGGGGCAGATTAGGGGAGGGGGTGATTGGAATGGAAGCTATGTGTGTAACATCAGAGGGGTAGGTGGGACAGGAGGAGATCCCAGTGAAGCACACTTTCTTGTATCTTTTGGCCACAAAGAAGGGGAAATCCCATTGGGGGGAGGGGTTATCAGGCCCCCTATGTTAACTGTATTGTAAGCAATATTGAGTAAGCCAGTGAGTGACAAAGTTACTTGGATAACTTTATCTGGTTAACTTTAGCTAAGTACATTCAACAGAAGATAAATACTGCTGCGTTATATGGGCAACTTTACTTGCATAACTTTCCCGCTCATTGGCTTACTCAATATGGATTCCTCAGTTTCTGCAAAGCACAGATCAGGAGCTGCCTGCAGATAACAGGGTGGTCATTATTTGAGGCAAGTAAAAGTAACTGTTTGTTTAGCTGGTCATAGTAACGGAGGTCAATTCTTGAAAGCCTTTGGGTGGCTAACTTTTCGCGTTAGGTGCACATAAACCGAACTTTCAGAAATGTTCTGTGCACAAAGTGAGGCATCAGTGGCATCTAGCAGGGCTAGAGGCATCTAGCATCAGAGGCATCTAGCAGGGCTAGAGTTTAAAAGGCGAGTGCACGCTTTCAGCGCTCTCTGGCAAAAGTTATGCATGCAAGTCTGACTGGAGAAAGCATAGCCCTTCATGCATAACTTTATCCACAGATATTCAGCGGAAGACTTTACTTGTGTAAGTCCCACTGAGTATTATCATAATGTATTTATAATCACAATATCCTAGAAGAGCTAGACTTACATGTGCCTGGGTATATTTGCCACGCACCCGCTTATTAAATGTCTCCTTAAACTATGACCACCCTGATAAAAGCCAGTGGGGCTTGTATCAAACTCAAGGCATTAACACAATCTAAAACCATTTTTGACCGTTAACTGATTTGCGAACAGTAATATAGTCTCTGGTTATTTCAAAAATAGATTGTTACAATGCCTTGCATGCTAGGGTGCCTGCTTATGTGCTGCGATACTTACAAGCTGTACAGAACCCAGCAGCTAGGTTATTAAACGATACTAGGCTATATGATCATATTGCTCCAGCATTATGTGCTGTACATTGGCTCCCTATACTGCAGAGAATCCGATTTAAAATTGTAACGATAATTCATCAGGTTTTAAGTGGAAATAACCCTTTGTGTGTAAATTCAGCATTAAAGATCTACAAGTTACATCTCAGCTTAAGGTTGAAATTTGTTAGAGGTGCCGGCTGTTTGTCAAGCTCACTTAGATGAGACCAGAGAGAACATTTTATGTTGCCAGCCCAGTTTTAAGGAACAGCTTATCAGATGAGATTAGGAATAGCCAATGTTCTATATCTTTTAGCAAGCAGGTAAAAGCTTTCTACTTCAAGCAAGCATTCAACATGGATGTGTATTCACTAACCTAACAGCTTTCTTTTAAGTGTTGTCCATATTTTATTTTATTTTGCATGTGTTGGTTTTTATTTTTGTTTTATTCTGATTATTTATATGTTCTATGTTTTTTTTTTTTAATGTCTTTATATTTTCTTTTTTTGTAAATTTTTATTTATACAAGAGAGGATTATCTTACAGAATAACACTGTAGCCAGAACATAAGCATAAACAGGTAACTGTGAACCCATGATACAAACATAGTTCCTCCACTTCAAGAGACACCAACTCAGGATATGAGAAATAAATAAAACAAACAATCAATGAAACAACCTATGCCTCATCACTTTCTTGATGTCTGGTTACATTTCCATACATTGTCACAGCAATGGCCGCTCAATTTCATCCCTAATCAACCCCCCCCCCCCCCATCTCCCCCTCTCCCACCCCCCTGTCTCCCCCTTTCCCCCCGTTTCCTCTATTGGATCATCACAGACGAGTAAATCAAGGTCCAGCCTGCAGTGTCAACCATGCCTTATAAGGTGCCCAAACTGCCTGAAATGTATGCACCCGGTCAAGTCTTAGTGCCGTCAGGTAGCACATTTGGTATACCCTGTCCAGTCTGGAGAGAATCTGCGGCAATGTAGGAGCGTCAACAGTTTTCCATCGTAGCGCTATTTCGCCCCGAGCAGCTATATATATCTGTGTGAGCAGCATTTGGTGCTGATCACTAAGATCACCGGACACCAAGCTTAAGAGACAACCCTTGGGATCCGGATGGACCAGTACCCCCAAAACCTTAGTTACAAACCCCGCAAGTGTAGTCCAAAAGGCTTGTATCTTGGGACACTCCCACCACATATGATAGAAGGTTCCCTGGGCTCCACATGATCTCCAGCACCTATCACTAATTTGAGAGTTCATACGATGCAATTTGGCCGGTGACAAATACCATCTATACAGCAATTTATAGCCGTTTTCTTTGATGCTGGCGGAGATAGAGCTCCTGCCCACAAGCATATGACACCGTTCCCACTCAGAGTCCTCCAGTGCGTGGCCCAAATCGGATTCCCAATGTAATTGATAAGACATTTTAGTTTTGTCCCCACTACTAAGGAGTAGGTATATCCGAGTAATCGGTTTGAACAAAGGGCCTCGCTGTTCACAAAAAGATTCAACACAGGCGCTCCTTCGGATCTTAAAAAGTGGGTTACTTGCAGGTAAGCAAACCAATCCCCCTGTGTTCCCCCGTACTTATCCCGGATCTCCGCCATTTCCAAGACATGAGATCCCTTAAACAACTGACCCGCCTTTGTCAACCCCATATCTGACCAGCGCTGCGCAAAGGCTTTATCCAGCCCTGGGGAAAACCCAGAATTGCACAAAAAGGATGTCAAATGGTAAATCCGTTTGGACCCCGCCAACCTGGTCCTCCAGGCCCCCCAAAGCCTCAGCACCACCCGGGTGAACGGCGTGAGAGATGGAACGGTGACCTTCCCTACGTCCTTACTCCAAACTCTAGAGGCCAAGGGGAAGTCTCCGGACGCTGCCTGTTCTATAGCGATCCAGGACTTGGGTGCACCCTGTGCGTGCCAGCTGACTATCACCCCTAGTATAATGGCCGTGTAGTACCAGCTAAGATTGGGAACATTGAGGCCTCCCCGTGCTCTATCCCTATATAACACAGATCTAGAGACCCTGGGTGGCTTATGCTTCCAAATAAAGCGAAACAGTTTTCTCTGCCATATCCTGATGGCCCCATCCGGCACTGCCACGGGCAATGTTTGAAAAACATAACAAAGCCAGGGCAGTATGTTCATTTTAATGGCCGCTATTCTACCAAGCCAAGAAATGTGTGTTCTGTCCCACCTATCCAAATCTTGTTGAATCTGAGACCACAAAGACTCATAATTGAGTTTGTAGAGAGCATCTAAATGAGACCCTAGTTTGACTCCCAGATATTTTATAGATTCCTTAGCTTGGCGAAATGGCAATGCGTTCCCCACTGTCACATAATGATCCGCTGTCATAGATACATTTAGCAACTCCGACTTGTCAGCATTAATCTTAAAGCCCGACATTCTCCCAAACTCCCGAAGCTCCGCTAGTAGTACCGGTAAGGATGTTTCTGGCCTGGTAAGAGTGAATAAAAGATCATCAGCGAAAAGCGAGATCTTAAATTCTAGATCCTGTACCTGCATACCATATATGCCAGGATGCCGCCGAATTTTCTCAGCAAGGGGTTCTAACGAAAGGGCGAATAACAAGGGGGACAGCGGGCAGCCCTGACGCGTGCCCCGCTTAACTTCAAAAGGATCCGAATAAGCCCCATTAATTTTTATCCGAGCATGCGGGCCACTGTATAACTTTTTAACCCAAGTAATGAAATATTCTCCTATTCCCATGACTTCCATGACCTTAAATAGATACGGCCAGTGCACCCGGTCGAACGCTTTTTCGGCATCCACTGTAAGTAACACCGCCGGAATCTCATTAGTCTGAGCCCACCACATCAATTCCACTACCCTCCGTACATTGTCCGAGGCGAGCCGGCCCGGAATAAATCCTGATTGATCCCTATCCACCAACCCCGGTGCTACTCTACCCAGGCGGAGAGCCAGCGCCCTTGCCAGGATTTTCAGGTCAATGTTAATCAAGGATATAGGTCTATATGACCCGCACAACGTGTGGTCTCTACCGGGCTTAGCCAGCACCGTAATTCCCGCAGTATTGGATGTCAGAGAAATAGTGCCACCCCCCCGGAGATCATTATACATATCCACTAATGGCGGGATCAATTCCTCGCTAAAAACTTTGTAAAATTTTCCTGTGAACCCGTCCAACCCCGGGGCTTTTCCCAATTTAAGACCTTTAATGATAAGAGATATCTCCCCCTCCCTCAATTCCTCATTGAGCAGATTACGCTGCTCTAAAGATAACTCCGGCAATACGACTTCCTTTAAGGAGCGGTCAATCTCCTCCGCCTAGCAGAGGGTCTCGGAATCGTATAATTTCTGGTAAAATTTATTGAAGCATTGCCCAATTTCGTGCTGAGAATACACAAATTGCCCATGATCTCCCCTAATTTTAGTGATTTGAGATTGCGCTGTCTTTTCTTTTAGCTTACGAGCAAGCTGTCTCCCCGCCCTATTGCCCCATTCAAAATGGTGCTGTTTCAACAATTGTAGCTGATACGCTATCCTATCCCCTTCTAGAGCTTGGAGAGCCTGCCGAGCAGCCTGCAGGGGCTGCAGAGAATCAGAGTCTAAATTGCGCTTATGTCGCAGTTCCAATCTAGCAACCCTCTCCAGAAGAGAGAGCTGCTCCCGGTCCTTCTCCTTCTTAACATGAGCCGCTCGGGCAATACAGAGACCCCGCACGTAGGCCTTTAAACTGTCCCAAACAACCCCAGGGGTAACTTCGCCATTCCCGTTGATATCTAAATATTCACTGATTTGCTGCCGGAGCTGGGACACAAATACCTTGTCCTCAAGCAAAGTGTCATTTAATTTCCAAAATTTCGTGCCGGCCTGGGAGTCCTTTGTCTGAAAGGTTAGCCAAACTGGGGCATGGTCGGACCATGTGATATTGCCCACCTCCGCTTCCAAGACCATCCCCACTAAATCTTTATCTATCAAAAAATAATCAATCCGGGAGTAGGATTGATGGGGGTGGGAGAAAAATGTGTAGTTCCTAGATGTGGGATTACGCAATCTCCAGAGGTCTAGGAGTCCACGGTCTCCTAAAAGGTGTTTAAGCGTCTTTCGCGCCACTTTACCCCCGACCCCTCCACGGCTAGAATTGTCGAGATAGGGGTATTTCGTAATATTGAAATCACCCCCCACAATGAGACGCCCTTCCGCCCACTCACTAATAACGGTAGAGAGTTTCGTATAAAACACAGATTGATCTGCAGTGGGGGCATATACGTTCAAGAAAGTATATTTTTCTTCGTTTATCGTCGCTTTTACTAGAATATAGCGACCCTCTACATCCCGGATTTCAGAGAAAACGTCTGCTACTATAGTATTAGCAAACAATATTCCCACCCCTGTGTACTTATGGTGAACAGTGGCTGCGGCATGGAAAACTTGTGGGTATCCCCTAGAGGCCAGCAAACGCTCATAGCGTTTTCTAATGTGAGTTTCCTGGCAGAATACGATATCCGCCCTGTGATGGGCCATATCGCGCAGGAACATTTGGCGCTTATGATAAGTATTCAGGCCCTTGACATTAATAGAAAGTAATTTTAAGGGCCCCATGGGTGTGTAATAATGCACGCATCAAGCCACTCTGGAGCCACCCCCGTGCCTCTGCGGCTTATCCCTCCATAAACCATATTCAGATATAGTCGCCACTCGCCCGTGGAAGATATTCGTACCCCACATATATTCCTAACCCTGCCCCCCCTCCCCGCCCCCAACCCCCCCCTCCCCACCCTTCCCCCCTGCCAACCACTCAACCTCGAGTGGATCTCCTCCATATGAGACCTGACGTCACCGCATGACCTAAACATGGTCCCCTCTCCTCCATATGAATAAACTTTTAGAACAAGAATAACAATTAACCCCCCATGGTAACTGTGAGGTCCAAATCGTGTGCTCTCACAGCTTGCAATACACCACCTGTAAAACCGCAATGTACCACAAGTCCTGCAATAGCAACACGTATCAAACTTAATCTGTGTCCTCCAAACTTTGGCGGATATCACCAGCTCGCCATTACCCTACAACCTAGTCCTGGACTGGCTCATCCGGGTTCCTCGAGTCCTGATGGTCCTGCGGATCTCCGACGTAATCTCCGGCCCCCATTGTCCACTCTCCTCCAACGTGGGCGATCGCTCCTCCGACTAGTGCTAGCTTCAGTAGGTGCAGGGAGCCCCTCCGAGCCCAGAGCTGGTAATCCCGCGGCTCGCAGAATGTCCTCCGCTTCCATGACCCGCTGTACGCGGGACTGAATCCCATTTATCGTAAAAAGTAGACCAAATGGAAAGAGCCATCTGTACTTAATATTTTGAGCCCGGAGTATATTGATAACATCCTTAAATTCTCGCCATTTTCGGATGGTAGAGATAGCCAGGTCCTGGAACACCTCGATTTTACAGTCCTTCCACGTGATGGAGCCCATGGTTCTCGCTGCTCGTGCTACCGCTTCCTTAACAAGAAAGCTGTGAAAGCAAGCTATTATGTCTCTCGTCTGCTTGTTCTTAGGATTGCCAAAAGCTCTATGGGCGCGTTCCAATACCACTTCACGCGGCTTCTCCTTGGTGCCCTCCGGGTCCAGCAAGTAAGGCATTTGTCTTGCACCACCTGAGGACAATCCTTAAAGGCTTCCCCTTCAGGCACCCCACGAAATCTTAAATTCACTCGCCTGGTTCTGTTTTCCAGGTCCTCCACGTGTGAATGTAGCTCTTCATGAGCATCGCGGAGCTGCCCCAGTTCCTCCCGGACAGAATCCAGTTCCGTTTGCGTGTCCTGCAGGCCCTGCTCAGTTTCGTCCGCTCGCCGTTCCAGTTCACGGATGTCCTTTTTGGTGCTCTCAAGCAGTTCGCCGAGTTCCTGGCGAAAGCGAGCCATGTCTCCCCTCAGTTCCTGGAACCAGGCGTGGAATTCCCCCCGGGTCGGGACCTCCGTATCCGCGACCATTGTCGCCGGCTCCGCCTCCCCCTCAGGCTCCGGGATCGGCGCCATCTTGCCTCCTTCCTCGAGCACTGCTGCCGTGCTCGCCGACGCGAAGGAAAAGCGATTTAGATCCGGTTTTTTCCGGGGTGTCGCCATTGACATGGATTGGGGACCCTGTATCAGCAAAATTCAGAGTCCACAGGCCCGGGGATGCTCCGATGGAGGTGGATTAGCGGCGGAGGAGAGAGGAGCCGAGGTCTTAAGCGGCCATCTTAGCTGGTGACGTCACCGGTCTCAATGTCTTTATATTTTAAAGCAGTTTTTATTTGATGGCTATTGTAATTTGATTGAATGTTGTTTGTGAATAAGTTTATGATTTCGTGTTTATTACTAGTGTAAGTTGTTACCCATCAAGTACTTTGGAATGTGCAGGCTATAAATAGCAAAAATAAATAAATATCTACCCTTCACTCCTGATCTGTGCATTTCATAGCAGAAACATAGCATCATGAAGTCCTGTGTCACTCGGTGGGTGTGGGGAGAGGCGCGGGCGTGCACTGTGCAGTATGCTGGGCAGTGGTGTGTGGAAAGACATGGAGAGGCGTTGCAATAGAAAGAATCTGTTCCCTGAAGTGAGAGCCCCTTTCCTTCCAGTCTCAAGCTGGTTTCCATAGGAGTGTGGAGCCATGAGAATCACCCTAGGGCAGCAGGCGTTCTGAGAGCCACTAGCAAGGGGGGGAGGCCACAATTTAACAGGTGCAATTTTTAGATTAAAAACCCCCAGAGCATGTAGAACCTAAAACCCAAGTACACTGGGGGAGGAGGGGAGGGGCGCTAATTCCTGGTACCTTCACCCAGCAGAAGAAAGCAGCAACCCCCAAGTCTTTCGTTTTTGCTCACAGGCCATGCGTTTTGAAAAGCTTTTGAGATTTTACTCCGATCCTCCGGGTCCCCAAAACTGCAATAAATGAATGCAAATCTCTGCAGTCGCATTTTGATGGTCTCCTGTGATCACAGCATGTGCTTCTCCCCTGCAGTCATACAGTTTGGCTTCATTACCATCTTCGTAGCAGCCTGTCCACTGGCGCCGCTCTTCGCCTTGCTGAATAACTGGGTGGAGATCCGTCTTGATGCCCACAAGTTTGTCTGTGAATATCGAAGGCCTGTGGTGGAGCGGGCGCAGGGCATAGGCATCTGGTTCTACATCCTGGAGGTCATCACCTACCTCGCTGTCATCAGTAACGTGAGTAATGGCCAGCAGTAGAGCGCCCCTTCTATACTGGGATGCAAGTGCACCCTAGAACAGCGTTTTCTAACCCTCTCTTGGAGGCATATTCTGAATCAGTTGGGTTTTCAGAATATCCACAATGCATATGCATGAGATTTGCATACGTTGAATATTCATGGAGACAGTCCTGGAAACCAGATTGGATAGGAGGGTCTACAGGGGAGGACTGGGAAGTACTGCCCTAGAGCCAAGGCAAAGAGAATTCTGGGAGTCATACAAGGCCCAGCATTCTGGGTACGAGGTATCCTAGGGCAAGACCGTGATAGAGTGAGGCCTGATCCACAAATGACGCTGACGGTGTTAACATTTTCTCATTTCAGGCCTTTCTTATTGCCTTCACCTCTGACTTTCTCCCCCGGCTGTATTACAAGTACACTCACAACTTCAACCTTATGGGCTATGTGAACTTCACCTTGGCCTATGCTCCGCAGACGTTTGTTGCACAGAACAACACCTTGTGCAGGTGGGAAAAATGTACACCTTCCAGTATCTAAGATGAAGGGGAACAGGCGTCTGCCAAGATCTGGAAATAAAGGAGAGAGAGGTTTAGATGGGGATACGCAGTAATCTTGTACTGAAGAACTTGTGGGAAGAAGAAAGTGAATTTCTGGGTAACATTTGGGCAAACGCTTCGGAGCTTCTTCTAAGAGTGCTGCAGCTCTTGAGGATGCACTGTGTGAACAAGGCGAAGATTTTGTATGGGCAGATGCTGGAGTTCCAGTGCTGGGACCTGTAGTCTCTATTTTATGTGCAGAATGTTGCGCATCCCAGCCGTACTAGTGCCGCGACTGGGCCTGCTCACCTTGCGCTTCCCTCCACGAGCTCCGGGCATTCCTCTCTCGCCACTGTAGCCAGCTCACGGCGTCCTCTGCGCCTTCCCCGCTCACCTCAGTCATCGCAGGCCTCACAGCGGAGCTCCCGTCGGGACTTGGCGTCCTCGACATGCGCGCGGCCCGCACTCCCTCCTTTTAAAGGACCCAGAGCGGGAACCTCGGGCTGGACGCCTCCCGATGATGTCACCTGAGCACCACTTAAAAGGCAAGGTCCTTCCCACAGTTACTCGCCTTGGCAAACGGGTCTTCATGTTCCTTGTTCCTGTGTGCGTTCCTGTGCCTTCCAGTTCTCCTGCATTCCCGTGGTCCTTCCTGAGTTCCAGCATATACGTTCCACTACCCAGGTTGTACCTCCTCGGACTGATACTCGGTACTGACCTCGGCTTGCCTTTGACCACGTTTGGATTGCTGCCTGGATCTGACCTCTGCTTGATACTGACCACGCTCGGACTGACATCTGGAACTGACCCTTGTTTTGGCTGACCACCCTGGCTTTGACCTTGCATTCTATTCGGACATTCTCTTTGCTTCTCCTGTGACCACCAGGTCTGCCTGTTCTGACGTCACTCGTGGCCTTCTCTCCAAGCTAGATCGCTAGGCGCTGCCTACCTTGACCGGAGGACCTTCAGCTCCTGTTCCGTTCCAGTGGTCTCCGGTACTCTCAGTTCCAGTCTAGCTTGTCTGTTCGCCACTAGCCATGCACCTTTGCTCTTGGTGGGCACACCTCTCCGGGAGACCCTCTGAGGCCCACCTAAGCCCAGGCGGTCAGGGAATCCAAAGGCTCAACCCAAGGAGCCCCCGGACTGTTATTGGTGAAGCTCCAGCTAGCCTCAGTCTCCCCTCATGTGCTCTGCCTTCTGGTGGCAGGCACCCTCTGGGGACCCTCAGAGAGCCGTACCAATCCTTCGCCAGGCCAAGGGTCCACCTCCAGCGCAACACAGAAAACATGCTTTGTGCACAAAAGGCATGTTTTCCATGCGTATAAAGATTTATTTGCACAAAAAATGTTTTCAGTACAGAAAGTATTTTTTTGTGTGCATATAAATCATATTTTATGTATGGAAAACATGCTTTTTCTGCACATAAAATACAGACTATAGTCCCTGGCACTAGAACTGCAGCTTTTTCCTTAGACTAACAATAACCCTGGAATCTTTCGTCCACCTCGGAGTTAAGAATTAAGTTTCCAGCACTAAGAAAACACAAGTCAAGCCAGGGCATGTCTCTGCATTGGGAAGTAATAACTAATGCCATCATTAGCATGGAATTTCCATGTGAGAGCACGAACTAAATGCATATTGTTGCATACACATTTATTTTGTGCGCAAAACTCCTTGCGTCAGCATTAAAAATGTACATACAACTGTGGGTTAAACTGTGCGCTCTGCTGAGTGCACCTTATTTTGGCTTCTGAGATAGTGAACCCCTTGCACTGAGTTCAGTAAGTCTTTGGCAGTACAAGGTCAGTACTCTTGCCACATTTCCATTTTTTTTTAAGTAACGCATTTTAAGGTAAATCTGTTTTGTTTTGTTTAATAGTGTCCTCCCAATTCTCCTCACACAAGTAACGCATTTTATTCAACCTTTTCAAACTAAAATACAATTTGCTTCCTAGCCCATATGGAAATTAGTATTCAGCAACCTGATGAGTGGATAATTTATCCAGCTTTAGGACTGATCTCCAGCACAACCAGCGTTGGCCAGATAACTTATCTGGCTAATTTAATTCCACCCCAGAATAGAATATAGTGGGAGACCTATTAGGAGAGAGTTACAATAATCAATACCAGAGAATAATAAAGATTGTAAGACAGACCAGAAGTCAGAGTGTTCAAGAAGGGGCTGGAGGTGACTGAGTAGACATAACTTGTGAAAGGATGAGTTGGTAATGTTTCTTATATGGTCGCGCAGAGAAAGAGAGAGAGAGAGTGGTCAATGGTGACTCCCAAGTTACATACCATTGGGGAGACAGTGATGGAATGAGTGTTGAATAAGAAATTGTTGGGTGTATTTTCAACAGGAGAATGTGATAGGACAATGATTTCTGTTTTAGATGTGTTGAGAGCTAGTTTATTGCAGTGGAGCCATTTTTGCATGGTTATGAGACAGTGGGTAAGGAACGATTCTATAAGGGCCCATGTGTCTTTCAGAGGAAAGAAGAATTGGATAACATTGGCATAGATCTTATAGTGAACTCCAAGGCCAGCAAGGGGGTGGCATAATGATGTTAAATAGATGTTAAATAAGGCAGTAGAGAGAGCAGACCCTTGGTGACTCCAGAGATCAGGGACGTCACAGAAGAGGTCAAGGAATCAATATGGACCTGTTGGGTCCTGTTGTTGAGATATGAAGAGAACTATGTCAGAACAGATCCGGTTATACTAAGGGAGCACAATCTAGAAAGTAAGATGAAATGATTTACTGTGTGAAATGCTGAGGAGATATCAAGGAGACATAGAAGGAAAGCTGAACCCCGGTCAAAGCCTCGTCTCACCGTGTCAAAGCTGGAAAGTAATAGCAGTTCAGTGCTATGATGTTTCCTAAATGCAAATTGATATTGACTGGGAATATTATTAGAGTCAATAAAGTTGCACAATTGGTGAAGAGCTGCTGATTCTATGCTTTTAGCCATGGATGAAAGAGAAGAGATCAGGTGGTAGTTGGAGATAAGTGTCAGGTCAGCTGATGGTTTTTTTGATTGTAGGCCGGACTGAGGCTTGGTTTAGTAGCTCAGGAACGATACCATGTTGAGGGAAGAATTAATGAAGTTCGTGATAAAAAGGGGCAATGTCAAGTTTAATCAGTTTAAGCAATGAGGTATGACATGGGTTAAGAGGATTAAACGATGGTTTCATGTTATTAATAATCTCAGTAGTATCAGATGTTGAGATTTTATTGAAACGTTCCGAGACTGGGCCATCAGTGATCAAGTCATTGGCATCATCATCAGCGGAGGAGTTATTGAAGGTATGGTTTACGGTTGCCGTCTTATTACTAAAGTATGATGCGAATGTCTCCGCGATATTCATTCCAGGGAGCATGGACAGTAGAGCAGAAGGAACTGAACTGGAGTTAATGATTTCTTAACATGTGAGCACTTAATTCTCCTTTTTATAAAAGGCACACCATTGCATTCTGTGATGTCACTAACAAGGTCATGCATGAGCTGGCATCACTCCAGCAGAGAAATGGTGGGGAGTGCAGGAAGGTTTTAAGGAATATCTGTAATGTAAATACTAAAAGACGATAAAGGTGATAACTAAAGATTCCAGCTTATTATTTAAAAATATATATATATAATCCCATACAATCTAATATAGTCGGTGGCTTACAATACCCCATATATAATAAAAGTGCAAATATCAATAAAATATCACTAACACACTTGTGGCATGGGGCAGTGACACCAAACAAGAAAGTGCAAAGGTCATTTCCAATGCTCTGATTCCACCATTCACAGCTGATTGGGACTGGGGGCAGGGGCGGCAGCCTTCAGGGCCAGACACTGCTGATGTGGCACTGCCATGGGTGCAGCCCCTTTGCCTGTACGTTGCCTTTGGCATTTGCAGTTGTAAAAATGAAACTGACCTTACCCAGGTCCTCCACATGGCAATCACCTGGCCAGCCTTAGTTCTTTCTTCTTAAATTTTACAGGCACAGGTACCAGATAACTTCCTCTCACCTTGGACAGGCTGATCTAGTCTTGGTTTACTCTAATGCATGTATAGAGTTGGAATCCTGTTTTCTTGAGGGAAATCAGAACTTCAACTCTATGAGCAGAGTAAAATCAGAATTAGTTTGATCTGTCTGATGTGACAGGGAATCTTTGGTCAGGGTCTCCCCATGAATGCCTGCTGGAGACCCCTTTAGTTGTGGGGAGGGGTTGGATTGTGTTCTGATTCTGTTCCTGCCCTGGTAGGACATCACAAAGCTAATTTTCTTCTCTCCTCAGGTATCGGGCTTATCGGAAAAATGATGGAACCTTTTCTTTAGTGTACTGGAACTTACTAGCTATTCGTCTGGGCTTCGTTATTGTGTTTGAGGTAAGTGTTTATTTCCATTTCTGCTTTGCTCTATGGCTTGGCTCTTATCTCTGGTAGAGCTAATTATTAGTAGAATGTATTTATATAGAGAGACTATCTCCTATATAACTCCCTTTTCTCTGGGCCAGTGCAACTTCTTGCTGCCCTAGGCTAGTGTGGAAATATGTACTTCCATCATGTCAAATACCCCTCCCCCCCAACCAACTTCTGTTCATCCAAAAATTGCAGGTGTGCAGGACCTGTGCATGAGGAAATGGGATCTACCCTCACTGGGGCTTTTTCTAACCCTACACACTGTCTGGGGCAAAGAGGGAGTTAGCGATGCTAGAACATAAGATATGCCATACTGGGTCGGACCAAGGGTCTATCAAGCTCAGTATCCTGTGTCCAACAGTGGCCAATCCAGGTCACAAGTACCTGGCAAGTACCCAAACATTAGATGAATAGATCCCAAGCTACTAATCCTTTTTGATTAATAGCAGTTTATGGCCGTCAGCTCTAGGAACTTATCCAAATCTTTTTTAAACCCAGTTATATTAACTGCAGTAACCACATCCTCTGGCAATGAATTCCAGTTGAGTGAAAAAGATTTTTCTCCGATTTGTTTTTAATGAGCTACTTGCTAACTTCATGGAGTGCCACCTAGTCCTTGTATTGTTTGAAAGAGTAAATAACCAATTCACATTTACCTCTTCAAGTCCTTTCATGATTTTGTAGACCTCTATCTTATCCCCCCTCAGCTGTCTCTTCTCCAAGCTGAACATCCCTAACGTCTTCAGCCTTTTCTCAAAGGGGAGCCTTCCCATCCCCTTTACCACTGGGGTGGATGTGCAATGTTAGGCAAGAGAATGAAACAGGCAGCTGCAGCGGACCCAGAGGAGGGTAGTGGAACTCAGGAGCCAGGCAGAGCAGGCTACAGCTGAGGCAGATAGTGAGATGGTTTTGCGCCTGCAGCTTACCACCACATGGCTCCTACAGTTTGCCAGTGCATGAGCAGCCAGGTGCCATTCCCCTTCCCCTTCATCCACACACAAGAAGGAACTGTCAAAGCCCAGCACAGCAGCCACAGAGCTATGGGGCAAGAGTTAGAATAAAATGTGTTCAAGAATTAGGACCTTGTTTCTAGCATGAGCAATTCTATATATCAGTATAGCAAGGAATAAGGTGAATAACTGGTTGGGGGGGGGGGGGAGGGGAGTGGTGATGGTGAAAGAGAGGAGAGGAGGCATGGCCTCTTTTCGTTGCCTGTTCGGTTGGGCTATTCCTGTCCCCTGCCGCCTGATGGACATTATTCTCTGTTCCATCACCCCTTCCTGAACTGAAGAAAGGTTTCTCTTTCTCTCCTTTGAGTACCCTTCCCTCTTCCTGCTGGGCAAGACATTGCTAGCTGGGTCATTCACTGAAAACCTCTGTATAACCCTGGGGGAATAAGAGGAGAAAGAGCGGCTGTAGCAGCAGCATAAGTGATACCCTGCCACCAAGCCAGAATTAAAACCTGACCAAGGGTGATACGGACCAGCACCAACACATGAGACATGTCCCACATGCTGTATTCTCCATAACCTGTACCTTTACTTATTACTGTTTTGTAATTTTCTCCCATCTTCTCCTGCCCTTTTATTATAATCATTCTGTGTATTACTTTGGCAACGCATGTAAAAGTGTCCTGGCACTAGTGATCTGAATCATTGCTGTTTCCCTCCTCCTCATCCCTCTCCCGAGGCTGAAACACACATTTCCGGGCTCCCTTTCTCCTGCCAGCCTCCTCCTTTTCACGAGTGCTCTGTCAGGCTTTCTCCTCGCACCCTGGGCTAGGAGTTGTTTTGTGCATTCCCTGTACGCACCGGATCAGTCCAGACTCCTGGGTTCATTCATCCGTGCCAGCAGGCGGAAACAGAGAAAGTAAAACTGACACTGCTTTATAGATCCTGATGCCCCCTGCAGTTCCTCGGGTATTTCTCTGTCTCTGATGCTTGAACCCTGCAGTTTGGTCCAGTATTTTTTTTTTTTTGGATTCTTCGATTCTAGGTTGAGCCTTCCTCCCAGGGGGTTGGGGTTGCTCGTGAGGAGCCCCTACCCTGTTTGGTTGAGGCGGAGGGCCTGGGGGTCGGTGACCCTTTTGGACGCCCTCGCCCCAAAGTAACCGAGGGGTGCACATCCGGTGGTCCGGATCCCTCCCTGCCACGAGTTGGCTCCCAAATTGATTTTCCTCACTTCTTAATTATATTGCTGAATTGAGCTGGACAGCTCTCTTCAGTACTAGGAGGGGAAACTTTCAGTGAGGCTGCTTTTAGAGCAGTAAAGTTTAAAAAAAAAAAAAAAGTTAGGTAGCAGGAATAGGTAGGAGCTTGTGTCAGCTCTCTTCTCCCCCCACCCGGTGCAGTTTCGGCGGGTTTTTTCTCGGGTTTGTTCAATTTCTTTCTGTTTCTTTTCCCTTGCTTCTTCATCGGGCCACCGACGCGAGGGTGAGGGGGGGGGCTTGTCGCTCGTGCGGGTCGACCCCGGCGCGGCTTGCATTTCGTGGGGGGAGGGCCCCTCGGAGTTCCCTAGGCCGGCTAAACGGCAGAGAGGCATTTCTGCTCCTTCCCTGACAGCTCTGGGCTCTGCAGCTACCGCGAGGTGTCCTGTTGGCTGTAACCGCGGGGATGGCGGCCATCTTGAATCCCCCGGCGGTCAGGCTCACGTTTCCTGAGCCTGTAGAGGACCCCCCCCCCCCCTCCAGTGCTTTTCCCGGTGTTCTCAGGTCCTATAGAGGGATAAGGGGCCCTGGTAGGACCCCGGGGGGGGGGGCCCTTTTTGCCTCCGGCTGACAGTGGGTGGGCTCTGGCCCCTTTTTCACCTGAATTTGTGCTTCTGATGCACAAGGCATTTTTGGCACAGTACGAGGGGAATGTGCCTAGCGGAGGGGTCAGCATCCCCCTCCTTTGCTCCTGGAGTCTGGCTTGTCCCAGGGCAGATCGCTGCCTGACTCTGCTTGAGGTCGGGGCATGCAGGGTGCATCGCAGGGAGGCACTGCGCCCGCACGAGGGTTGCGCATGCTCACAGCAACACCACAGGAGGATCTCGCCGGCCCAGGGATAACACTGGCCGGTACTCGGGCAGCGGACCCGGGCACGGTGGATGCCAACCCAGGTGACGACTTGGATTCTGGGCCTGCGGCAGAGGGGGATGACCCCAAGATCCTCAGGTTGTTCCGCAGAGACGAACTAGCGCCACTCCTTCCTCAGGTCCTGGAGGAGCTGGGGCTCCAGTCTCCGCCTGACGACTCTCGCAAGGACGGTGCAGATCCAGTCTTACAGGGCATGAGGCGTCCCTCTACCGGGTCCCATACCATGAGTCCGCTAAGACATTGGTGGAGCAGGAATGGAATACTCCAGACGCAGGATTGAGAGTCGGTAGGGCTATGGCTAAGCTTTATGCTTTGCCGTATGCTTTGCCGGAACAGACCCTAGAGTTGTTTGCCCTCCCTAAGGTGGACGCCGCGGTCTCCGCCATTACGAAAAAGATGACTATCCCGGTTGCGGGGGCGGCAGCTCTGAAGGACGTTCAGGATTGCAGGCTAGAGATTCAGCTCAAAAGGATTTTTGAGGTCTCGGCTCTCAGTCTTCGCGCGGCTATTTGTTCCAGCCTCATGTTGCATGCTTACACTGGGTGCAGCGTTCCCAGGAGGAGCAGACACTCAGGGATATGCAAGCAGCTCAGTCAAACCGGTTGGAATTGGTGATTGCGTTTGTAGCAGATGCGTTGTACAATGTTGTCCGGACGTCCTCCCATAATATGGGGGCTGCGGTGTCGGTACGACGCCTGCTCTGGCTTCGTAACTGGTCCGCGGATGTTTCTTCTAAGTTCCAGTTGGCGTCTTTACCTTTTAAGGGTCGTCTCCTGTTTGGGGAGGACTTGGATCAGATTAGAGGTTAAGCACCTCTACCAGCAGATGGAGATGGAGCAATGCTGATATCATGGTATATATATACCCCTGCACTAACAGCCCACCAGTATTCTTCGTCTCCAGCAGATGGTGGATGTGCATCTCCCTAATGGGGACTGCTTTAAAAAAAAATAGAAAATGAAAGGAGAAAAGATCCATAAGGATCCTCTTTGTCAGCTATTCTTTTTAATATTTATTTGTTACCTTTGTGTACATTGTTGTCTGGTTTAGGCATTGTGTATTTTATGTATGCTGATAATGTGCAACTTTTAGTACCTATAAATGAATCCATTGAGGATACGCTGAAATTAATAGAAGTTTATCTGACCCCAATTCATATGAGAATGGTCTTGAATAATCAAAAAACCGAAATTATGCTTCTTAATAGGAAATCATCTTTAAATAAGACCATTTACTTTAAATCTGATGCAATGCAGGTTGAAACAGTTAGACAAGCTCGTGACCTAGGTATTATCGTTGACAGTGAATTCAATATGAAAATAGAAATTAAGCGAAAAATTAGAGAAGGTTATTGTAAGATTTTGTGCGTTCTTCAGCCTTTTCAGTATTTTGCTTTCTCTCGTTCCAGCATGTTGTGTTCTTTATCAGCCGAATGATTGACATGCTAGTGCCAGACATCCCCGCATCAGTGGAGATCAAGGTGAAGAGGGAGCATTACATGGCCAAACAGGCGCTGGCTGATAACCAGGTACAGTGCAATGTCCCCAGCTGTGATACATGGCACAGGTTGCATTGAAGCAGTAAATGTACTGTGCACCTCAAAATATGGCCGTACCTGGTCCTGTTCATTTTCATGCTAAAAACAGTCAGTTTTCAGTTACTGCTGGATCCCTAATTTAGAGGTGGCCACAGAGAATGGTGAGGGCCGAAGGCTTAGCCTAGCCCATTGCCTTGAGTTTCCTGGGGATATAGTGGCTAAAGAGGAGGAACCCTCAAAGCCTTTAAGCCCATTTTTCTCTGGAATAAAATGAAGAAGTAAATGTAAAGATTTAGTTGGCTGATCTGGTGAAATCCATGAACAGTTGCAGAATGACCTGAGGAACCTTCCTGTGCTGGTGCGCAGAAGCAGGTCCTGTCAGGTAATCTGCTCCTTTCAGTAGCGTTAGCCAGCAGATCTGGGCCCTCTTTGTGGGCTCAAAATTAGTTTACTTCTGGTTTTAGCAGTTTTTTCTCTTTGCCATCCCCCACAAATACAGAACATTGATTGTAGAAAATGTTTAGAAAGCGCTAATTGGGCCTGAATATTCCTGACGAAGGGACATGTTTGTATCAGAATATAATATAAAAATAAATAAATAAACTCTCATCGTGAACCAGGGTGAGAATTAGAAAAGTCAGGGTTCCCAGTAAACCTCTTGCTGGACATGGAGCCAGCAGCTACCTACCAATCTCTTTGATTTGAGGATTCAAAGTTAACTTATGGGTAATACTAATTGAATTCTAAAGCATTCAGGGAGACTGACTGACTGATGCATGCTGCAGCTGATCCAATTGCATATTTGTTATATCTTTCAGTTTTAAATATAACTCTTTGCTTGAAATTGATGATGTGCTTGTGAACATAAAAATTGATAGGTACATTAGAATTAGGTATAAGGTCTTGCAGGGATTAGGGATGTGAATTCAGATGAGTCAAATGTGAAATTTTGTCTCAGTGAGTTGATTTTTTGTTTAGTTTGGGTCATCCAAACCAAATGGGTGCAGTGCCCTGAAAAATCTAAATCCTTTTCAGTTCATTTGGTTTTGTCTTCTTAAAATTTATGGGAGAAGCAAAGCTACACCAAGCAAAGGCAGTAGGGGAGGGGACAAGGAAGGAGCAGGATCAGTAATTTCGGCACTTTTTCAACAAGCCTATCCGATCTGGCAGCTGCATGGATTGACTTCATCACTTTTTTTTTTTTTTTTTGTGGGGGGGGGGGGGGGGATGGGGGGATGAAAGTGAAACAAAGAGCACTTTGAGCAGCCACTGACCTTTTTGTTCTCAGTAGTTTATGTTTTTAAATGTTGGCAAGAGAAGGCAGAGAGTTTGAAGCTTCTTGTTTCAAAGTTCCAAAGAATCAATTTAGAGGAGAAATCAAGGTGTTCTTAGTCACTGTGTACTAGCTGTACTGCTAGCAGTAGGAGAAACTATAATCTCTGTCAGAGAATTACTGTGTAATTGTATATCACCAAGGAAAGACTGCACTTCTCTTCTACAGCAGGCAGGCAGCATCCGTCAGTGTCTGTAAGAAACAGAGAAAGAGATTGACTTTCTCATAACAACATAAGATATGCCATACTGGGTTAGACCAAGGTTCATTAAGCCCAGCATCCTATTTCCAGCAGTGGCCAATCCAAGTCACAAGTACCTGGCAAGTACTCAAACATTAAATAAATCTCAAGCTACTATTGCTTATTAATTAATAGCAGTTTATGGATTTTTCCTCTAGGAACTTATCCAAACCTTTTTTAAACCCAGTTACACTTACTACTGTAACCACATCCTCTGGCAATGAATTCCAGAGCTTAACTATGCGCTGAGTGAAAAATAATTTTCTTCAGTTTGTTTTAAATGAGCTACTTGCTAACTTCATGGAGTGCCCCCTGGTCCTTCTATTATCTGAGAGAGTAAATAACCGATTTACATTAACTTGTTCAAGTCCTTTCATGATTTTGCAGACCTCTATCATATCCCCCCTCAATCGTCTCTTCTCCAAACTGAACATCCCTAACTTCTTTAGCCTTTCCTCATAGGGCAGCTGTTCCATGCCCCTTACCATTTTGGTCGCCCTTCTCTGCACTTTCTCCAGTGCAGCTATATTCTTTTTGAGATGCGGTGATCAGAACTGCACGCAGTATTGCACTCTGCAGCATGTGCAGAGGGGCCAGTGACTGATTTACTGGAGGGAGCTTGCTTTCCTTGTGTTAAAAAAAAGAAAGCCAGTGACATTGTATTAATTCTTCTTTGTGTGACTCTTGCACTAAGTTCGTAGTGCATATTCAGTAAGCATGCCTTGAGTGTTGATGCCATACTGCTCATTATATGCCTTGGGGTCTTCATGCCTTGATGCTTCCTGCTATACCCTTCACTCTGTGCCTTAGGGTCTTCATGCTGTGCCGTTTTGCCCCTCTTTTGGTACTTTGGGGTGCACATGCCAATATCTGTGCCACTTTGCTCCTCTCATAGTGGCTTGGGCTGTTTATGCCACTATTGGTGCCCTTTGTTCCTCTTTTGGTTCTATAGGGCGTTCCTACCACTTTTGGTGTCTTGGGATGCTGTTCCTTTCCTGCTGATGCCTGCCAACAAGTCTAATAAAACTTGGATGGAAAACCTCAAAGTTAAGAGTAAAAAATAGGATGCATTACTTCCCCCAGTGATTTCAATTGAAATGAATTACCTAAATAAAACAGGAAACTAAACCAAAATTTTTTTCCCCAAGCACACCCATAATGTTCAGGGCTCTTCCTAAAGTTGGTGAAAAGTCCTTAAATGACAGCTACTACTTTGTAATATCATGACTCAGAATTAAAGGTTGAAGGGGTTTCTGTTAGTGGTCCTGGTTCACTAGTTTTGCCTTGCATGCTTTAGGAGAAGTGTTTACCATGTAGCCAGTTTCACAGAGAGCTAGTACAGCTTTCTTGAAGAACAAGGATGGCTATCGGATACATTATTATTATGATGCAGCTCCCAATTGCCGACTAGTCATTTACATATCTGGTTCTTCAATGGGGCAACTTCCTGCTGCAGTGCCCTTTGGAACCGCCTACAACTCAAGAAAAATGATGAGTCGGGTTTTGCACTGATTTTCTCAGATCGTTGTGGTCATAAACACCGATAAACTCCCATGATACACAAAATCAAATCCAGAAAGGAAGAGCCTTGCCCACAAGGTAGTGCTGGACACGCTGGTCCAGGAAAAAGCCAAATCTCGAGTCCTTCTCACTAGCAGGAGTGAAGATGTGCGGGATTCCCTGTCTCTATAGTACTTAACAGACCCTGGGAGGATTTATTCAAAAGGTTCCAGAGAGTTTAAGGAAATAGAGAGACAGTCATGCCCTCTTGATTATCCTAATGCATAGCACTGGAGAACACCCAGGCTTTGTGGCTCTCCTGAACTGATGCATTACCTTTCTTCCACCCATCTTCCCATACTTAGTCTGTCTATAGCACAAAGGCTTCATCATTTTAAGGAAGAATGGGATTGCAGATTTTTATTTTGTTTGGGGGGGGGGGGGGGGGGGAGTAGCCCTCATCAGCAGAATCTCTGTTTCAGTATTCACACAAGACAAAATCAGAGGCTTATGGGGCATGCGTAACTCTAAGCTTCCTGGTACATACCAGCATTTTAATAGAAAAGCTGGGAACAAAATACTTAATGTTGAGATAGAAAGATAGCGCTGAGTGACTGGGCTCTTGGAAATGGCCCTTTCCATTATTGTGGCTGACTCAGTAAGGGCCAAAGGCTATTCCAACAGATGGCATTTCTGAGCATATTAAGTAAAAGAGGACACAGGCTCAGAAGGGACAATGTATGCCCGGTGCAAGTATCTATGATCCAGCTAGTGCACTGGTCAGGTCTCAGCAGGTGTGATGGGCTCAGACCGCAGGCTGCTAGAGTTGCAGAAGATATTGGCAAAACACACAAGCTGCGGCTTTCCAGTGCTGCATCGCTGACTAAATGCTCTGTTCTCTCCTTTTGCTCTTGTTTTGACCCAGTCTCTAGGGCAGATTCTCTTTCGACCTGAGGACTCTGAAATGGCACCCAAGGAGAGGGAGGATGGAACAGCACAGGACCCACTGACCATACTCCCAGCTATTCCGGAGCAGCAGCCCTTCTAAAGGTCCCTTCTCCGGAGCCCACCTCACTCCAGGGCACAAAATGTTCATATCCCACTGTTCCTGTGTGGCCACAGCCTCTGCTGTCCAATGCCGAAGGGTTGAGCTGTGATCAGAGGAGATGGATAATGGAAGAAGTGTAAAGAGTTAGGGAATTATTAAACTCTCTTAAATGTTAAAAAAAAAAAATGTTATATGTGCCTGTTTTTCCAAACTTGTGCAGGGGAGCAGCTTTGGCTTTTTTTTTTTTTTTTGTTACAAACCGTATTGACAGGGTGAGCACCAGTCCCCAAAAGAGAGCAGTCCACAGGGCCACAGTTCATTCAGCCACTGGAACTGCGCAGAAACTTGTGGAAAAAGGTAGTCCAAGCATAACTTGGTGCACAGCAGGGGGTCACGCTTTCTCCCATGGCGGTGCCCTACATGTGTGGGATGCTATTTGTCAAACTGTAGGAATTAAGATGGTAACTTTCAAACTGGCATGCGGGCGCACAGTGGCACGGGTGCATTGGTGCCCGCCCAGGGATGCGGCTATTTTATAACAAATATGCCTACATGTTATATAAAATAGCCTGGCCGAGTGCACAAGTGCGCCAAATTTTAAGTGGACATGCAAATGCCCCTGCTTCTGCATAAATCAGGGGATTTTAAAAGGGGTGTGCGCCCACGCCATTGCCAGTTTACCAGTTCGTCCACTTAACAGCTAGGTCCTCCAAACCCCTCCTGGGTTGATGGTCTGCACTCCTCCCCAGTTACCTCAGACCCTTTAAAAACCCCTCAGAAACGGCTTAATCCTTTTATTTTATAACTAACACGTCATCCACAGCAGGAGTAAAGTTACATAGGAGGGGACTTCAGCACGCGTCCCGGTGCTCAAGTATTTACGCGCACATCTAGTTGTTGTGACCTTACCGCTGGTCAGGGTGGGTTATGCCAGGGCCCGGGTGGGTGGTTATTGTTCCGGCTCATCACTGCATCGTCCGGGAGGTTTGCCGGCGTTGCGTGCTGTGATGACCCGGGGTTTTCGCGGGAAGTGTGCCTGCATGCGCGAGCGTGCGCATGCGTGGAGTGAGTACACATATCAACTCGGGGACACTGGTTGCTGCTCTGTTTAATTGTTATCCCAGCGCATGCCTCTTTAATTTAAAAAAAGCTTAGAATGGGGGACTCGCGCTGCTGAACCGTCAGGTATGTTTACTGTTGTGTGTTGCTTAGAATTCTCAGGGCTGGTGCTGTTTAGAATCTTTGTTTAACATGTGTTCCTTATATTCTCTGCAGTGAGGCGTTTTGGTTGTCTTGGCAACTGTCTACAACCGTGAATGCTTCACTGCAGCTAGAGCTCTGCCTTTATTATTTTGCCGTGTTTGAATGTTACCTGTTTCTTCCATGTATTCACTTACTTGAAAGTCTAGCGCTTTGTTCCTGAACTATGTTATTTGAATAAATACCTTTTTGAGGTTTAACTACGTGGTCAAGTCATATCATCTCTAAGGTCAGTTTCAAAGACTGTTGTTTTCAATCCACCTTCTGACTTATCTATCATAAGTCAGACCAAGAGTCCACACACTGAGAGTTAACAGATTGCCAAGACCATGGACTCGGTGGATTTATCTGGCCTTCAGGCTATTCCAGGGTTAGCTCAGCGGATTCAACAACAACAAGATTTAGATCTGTTAGCGGCTACTGTGGAACGTTTAGCGAATCGTCAAGATTCTTCTTCTGCTGCAACAAGTTCCTCATTTACAGTGAATCCTGCTTCAAATTCTACAACACCTATTTCTATGCCCCCTCCGCCCAGATATGCTGGTGATGTAAGACAGTGTCGAGGATTTTTGAATTTATTTTTCATGAGATTTGCCTTGCAACCTAGTCAATTTTGTTCAGATCAAATCAAGACAACATACATTATGTCATTGTTGGATGGCAGAGCTTTAGCTTGGGCATCTCCCTTGTGGGAGAGAGGAGATCCATTACTGGGAGATTTACAATTATTTGTTCGTACATTCAGACAGATTTTTGATGAACCAGCACGTCAATCTACAGCTGCTACTGAGATTTTAAATTTGAAACAAGGTTCTCGTCCTTTAGTGGACTATGTGATGGAATTTAGAACTTTAGCTACAGAAATGGGTTGGCGAGAGGACAGGTTATGCAGTATTTTCTTAGAAGGTTT
Source organism: Rhinatrema bivittatum (assembly GCF_901001135.1). Lineage (NCBI taxonomy): Eukaryota > Metazoa > Chordata > Amphibia > Gymnophiona > Rhinatrematidae > Rhinatrema > Rhinatrema bivittatum. Next base: position 167,987,870 of record NC_042623.1, read on the forward strand.
ATCTTCTCACGTAAAAGATGAATTAGCGGCTAGGGATCTACCTGATAATTTGGAAGAATTGATTGATCGCACGGGACGAATCGATCGGCGCATTCAACAAAGACTTCGTGAAATAAAACCTTTCAGAAAACAAGTTTCATTGGCTCCTTCCTTTTCTCGTCCTTTGCTTCCATCTACTGAGAATTCTACTGTTCGACCTGAGGAACCAATGCAATTAGGACGAAGCTCTCTTACTCCTGAAGAAAGAAGAAGACGTCGTTCTTTGGGACTTTGTTTTTATTGTGGGAGTAAAGATCATATGTTAGCACAATGTAAAGAGAAGCCGGGAAAACACTCAAGTCTAGGAATTTCAGGGGAGCTGTTCCTAGGCTGTACTTCTTCTGCTCCTCTACTTATAATTCCAATAACTTTGGAAAAAGTTGGGAAAGATGAAGGTTCTTTTCCAACTCAAGCATTTGTAGATTCAGGATCTGGAGGTAATTTTATTTTAATGGATGTGGTTAAAAAATTGCAGATTCCACTGATACATCATTTGCCACCCATTCGAATATCCTCTATTTATGGAACTCCATTGCCTGGTATTATAACACATAAGACTGTTCCAGTGACATTACGTACTGGGATATTACATAAGGAGAAAATTTCTTTTTATGTTTTGGAAAAATCCATTCATCCAGTAGTTCTTGGATTACCTTGGCTGCAAAGACATTCACCATTCATCTCTTGAGATACTTTACAGATAACTGCTTGGAGCAAAAAATGTTTTAATACTTGTTTGCTTGAAAGATCTCAAGTAAACATTCAGTTATGTAATACGTTTTGGACTTTACCCTCACAGTATATGGACTTCGCTGATGTATTTTCAAAAGAAAAGGCAGATGTTCTTCCAGAACATAGAATTTTTGATTGTGCTATAGATCTACTTCCTGGTACCATTCCTCCTCGTGGAAGAGTATATCCATTATCTCTACCAGAAACACAAGCAATGTCCAAATATATACAAGAAAATCTGGACAAGGGGTTTATTCGTCCATTTACATCTCCAGCAGGAGCTGGTTTTTTCTTTGTGGCAAAAAAAGATGGATCTCTTCGACCTTGTATTGACTATCGTGGACTCAATTCAATTACCCGAAAGGACAGATATCCTTTACCTTTAATTTCTGAACTTTTGGATCGTTTGCAAGGGGATAAGATTTTTACTAAGCTTGATTTAAGAGGAGCTTATAACTTAGTTAGAATCAAACCGGGTGATGAATGGAAGACAGCTTTTAACACCCGAGATGGACATTATGAATATCTAGTAATGCCATTTGGATTGTGTAATGCTCCAGCAGTATTTCAGAATCTTATGAATGAAATTTTGAGAGATTTACTTCATTCTTCAGTGATAGTTTATTTAGATGATGTATTTATTTATTCAAAAGATATTACTAAACATCGTTTCCATGTACTTCAAGTTTTGCAAAGACTTCATGAACATCATCTATATACTAAATTAGAAAAATGTCTTTTCGAAAAAGAATCTTTGCCTTTTTTGGGATATATAGTTTCCACTACTGGTATTCACATGGACCCTGAAAAGGTATCTGCTATCCGAGATTGGCCTCAATGTTGGGTCTTAAAGCCCTTCAACGTTTTTTGGGATTTGCTAATTTTTATCGCAGTTTTATCCCTCATTATTCTTTACATGTGGCACCATTAACAGCTTTGACAAAGAAGGGAGCCAATGTTAAGGATTGGTCATCTGAGACTATCAAAGCATTTCAAGACCTAAAACAAGCATTTTTGGATGGTAGTTGTTTACGCCATCCAGATCCCACTAGACCATTTGTGGTAGAGGTGGATGCTTCCGATTTGGCTGTGGGAGCAGTGCTCAGTCAAGTTTCCAACAAAGGAGTATCATTACCTTGTTCGTATTTTTCCAAAAAGTTTTCTTCTTCAGAAAGGAATTATAGTATCGGAGATAAAGAATTATTAGCCATTAAAATGGCTTTTGAAGAATGGAGGCAATGGTTAGAAGGAGCTTTACATCAAATAATAGTGTATACTGATCATAAGAACTTAGAATATCTATGTCATGCACAACGTTTGAATCCCTGACAAGCTCGATGGTTTTTATTTTTCAGTCAATTAAATTTTTTATTAAAATATCGTCCAGCTACAAAAAATATTAGAGCTGATGCTCTTTTGCGCAATTGTGAAATGGAAGATTCAGACAATATACCACAATATATTATTGATCCTGCTAAAGTTTTAATTGCAAGCAATAACCTTTCTTTTGATGGTAAGATGGTAGTATCTTCACGATTGCGAAAACAAGTTCTTTCATGGGCTCATGATTCTTTAACTGCTGGACATCCTGGTAGGCTTCGAACATTAGAGCTGATTTCTCGTTATTATTGGTGGCCAAATATTCAGTTGGATGTAAGAAGGTATGTTGAATCTTGCCCTACATGTGCTAAACAAAAACCATTGCCAGGACAACCATGGGGATTGTTACAACCTTTACCCATTCCAATAGAACCATGGACTCACATTTCCACTGATTTTATTGTGGATTTACCTTTATCTGAGGGAAAACAAGTTATATGGGTCACTGTGGATAGATTTTCCAATATGGCTCATTTTGTGGCACTTAAGAAACTTCCATCTGCATCAGAATTGGCACAGCTTTTTACTGAACACATCTTTCGGTTACATGGTCTACCGCAGCATATAAATTCAGATCGAGGAACGCAGTTCACTGCAAGATTTTGGAAGGCTTTATGTAAAATATTTAACATCCAGTTGGACTTTACTACTGCGTATCACCCCCAAGGAAATGGACAAGTAGAAAGAGTTAACAGATCTTTGAAGACGTATTTGCGGTTATTTATAGGAGAAAGACAGGATAATTGGGTATCCTTGTTGCCTTGGGTGGAATTCTCTTACAATCATCAAATCCACTCTGCTACTGGATTTTCACCTTTTCAAATTGTTTATGGAAAACAATTAAAACCTCCATTACCTCTCTTATTAACGGTTAATTCACCTGCAGCTCAAATTACTGCCCTTCATCTTAAATCAATTTGGGATTCTACACGCGTTAATTAACTTCGGGCTACTTCTATAGCAAAGAAAACAACTGATAAACATCGTAGGGTAGCACCTATTTTTCAACCAGGAGAAAAAGTATGGCTTAGTACCCGAAATATACATCTTAAACTTCCATTGATGCGTTTAGCTCCAAAATTTATTGGTCCATTTGCTATTGTAGAGTGGATTGGAATTGTTTCTTATCGGCTAAAACTTCCATCCAATCTTCGGATACATAATGTATTCCATGTTTCATTACTCAAGCCATTTATAAAATCTAAATTTCATCGTAATGCATCAGAAATAATTGGCACATCAGCAGATGCAGATGTTATTTACCAAGTGCATGAGATTCTAGATGTACGCTTTCATCAGCGATGCTGGGAATATTTGATTTCATGGGAAGGATTTGGACCAGAAGAGAACACGTGGGAACCAGCTTCCAATATTTTGGACAAATCTTTGTTATATCAATATCATCAGGACAATCCAAATAAACCCAGACCTTCTGGGAGAGGACGTAAGAAGGGGGGTACTGTTGTGACCTTACCGCTGGTCAGGGTGGGTTATGCCAGGGCCCGGGTGGGTGGTTATTGTTCCGGCTCATCACTGCATCGTCCGGGAGGTTTGCCGGCGTTGCGTGCTGTGATGACTCGGGGTTTTCGCGGGAAGTGTGCGTGCATGCGTGAGCGTGCGCATGCGTGGAGTGAGTACACATATCAACTCGGGGACACTGGTTGCTGCTCTGTTTAATTGTTATCCCAGCGCATGCCTCTTTAATTTAAAAAAAGCTTAGAATGGGGGACTCGCGCTGCTGAACCGTCAGGTATGTTTACTGTTGTGTGTTGCTTAGAATTCTCAGGGCTGGTGCTGTTTAGAATCTTTGTTTAACATGTGTTCCTTATATTCTCTGCAGTGAGGCGTTTTGGTTGTCTTGGCAACTGTCTACAACCGTGAATGCTTCACTGCAGCTAGAGCTCTGCCTTTATTTTGCCTTGTTTGAATATTACCTGTTTCTTCCATGTATTCACTTATTTGAAAGTCTAGTGCTTTGTTCCTGAACTATGTTATTTGAATAAATACCTTTTTGAGGTTTAACTACGTGGTCAAGTCATATCATCTCTAAGGTCAGTTTCAAAGACTGTTGTTTTCAATCCACCTTCTGACTTATCTATCATAAGTCAGACCAAGAGTCCACACACTGAGGGTTAACACTAGTTCACTCCCCGAAACGCCCACGCCCCTCCCCTTTTTTGAAAACTTTGGAGGAGATGTGCTCACTGCAGGAGATATGTGCGCATCTGGGCACTTTTTAAAAATACGGTCAACACGCGCGAGCCCAACTTCTTCACGCCTCCCTTAATCGATGCGCACGCCAGGCTTTCAAAATTCACCTTTAAATTTACTGAAGAAGGACTTTCTGCAGTCAATACCTACTCAATTCAGAACCCACCTTTTTATTTTTAAATGAATTACCCATTCAAGAAGATCTACTTATATGGAAGCATGTCATATAACACAGGTTATCAGAAAAGACCAAATGGCCCACACAGTCTGCCTGGTTGTTCCCATATGCTGTAGTTCAGGACATAGCCCAGCTATCAGGCTTACAGACCTGAATGCCCACAAAGTATTGCTCCTTAGCCAAGTCACTTTTGTTATCTTCTCTTTGGTCTCTCCCTTTCTGAGTAGATAAACATATTAAGTTTCATAGTTAACCCCCCCCTCACAGTATTCAACTTCTCAAGGAGAGATGCTGATAGGTATTTAAAAGATTTGGGTCTTGGTCTCATAGGCCTCTCTAAGGTTTTGATAACTAACTAAACAATCATTTCTCCTCCTCCCTCTCCCACCCCCCATGAATGATCCTGTAAAGACACAAAGAGGTAGATATGCAAAAGCTATTTAGACTGATAACTTAAAATTATCCATCTAAATGGCAAGTTTTGGTATATTCTGCCTCTTATCCAGCTAAAATCTAGCCGAAGGGAAAAAAGAGGTGTTCCAGGGCCCTAACTGCGAGGAGCTACCTATCCGGCTAAATTAGGGCTTGATTTACTAAGGCTTTTCTTCTATTTTGGGTCTATGGGGAAAATGCTTAGTAAATCAGGCCCTTAGCCAGATAAGAGGTGATATTCAAACTTATCTGGATAGCTTTAAACCTGCTATTGAGTAGGTCTAAAGTTAGCCAGTTATCTTATCTGGCAAACTTTAAACTTATCTGGGTATATTCAACAGCATGGCCGCACCACTGAACATCCCAGCTAAGTCTTATTTGGCTCCACCGGAGCGCACTGTTAACCGGCATTAGGACGCGCGTTTGATGCGCTAGCTTTACCGCTTATTCAGTAAAGGTAATAGCGCATCGAAAATGCGCGTCCAACAAACCCCCCCCCGAGAATAAGAGCACCTGTAACATGCATGTTGATGGCCCTATTAGTCATTCCCGCGCGATACAGTAAGTAAAATGTGCAGCCAAGCCGCACATTTTACTTTAAGAAATTGGTAGGCGCTAATTTCTGCCGGCGCTGGGGAAGTGCACAGAAAAGCAGTAGAAACTGCTTTTCTGTGCACCCTCCGACTTAATATCATGGCGATATTAAGTCGGAGGCCCCAAAAGTTAAAAAAAGTTTATTAAAAAAAAAATTTTAAATGGTCTCGCGGGCTGAAAACCGGATGCTCAATTTTGCCGGCGTCCTGTTTCGGAACTCGTGGATGTCAACCAATGCCGGCAAACTCGCTGACAGCCGCCGCTTCCGTCAAAAAAGAGGCGCTAGGGACATGCTAGTGTGCGTCTCAGATACCGCCTGTATTATAAAATACTTGTATTTCTAGTCTGCAACATATGCACAGATGTATGCTTCCACCCAAATATTCCTTCATTTAATACATGACATTTTCGCTCTCGATGCATTTCAACGCATTGAACGTGTGTACTTTTCCTACGTTTTAAAAAATGTATGTGTGTATATTGTGTGTATGAAAATAAAATAGGAGCTGCTCACGTAAAACCCAGTTTCCATCCGGAAATCTGTATAATTTTAAACATGTGCACGTAATTGAAATGACCAGTTTGCCCAGTCCTTCTCCAGCTTATCGAGACCCTCCTGGTTCTTCCACCTGAACTTCCCCCAGTTCACCCAGATCCCCCCACCCAGCCAATACTACTCATAAATAAGGCTGATATCAATTATGTAAGATAGTTAGCAAGCATAAAATTAAACAGATTAGTTGCCAAATATACCTGAGAAAGTCTCTTATAAACTAGCAGCTTCCCTGCATAACTGTTGACTTCCCTGGAACTTCCTGGATCACCCCTTTTTTTTCCCACATACGTGCGCATGTACTTCTGATGTTTATAAATTGGCGATTACACGAATACAGGCCATGTATCTGCATATCCCTGATTTATACGTGAAAGCAGGTACTTTACAAAGTTTGCGTGTATGCTGTTTTGAAAATACTTGCACACGTACTTGAACTAAACTAACCAGTTTGTTGATACCTCTGCCAGTTCAACTAGTCTGTCTCCAGTTCACCTAAATCTGCTAACGCTTCACCCTGAACCCTCACAAATTCACCCAGACTTCCCACCCAAAAATTGCAGCCAACAGATAAGCTCTTTGGAGAAATGGATTTACTGTACCTGAATTCAAATAAATGCTTTCCCCGTATGTTCTCAGATCAGTCCAGATTTCTGCGTTTTGCCTTCCCTCCAGCAGGAGTCAGAGAAAGTTTTACTGCCACTGCCACTTAAGAGGTGCCTCCTGCAATCCCTCAGTATTTCTCTGTCTCCAGCAGATGGTGGAGATGCAAAGCCTGCAGACTGACTAACAAAAAAATAAAATAGAAAGGGCACATAGGCTTCTGTCTGCGCCTCCCAGAAGGTTGTTAGACTCTGGTGGGGTCATCCTTTCTGGCATGTGAGGCTTGAGAGCAGGGGGTCGGGGACCTTGTGTTGCTTAGATCCCTGGCCAGACAGGGGTCCCGGATCACTCGCCCTGTGGGATCTTCACAGCCTGTCGCCTCTTCAGGAGCCTGCTGCTGCTTTTTTTTTTTTTTTTTTTTTTTTTTTTTTTTTAAGGAAAGTGCCCCTTTTTTCCTTTTGTTTGTTAATTTGTTAAAGTTTGGAAAAAAAAAACCCAGCACCAGCCTTCCTTCGGACTCGTCGTCTTGCAGCCATCACTGGAGCTTTTATTTTCTTCTCTCCCCTGCCTCATTCAGCCTCTCTCCCTTGTGACGCTCAACCCGGGGAGGGGGGTTGGGTCCCAGCCTCACTTGTGGATGCCACGTGGGGCAGCCTGTTCTTCCTGCGGGGATATGTGGTCGTGTCTTTCCCACATCGGCCTTTGCTCCCGATGCCTCCCCGGAGCTATGTGGGTGACACAAGCAGTGTCTCCTGTGTCTTGGGGAGTTCAGATCTCCCTCCCCATTGTCTTCGGAGCCCCAGGCCTCCGGGGGAGGTCGTCAGAGCCTGACGACCTCTCCCGGAGGCCTGGGGCTCCATAAGGCCTTTAAGGCCAGGAAGGCTGTATGTCGGGGTGCATCCAAGGAAGCCCTGGGGGTGTCTGCAAAAAAGTCCAGGACCTCCGCAGCCACAGGGGCCCCTAGGGTCCAACGGCTCTTGAGGGCTGCAGCGCCCTTGTTTGCCAAGGATTCTTCCTCGACCACCTCTGATACTGAAGGGGCCCAGGGAGCAGATTCCAAGGAGTCTAGGCTGGATCTGGATATGTCCTTCTTGCAGGGAACGTCCATCGAGGGTGATGACCCTAAGGTGGTCCTTTTATTCCATCAAGAGGAGTTGAGCCCACTTAATCCAGCAGTGTTGGAGGAGCTGGGCATTGAAGACCCACCACAGGATTCCAATCTGGGGGCAGTGGACCTGGTCATGGTTGGCCTCCAGGGTCCTGCAAAGTCCTTCCCATTTCATAGTTCGGTCACTGCTCTTCTGTTTTGGGAGTGGGATGCTCCGGACACTGGTTTGAAGGTCAGCAGGGCTATGGACAGATTGTATCCATTGCCCAAGGAGGCGCTCAACCTACTCAAGGTTCCCAAAGTGGATGCCACAGTTTCTGAGGTCACCAAGAACACTATCATTCCAGTCACCGGAGCAGCGACTTTAAAGGATTTTCAGGATAAAAAAAAACAAACCTGGAGGTTCACCTCAAGAAGATCTTTGAGGTTGCCACGCTTGGGTCACCATGTGTGGCAGTTTCATGCTGTGAGCTGGTCTTCGCTGGGTTCAGCAGCTGCAAGGTGTCAAGTCTTTTTCTGAGGCTGAGGCCCTCCAGGCGGAACGGCTGGAGGCCATTGTGATGTACAGTGCTGATGCCTTATATGACCTTCTCAGGACCTCTTCTAGGACTATGATATCGGCGGTGTTGGCCTGGCGCCTCCTCTGGTTGAGAAATTGGTCAGCTGATGTTTCCTCCAAGGCGCAGTTGGGATCTTTGCCTTTTAAGGGAAAGTTACTCTTCGGCAAGGATCTTGAGGGAAATGATCAAGTCTCTGGGAGAGAATAAGGTCCATAAGTTGCCTGAGGATAGGCCAAGAGGCAAGCGTTTCCCATCTTCATGTTCCCTCTTCAAGGGAAATCGAAGATTCCAAGGGCCCAGACCTTCAGGCTCGGAGACAAGTCTCTGCTCGACAACAGTCTTTGTTTCAGTCCTTTTGAGGTCATTGACCTGGCAGGGATGGATCCTCCCAAGAAGGCAGTGGTGCCAAGTCCTCTCAATGAGGCAAGGCTGGTCCACTCTTCAGTTCCGAAGATAGGTGTCCTTCTATCTGTCTCTTACAAGGAGTGGACCAAGATCATGTCGGACCAGTGGGTCTTAAGTGTGATAAGGCACAGTTATGCTTTAGAGACTGATTTCTCGTGTCTCCCTGCTCGTATCGACACAAAGAACTCTCGGTGAGGACAGTCATCTGCGTCAAATGGGAGCCATTGTCCTCATCCCTCCAGACGAACAACGATCCAGATGCTACTCCATTTACTTCAACGTTCCAAAGAAGGAAGGCAAGTTCTGCCCAATCCTGGACAAAGAAGGTGAACATGGCGCTGAAGGTTCCATGGTTCTGAATGGAGACGCTGCGCTCCGTGATTGCAGCAGCCCACAAAGGGGAGTTTCTGACCTCTTTGGATTTGACCGAGGCTTATCTGCACATCAGAATCCAAACGGATAACCAATGATAAGAACATGCCATACTGGGTCAGACCAAGGGTCCATCAAGCCCAGCATCCTGTTTCCAACAGTGGCCAATCCAGGCCATAAGAACCTGGCAAGTACCCAAAAACTAAGTCTATTCCATGTTACCGTTGCTAGTAATAGCAGTGGCTATTTTCTAAGTCAACTTAATTAATAGCAGGTAATGGACTTCTCTTCCAAGAACTTATCCAATCCTTTTTTAAACACAGCTATACTAACCACATCCTCTGGCAACAAATTCCAGAGTTTAATTGTGCGTTGAGTAAAAAAGAACTTTCTCCGATTAGTTTTAAATGTGCCACATGCTAACTTCATGGAGTGCCCCCTAGTCTTTCTATTATCTGAAAGAGTAAATAACTGATTCACATCTACCTGTTCTAGACCTCTCAGGATTTTAAGCACCTCTATCATATCCCCCCTCAGCCGTCTCTTCTCCAAGCTGAAAAGTCCTAAACTCTTTAGTCTTTCCTCATAGGGGAGCTGTTCCATTCCCCTTATCATTTTGGTAGCCCTTCTCTGTAACTTCTCCATTGCAATTATATCTTTTTAAAGATTCAGCGACCAGAATTGTACACAGTATTCAAGGTGCGGTCTCACCATGGAGCGATACAGAGGCATTATGACATTTTCCATTTTATTCATCATTCCCTTTCTAATAATTCCCAACATTGTTTGCTTTTTTGACTGCCGCAGCACACTATACTGATGATTTCAATGTGTTATCCACTATGAAGCCTAGATCTCTTTCTTGGGTTGTAGTACCTAATATGGAACCTAACATTGTGTAACTATAGCATGGGTTATTTTTCCCTATATGCATCACCTTGCACTTATCCACATTAAATTTCATCTGCCATTTTGATGCCCAATTTTCCAGTCTCACAAGGTCTTCCTGCAATTTATCACAATCTGCTTGTGATTTGACTACTCTGAACAATTTTTTATCATCTGCAAATTTGATTATCTCACTCATCGTATTTCTTTCTAGATCATTTATAAATATATTGAAAAGTAAGGGTCCCAATACAGATCCCTGAGGCACTCCACTGCCCACTCCCTTCCACTGAGAAAATTGTCCATTTAATCCTACTCTCTGTTTCCTGTCTTTTAGCCAGTTTGCAATCCACGCAAGGACATCGCCACCTATCCCATGAATTTTTACTTTTCCTAGAAGCCTCTCATGAGGAACTTTGTCAAATGCCTTCTGAAAATCCAAGTACACTACATCTACCAGTTCACCTTTTTTCCACATGTTTATTAACTCCTGCAGGGAACCCTTTTTGAGAATCTCAGACGAGGAGATTTCCTTGCGGACTGTGCCTTCTTTCTTGCCCAAGGTGGTGTCCTCTTTTCACATTAATCAGTTGGTGGAGCTCCCGACCTTCTCAAACTTAGATCTGGCAGTGGCGCACACTAAAGATTTGTAATGCCTAGACGTCAAACAAATAATTTCCGCATGTCAGATCACCTTTTTGTGCTGTGAAGCAGTCCTAAGAAAGGGTATAAGGCATCGAAAGTGACTACTGTGAGGTGGATGAAAGAGGCGATTAATTCAGCATATATTTGTCAGGGTCGCCCGATTCCGGAAGGTCTCCGGGCGCATTCTACTCATTCTCAGGCAGCCTCTTGGGCAGAGTGTCCATTAGTCTCTCCTCAGGAGATCTGTAGGGTGGCTACGTGCAAGTCATTGCACACCTTTGCCAGACATTATGACTTAGATGTCCAGTCCCCGAGAGCTGGAAATTTTGGCGCAAATGTGTTGCGAGCGGGACTCTTCCAGGCCCACCCTACTTAGGGAAGCTTTGGTACATCCCAGGAGTCTGGACTGATCTGGGTACATACAGGGAAAAGAAAATTGGTTCTTACCTGCTAAATTTCATTCTTGTAGTACCACAGATCAGTCCAGAGTCCCGCCCTTGATTAGGTATTGGGAGAGTCCGCTCGATCTGTCTGTTTTTGCTGTATGGTCTATGAAGAAGCACAGGGTTTGTTGATCCCACACAGGTTTTTGGTGTGAGGGCGTTTTGTTGTTGCATGTTTTATGGTTATCCTCTTCCCTCTGTTCATTTAGGGGAGTAGGCATAGTTACTTGATTCTTCTTTATATTTCTGGCTTGGATACAGATTAATAGTGAGGATCTGCAGGAGGTAACTAGTCTTAAGTGGCAGTGTCAGTGTCAGTAAAACTTTCTCTGACTCCATCTGCTGGAGGGGAGGCAAAACCCAGGAGTCTGGACTGATCTGTGGTACTCCAGGAACAAAAATTAGCAGGTAAGAACCAATTTTCCTGTAAGCCACCTTGAGAATCATTTGCAAAAGTTGGCTAAAAAATAAATAGCAACAACAGTTACCCTTTTTTAAATTTTAAGTCCTGTCAGTGTTATGATATGGCAAGTTTGCTCTATGGGTTCTGAGTGTATTTTTGCAAGGTTATTCATTCAAGGTTTGATATTTTGAAATATATTGTCCAATATCCCCACTAAATATTTTGTATTAGATTTCGCAGAAAATAAGAACAGAAATAAATATCAAGGGGTGAATTTTCAAAGAGTTATGTAAGTAAAAATGAGCATTTATGTGAATGTTGTAATTTTTTTACACCTAATATATATGCATGTTTGATTATAAAATATAAAGAAAAAGTGTTTTCTTGCATTGGAAATATTTACACATATTTGCACATATGTTCATACTTTCAGAACAGAGCTACATGGTATTTTATAAACTGTGCAGTTTATAAAGTTCTAGGATAAGTCTCTGCATATCCACTTACGCACAAATGCTGTACTACAAATAGGTTTGAAAATTAGGCTTCCTGTGAATACCTGAGGCAACAGGAGATAATGCAGCTTTGTGAATAGGGCTGATAAAGCCTCACAAAACATTATTTCCCTCTGGTCCCGTTATTTTCAATGGAACCTATTCATTAATAGTGCACATTTTGACAGATAAGGGATGAAAGTGAATTGTCCAAGGTCACAAGGAGTGTCAGTGGGGGAAGTAGGATTTGAACCTGGTTCTTAGCCCATTGCTCTAACTCAGAGCTTTCCAAACTGTGTGTCGGGACACGTTAGTGTGTCGCCTGCAGTGTGCAGGTGTGTCGCGCAAGCCCGGTCAACTCTGATGCGAGTTTGGGCTTTTTTTTTTCTAGAGATTCACTTTTTTTTTTCAGTTATGGGTTGCTTATTATTGGGTGATTTTTGCTGTCAATCGCGTTTTTTGGGGGGGCTTGGTGGGTGGAACGAGCCCAGCCATCCTTGCATTAGCTGCTGCTGCCGATGAGGCCTGGCCATGAGGAGTACTGACTGCAAGCAGCAGTGTCTGGTGATCATGGAAGGGAGTGAAGCATTTAACTGGCAACAATCAAAAAGACGAGGTACATGAGTGTGGGGGCCAGACATGTGCTGGGGAGAGAGAGATGAGTGAGTGGGGGGCAAACGTGCTGGGGGACAGACATGTGCTTGAGGGGGAGAGATATGAGTGTGTGGGGGCCAGACATGTGCTGGGGGGAGGAGAGAGATGAGGGTGTGGGGGACAGACAATTTGTTTTATTATTGTTTCTCATAAATTATAACAACATGAATCTTGGAATATATATTTTTAATATAAATTTAAGGTTTTCATGAGATAGGTTGTGTCGTGAAACATTTTATTTATGTATATATTTAAGGAAACATACATAAATTGTCGAAATATGTTTCGTTCGTTTAACCTTTAACCTCTGGTTTACTAGTAGACTGAATTACCGTGTCGTGAAATTATGTTTGTCTAAAAAGTGTGTCACCAACATGAAAAGTTTGGAAAGCTCTGCTCTAACTACTAGGCCATTCTTTCTCCTATGAATATTACAATGGTGCTTACACCATCAATAAACCTCTTATTAGAAAAACAGAATAGAGAGGACTGCTATATCTCCCTTCACTTCCATCACAGAGAAATACAGAATAAGCCATCACAAATTAGAAATAGAAATGTGCAGACAAAAACTGAAATGGAAAAACCAAGAAGCTAACTGCATGCAGTACAACACTGGAGAAATAAAAATGCATTTCTTCCTGAATTGAGCAAATAGCAAACATATAAGAGATGCACATTCTCAAAGCTGACTTCTTCCGATCACTAAACTGAAAATAAAATGCTTTTTCCTGCCTTGTTGTCTGGCTATGTTTTATATTTCTAAACACATTGGTTCTTGTCTCTTTTCTGTTTTCTTTCCTGTCAGTCTTCTCCTAACTCTTTTTTCAGGTACCCTTTCCATTTGCTATTTCTTCTCTCTCCATCTCCTACATCTTTCCCTTTTATCTCATTTCTCCCTTTTTTTCTTCTCTGCTTCTCTATCCACTCATAGCTCACCTCTTTTTCATCATTTTTTGTGTTAAAAATTACATTTTAAAATGAATAAGTATAACACTTGCAAGGAATTTATTTAATGTTTGGGTACTTGCCAGGTACTTGTATCCTGGATTGGCCACTCTTGGAAACAGGATGCTGGGCTTGGTGGACCCTTGGTCTGACCCAGTATGGCAACTTATGTTCTTATGGTGAAAACTTGCATGAATAGATAAGCCTTAACAAGCTTATGAAAAGACCTACCCTACCAGCTTTCCATCTCCCTATCACCCCCCTTTCCACCCATCCCATTCATTTCCCACCGTCCCATCTCTTATTCTGCCATGTCCACCTTCTGGACTTATCCCTCCCAAGCTCACCTCTACTTTGCCTTTCATCAGTTCACTAGCCCCAGTTCCTTTCGCTCACTGCTTCCCCTGCCTCCAGCCCCTTTGTCTTACCCCCTACCCAGCCTCCAATTCCCCTGTTCATCTTTTTCCCAGCCCTGTTTCCACCTTCATCCCTTTTTTCTAGCTCTTAGCTCCTCTCCAGCATCTCTCAACATTAGTAACCTTCAATTCCCCCTTCCCCCCTAATCCGTTACACTATCCATTCATACTACTACAGTCCATACTGCATGCACCCAATCATACCCATTCACCCCATCTCTCGTCTCCTCAACTGATATATTTTCCCAGAGTTCCCTCCCCTCCCCAAAATGCTCCTACCTCCCAAGGCTCTGTCACCCTGCCTCCTTCATATCCCCTCTTTGAGGCCTGGTCCTAGCTCTTCTGTACTGCTTGTCCTATAGCAGGTTCTTTTCCTTCCTGTGCCACTGTCAGATCAGCTATTTGAACTGGATGGTGACCGGCCATAGAAGGAAAAGCACGTTTAGAAGCTGTAATACCAGGATGGGCTACAGAGAGCTTCAGAGGCATGGCACTGTCCGACTGCAGCTGGGATCCTATAACAGGAGATTCAGGGCACGCTTCCCATGTGATTTTGCCTAGACATGCCCTTCTCTCACAGTTGCATTCTGCATCTGTCCTATGCTTAAATTCTGTCAGTTTTGGTTTCCATCACTTCTACTACATTATTGCAGGCATCTATCTCCACTCTCTCAGTAAAAAGAATTCCCCTGATCTTCCCTCTAATTTCACATCATGATGGCTTGTTCTTGAATTTTTTTATATGGAAAACTAGTGAAAAGTGCCTGATGTTGCTTGGGTAGTCTGGTTTATAACAGCCTCTAGGCCAGATTTTAGTATCTGCACGCACAAATCTATGCCCGATTTTATAGCATGCGCGCACAGCTGTGCGCATGCTATAAAAGCCGGGGTCAGCGCGCGCAAGGGGGTGCACACTTGTGCACCCCCTTGTGTGCGCCGAGACCTAGGGGAGCCCCGATGGCGTTCCCTCTGAGCGGAGTGGCCTTGGAGGGAACTTTCCTTCCGCCCCCCCCCCCCCACCTTCCCCTCCCTTCCCCTACCTAACCCGCCCCCCAGCCCTACCTAAACCCCCCCATACTTTTATTTTGGAAGTTGCGCCTGCCTCTGGACAGACATAGGTTGCGCACGCCGGCCAAGTGCCAGCGCACGATCCCCCGGCATGGCGGTTGTGCCGAAGGCCTCAGTCCTGCCCCCGCCCCTTTCTCAAAGCCCCAGGACATACGCGCATCCCGGGGCATGCGCGCGTCGCAGGGCCTATGCAAAATAGGCTTGGCGCACGTAAATCCAGCTGGATTTAAGTGCATAAGTGTGTATGTATGTATGCCTCTGCCCGTGTGTATGTATGTATGCCTCTGCTGGTTTATGTGGGTGCTTGTGCCTGTGTGAGCGAGTTTGGGGAAGACTGTGTGTGTGTATGGGGGGGGGCCTGTTCCTGTGTGAGTATGTCTGCCTGTGCCCATGTGGGGAGCCTGTGTGTGCTTCTTTATGCTTGCATGAACTTATGCATGCCTAAGTGTGTGTGAGAGCATGAGAGAAGGGTTTTCTCAGAGAGCATATTAACAAACATTACCCAGTACTGCTTGGGTTGGCTGGTCAATAAATATATATATATATATATATATATATATATATATATACCGAGGCACGTTTGCAAAACATCACCTCGGTTCACAATGTAACATAACTTAGCAACAAGCTTTACAACAATAACATTAACAGGGAGAGGTTTAACAAAGGCAGGGGATGATAATACGAGAATAGTCTGTGTGCATGCATGTCTGCATGCCTGTGCCTATGTGCAGGTCTCTAGGTGTGTGTATTTGCAACAGTATATAAATATTTTTAAATAGAGTATTCTATTATGTGAGGCATTTCCTAATGAATAAGTGACTGATTATGTTTTTATAATGTTTTTATTTCAAGTTATTTTAATGTATATTGTAATTATTTTTATTGATGACGGTAATTCATCTAGCTTTATTATTTCATTATAGGTGAAACATTTTTAAATAAAGTTAAAAAGAAAAATTTTTAACTGCTTTGCAGAGCATATTGTCTTTGCACATTTCACCTTTTGCTGTTCCAGGTGCCACCTGATGGCCATAGATAGACAACAGCTTGACCTATGCAAACCTTTTATAATGTATTTAGGCCCGGATTTTAAAAGGATTTACACGCGTAGGAGGCCTTATGCGTGCCGGGCCTAGTTTAGAAAAGCCCGGCCAAGCGCATAAAGCCCCAGGGCTTCAAAAAAGGGGCAGGGAGGGGGCTGGATCAGAGGCTTCCGGTACAGCGGCCATTTACCCTGAGGCAGGCGCAACAGGTAGAACAAGAAGTTTGGGGGGCTAGGGGATAGGTAGGTTAACCTTAGGGCTAGGGGGTGGGTAGGTTAAGGAAGGGGAAGGGATTGAGCGAAGAGGGTTGGGAAGTTCCCTCCCAGGCCATTCCGATTTTGGAGCGGTCTGGGAGGGAAAGGAGGAAGGCCACGGGCATCGGCACATGCAAATTGCAGAATTGTGCACGCCGACCCCTGATTTTATAACATGTGCGCATGTTATAAAATCGGACGTCCATGTGTGCATGCCAGGTAGCACATGGACGCCTGCGCGCTCGTTTTAAAATCTACCCCTTAGATTGCATCTTCCTGTATTCTATTGTAGTCAGAAAAATTAAAATATTTAGCAATTAGATTTTTTTTTCCTTTTTTTAATCCAGTGAGTACATTGATTATCTTAAGCTTTTCTGTCTGTAGTGTTTGTTGCAGGACAAGTTCTTTCACTATTTTGAGGGTGTACTTCCATCAGTCCCCATTGTTTGATCTATTGAGTTGTGCAAGTCCTTCTTCCTCTGTAAGTAGGTTTGTGATCATAAGAACATAAGAAATTGCCATGCTGGGTCAGACCAAGGGTCCATCAAGCCCAGCATCCTGTTTCCAACAGAGGCCAAACCAGGCCACAAGAACCTGGCAATTACCCAAGCACTAAGAAGATCCCATGCTACTGATGCAATTAATAGCAGTGGCTATTCCCTAAGTAAATTTGATTAATAGCAGTTAATGAATTTCTCTTCCAAGAACTTATCCAAACCTTTTTTGAACCCAGCTACACTAACTGCACTAACCACCTCCTCTGGCAACAAATTCCAGAGCTGAATTGTGTGTTGAGTGAAAAAGAATTTTCTCCGATTACTCTTAAATGTGCTACTTGCTAACCTCATGGAATGCCCCCTAGTCCTTCTATTATTTGAAAGTGTAAATAACCGATTCACAACTACTAGTTCAAGACCTTTCACAATCCTATATTTTCCCATTTTGTACCTTATATACACCACCTCTCTCTTCTGTATATAAAATGAGCAGAAAACTTGAAGGCTATAAAACTAAGTTTCTGGAATATACTTGTGAAGTGACAAGCTTGAGACAATATGTTTTCATAACATAAGAAATGCCATTATGGGCTGCTCCAAGATACATTGAGCTCAGCATCCTATCACTGACAGTTGTCAATTCAAGTTGCAAATATTTGGCAATATCTGGAAGATCCCATAAAGTAAATCTATTTCATGTATATCACTTCTAGAGATAGCAATAGCTTTTTTATTTTAGTTTAAGAATTTTTCATGTTATCCCTATTCTTACAGATAACATTTTATTTTTGTCATTTTTATTGCGATTTCTATTTCTATTACTCCATTTTGTTTTAACTATGTTTTTATAATTTTGTGTGTATGACTTTGTGCCTCACTCTGAACTATGGAGAAGCAAGTAATAAATATGTTAGTTAATTAATTAATTAAATAAATAAATAAATAAATGTATGTCTACCTAACTAATAATGATGAACATTTGTTTAAAATGAATGGCATATCCAAAACAAAAGGACCCCATTTGTTTCATTCATGGGGGTCTGTGAAATGAAGAGGGTATTTCCCATGAATGAAACACATCCTATCCATTTCATTCATTTAGCTCTCATATCCTTCTATGGCTCATTAAAGTCTATGGAGCCAAATGATTCTAAGGGAGGCCATTGAAACCATCTCATCTGTGACTCATGTGCTACCCCACAGTCTTGTCAGGATATGTTGGCAAGGAGATCAGAATGCCAACATATCAGAGGGAAAGACTTTTCTAATTTAGCCTATCACTGCTCTGTAGATCCAGTGACACTGATCTTGGGTTTTCAGCAGGTATGAGGACAGGAATCATTTCTTCTTGGACATTATTTGTGAAGGGTGTGCTTCTGGTTGAGCTCTCAGAGAGAATGTTCAACTGTGCTTTCGCTTTAGTGAAACACTAGAAATATTTAACATTCTTTTGGCTTCTGTTCCTCTTGATCTTACTGTCACACTTCTGAGAGGCCGCTAGCATTGGCAGTTTTGCACATCTTTTCTTCTGCTTTTTGGAGGGCGAAGGGAAGGCAGGGTGGGAGAGATTGTGGATCAGTTCCAATGGACCATCTGTACTACAGAGCCAGTACAGAGTGTTTTGTTTTTTTTTGTCTGGGTTTGCAGAGTGCACTAAAAGCAGACAATTGGCCACTTAATTTGTGGATCCTGTGGCTGTGAGGAGTGCACAGAGCAGAGCAGATTTAGCTGTGCGTGCACTTTGAAGAGGACAACACTGCATTGTATCTGTATATATAGTTTATACTTACACACAAAATAATACAGTCAGTGATGTTGCACACTAACACTACACACGGAGAATTTCATTCGAAGTAATAAAGATTTAAAAAATCCCTATCCCCCAAATCCCCAGTAGGGACTGCAGTGAAAAATTAAATTACATCATAACAGGAAAAGGCAGAGGCCAAGGAAAGATTCTTATTGCTATAGGCAGCATTGATGTTTTAGAATATGATGGTAGTTAGGAGTATAGCAAATGTCAAAATGTTGTTTTGGCAGATGGCTATGCCCACTTCCAGTTCAAGCCCTGCCCCTTTTCCTGCCTCTCAGCTAATCAGTGCTCACTTGTGGGTTAAGCCCTGCCATTTCTCACTCCTTTCTTGACATTAAGCGTAGCTCTGTCCAAGCCATTCCCCTTTTTGCCCAAAGGGCCAGCCATCTTGGCTGCCTAGGGGCCACCATCTTAGATAACAATGGCTAAAAGGGGACTGTCCTCTTGGATGACATCAACAGAAATGACATCAGTGCTAACAGGGCAGCCATCTTGGATAACGTCACCAGAAATGTCATCATGGCTAAAAGGGGAGGCACCATGTTTGGTTAATAACAGAGCAGAGCTCCTTTCTGGAGGAGTGTAAAATGCAGGGTGAACTGAGGTTTTTGTTGGGTAATAATAATAATAAATTTCTTAATAGGATTTTTACACTTTCCAGGTAAACATCACATTTTTTAAATTCACATGTTTAAAACAAACAAAAAAAAAATAGACAGTGCCACAAACACACACCAGTGCTAACATTCTGTGACACAAACTCACCTAATAATGGGTGCAGAGCAGAATTAGGAGCTTTCCCATATTACAGACCATGCAAAAAGAATATTCAAATTCTGAAGTCATCCCTTCCTACTTTCTAAAAATCCCATTTTTTCCTACAGATGGTGTACTTCAAAATATGTGGAAACCATTTATTTTAAATCCTTCAGACATTCCTGCATGCTTTGGTGTTTTGCTAAAACCTTTGTATTGTTTAGGCATCATCCCCACATATTCTCACTATTAATTACAGCCAGGGACAGAAATGAATATAATGCCTTTTTATCTTAGTGTTAAACAACTCATTTAAGATGTTTTTCATAGGCAGAGCACAAGTGTAGGATTACAGGCATTCTTCTCCTTACTGATAACAGCAGGGACCTGTATTTGATCCAGCGAGGAGGGAGTAGACACACTGCTATTCACCCCCTCTTCTCCCCATCATGTCTTAATATAACTTTTTTTTTTTTTAAGGGTAAAAACAATATTGTAGACTTGAAATGACCCAATGACCAGACGACCTAAACAATTACCGCCCAATCTCCAACCTACCCTTCTTCGCCAAAATGATAGCGAAAGCGGCTTTGAAACAACTCAATGAACATCTAGACGATAACAAAATTCTTTACCCCTCCCAATTCGGCTTCAGAAAAAACCACAGCACTGAATCCCTCCTACTTAACCTTTCCAATACCATCCTAAGAGGATTTGACATCAAAAAAGGATACCTTCTGATTCTTTTAGACCTCTCTGCAGCCTTTGACACAGTGGATCACAAAATTCTTATCTCCTGTCTAGAATCCATTGGACTAGCTGGCAAAACTCTTAGTTGGTTTACATCCTCTCTCAATAACAGACACTTCAAAGTTTCTCACAACAATAGTTCATCGAACCCCATCCCCCTCAAAATAGGTGTGCCACAAGGATCAGCACTTTCACCCATTTTATTCAACATCTACCTTACCCCTCTATGCCATCTCTTATCAAGACTTGACATAATGTACTACATGTATGCCGATGACATACAAATCCTCATTCCAATTTCCTCCTCGATAGAAGATGCTATGTCAAAAGCAGCCTCACACCTGGAGGCAATCAGGAACATGCTAATTCATCTTAAATTATGTTTAAATACGAACAAAACCAAATGTATACTAATTGCCAAAAAAATCCTGGACATAAAACAACTCCACCCTTCCACTTTGACAAGACCCTCATCTATCTTAAAGAGAGCGTTAAAGACCTGGGATTTTGGTTAGACATTGACCTAAACTACAAAAAACACATCTCCACAAAAATAAAAGAAGGCTTCCACAAACTTCAAATATTAAAACACCTAAAACCACTGCTTCACCCCCATGATTTCAAAACCGTTCTGCAAGCCCTCATATTTTCTGGCTTGGATTACTGCAACTCCCTACTGATTGGCCTTCCAAAATCTTCTTTGAGACTCTTGCAGCTTCTTCAGAATGCTGCAGCCAGAGTACTAACAGGTAAAAGAAAAGCGGATCACATCACACCTGTTCTCAACCAATTACAATGGCTCCCTATTGATAAAAGAGTAGAATTCAAAGTTCTCTCTATACTCCACAAAGCAATATACAAAGCTGACTACACTGCCTTTGATGACATCATTCACATTCATTGCTCTCAACGAACAACAAGAACTACTAATAAAATTCAACTAGTGATTCCCTCACTACCACAGGCCAAATTATCCTCCACCAGAAACAGAGCCTTCTCCATTATTGGCCCAAAGCTATGGAATTCGCTACCTCACTTCCTCTCCAATCAAGAAAAAATCCTTCAAAAAAGACCTAAAATCCTGGCTACTCAGCCAATCTTTTAAGGACAGCACTCAATGACTTTTTAAGGACAGCACTCAATGACATTTAAGTACAATTAAAGTTCAATAACTTAGGGGAAATTGAAAGATAGCAGGCTAAGTCAATCTCCCCTATTTCATTATACAGATGCCCCCTTTCTACGATGTTCCCAGATATCTCTGTTCATCTATTCAGGGTATCTACCCTGTGTTATCTTGTTCCGTTCATTCTCCTTGCTATGTCATTTCTCATTATTGTTAATTTTTTTAAAATTTCAAACATCGTTCAATGTAACATGTTGTTTTGTATGTAAACCGGCGTGAAGGCAACCCTGCTATACCTCGGTATATAAAAAAATGCTAAATAAATAAATAAATGTGTTAGAAAAGTATTGTATTGAAAATCACAAGCCATTTTAAAACCTGTACATATGTGAAAACTAACAGCATATATATATATTTTATCATTTTAAGAAATGTAAAAAATAAAGACAGTTAAATTTGATTTTTTTTTCTTTACCTTGTAACTGTTGTATCACATCCTAGGGTCGGGTCACACAGTTTTGCAGAGTTCCAGTGGGAGCTTTTTATCATAACTTTCTGGATGCGGCAGGAAGCCAGAGACAATGTGTATGTCTGAGTAACATGAACTTTGTTTTTGTTTGAAAATCCCTTAGGATATATATTGTAAAAGTTTCAGACATACAATCTTTTCATGTTTCCTCTGGTTTTTTTTTACTGCCTCCTCACAGTTTTTTGGTTTTTTTTTAGATGTTTTTACAAATAGCAAATGTTGCTTACCTGTAACAGGTGTTCTCACAGGACAGCAGGATGTTAGTCCTCACATATGGGTGACATCAGGATGGAGCCCAATCACGAAAACTTCTGTCAAAGTTTCCAGAACTTTGACTGGCCCCTACTGGGCATGCCCAGCATGGCACTAACCCTGCAGCCAGCAGGGGTCCCCCTTCAGTCTTATTTGAAAGCTACAGGCAGTGCCAAAAAATAAAACAACAAAACGTTATGAATCCAACACTGCGGGGCGGCGAGTGGGTTTCGTGAGGACTAACATCCTGCTGTCCTGTGAGAACACCTGTTACAGGTAAGCAACATTTGCTTTCTCACAGGACAAGCAGGATGGTAGTCCTCACATATGGGTGATTACTGAGCTGAGGATGTCCGAACATGCACCAACTGTACCCAATGGTGTGCAACAGGCACAACAACTGGGGTGGAATTTGATAGAGGGCATCCTGAACCCCACCAGGCAGGCGGAAGGGTGTTGGTACGTCACGATGGAAACAGGTTACGCAGGACAGACTGGACAAAGATGGAATCTAGTCTTCCGGCTTTGTACAAACAATAGTGGGCTGCGAAGGTATGGAGAGAACTCCAGGTGGCAGCCCTGCAAATGTCAGGGCTGCCACCTGGAGTGGTAGCCCTGCAAAAGTTCAGGTGGTAGCAACCTACTGTGCAACTTCAGTAGCACAGTAGGTGTACTACTGAAGTTGCCATGGCTCTCACAGACTGTGCTTTAACACGGTCTTGAAAAGGAATGCCTGCTTGCTGATAGCAAAAAGATATGCAGTCCGCCAACCAGGAGGAGAGAGTCTGCTTACCCAAAGGTTGCCCTAATTTGTTGGGGTAGAAAGAGACGAATAATTGAGTGCTCTTCCTGTGGGCAACTGTACGGTCTAGATAAAAAGCTAGAGCTCATTTACAGTCAAGGGTATGCAGAGCCTGTTCCCCTGGATTGGAATGGGGCCTGGGAAAGAAGGTAGGTAGTATGATGGATTGATTAATGTGAAACTCCGAAACTACCTTAGGTAAAAACTTAGGGTGAGTGTGGAGTACTGCCCGGTCCTGCAGGAGTTTAGTGTAAGGCAGATAAGTAACTAGGGCCTGCAGTTCACTAACCCTGCAAGCTGAAGTGATAGCCAAAAGGAAAATCACTTTCCATGTGAGATTTTAGGTCACAGGAGTGAAGAGGCTCGAATGGTAGTTTCATGAGCCGACCGAGAACCAGGTTAAGGTCCCAAAAAGGGGCCGGAGGACGTAAAGGTGGCTTGATGTGGAGCAAGCCCTTCAGAAAGCGTGTTAAAGGGGTTGTACTGAGATAGAAGGCGGCTACTGCACTGACATGCATTCTGATGGAAGAGGTCTTTAGACATGACTCTGACAGATGCCAGAGATAGTCCAAAAACTTTGGGATTGGACAGGAAAAGGGATCAAGGGACTGGAGAGCACACCATGATGTGAACCTTTTTCATTTATAGGAGTAAGATTTTCTCGTGGAAGGCTTCCGTGGAGCAATCAAGACACGGGAAACTGGATCTGAAAGGTTAAGAGTTTGAAGGATTAACCTTACAACATCCATGCCATCAGGGACAAGGCCTGAAGATTGGGATGGCATAGGCATCCATTGTTTTGAGTGATCAAAAGTGGGTCCTTTCCCAAGGGAATGTGCCTGCGGATGGAGAGATCCTGTAGGATAGGGAACCACACTTGGTGTGGCCAGTGAAGTGCTATCAGGATCATGGTTCCCTTGTCCTGACGTAGCTTCACGAGAGTCTTCGAGAGAAGAGGAAGTGGAGGGAATGCATAGAGCAGACCGGTTGCCCAAGAGAGGGAGAATGCATCTCTAGGCTGAGTGTGTTTGCTGCAAATGAGGGAGCAATAATTGTCCACTTTGTGGTTCTGAGGGGACGCAAAGAGGTCTGTCTGAGGATATCCCCATTGCTGAAAGATTGAGTTTGCTACCGAGGGGTTGAGAGACCACTCGTGCGGTTGGAAGACGCGACTCCGCTTGTCTGCCAACACATTGTCCACTCCCGGCAAATAGGTGGCCTTGAGGTACATCGAGTGGGAGATACCTTCCGCCCAAATCTGCGCAGTCTCCTGCCACAGAAGGAAGGAGCCTGTGCCTCCCTGTTTGTTGATGTACCATATGGCCACCTGGATGTCCATCTGAATCAGGATGACTTGATTTGATAGGCGATCCTGAAAAGCCCTGAGAGCATATCGCATTGCTCGAAGTTCCAGGAAATTTATTTGGTGTTTGGCTTCCTCTGGAGACCAAGACCCTTGTGTCTGCAAATCGTCCACATGGGCTCCCTACCCAAGGTTGGACGCGTCGGTGGTGAGAATGACTTGAGGATCTGGCATTTGAAAGGGCAATCCTTGGAGGAGATTGTTTTGATTTTTCCACCAGGTGAGAGACAGACGGAGTGAGTCGGAGATGTGGACAATGGTCGTCAGAGGCTGAATAGCTTGAATCCATTGTGACCTCAGAGTCCAATGCATGAGTTTCGTGGCCAAGCAGGCCATTGGTGTGACATGGACTGAGGATGCCATGTGTCCAAAAAGGACAAGGAATTGGTAAGCTATTGCAGTATTCTGAGACTGCAACTGGTGAGCAAGAGACACAAGAGTTAGCGCTCGTTGTTGAGGTAGAAATGCCTTTGCCTGCAAGGTGTCCAAGTCTGCCCCAATGAACGACAAGGTGTGAGATGGGACTAAATAGGATTTTTGGTAACTGACGAGAAATCCTAGTGAAATCAGAATGTGTAGAGTCAACTCGAGGGTGACCGAGCAGTTTGCTGGGTTGGAGCCCTGATTAACCAGTCGTCCAGATAGGGGTAGACGTGAATACCTTCTTTCCTGAGGAAAGCTGCGACGACGAGGCATTTGGTAAAGACTCGTGGTGCAGGTGCTAGGCCGAATGGAAGCACTCTGTATTGATAGTGCTTGGGGCCTACTAAAAACCTCAGGTACTTGCAATGAGTTGGAGTTATCGCAATGTGGGTGTATGCATCCTGAAGGTCCAGAGAGCAGAGCCAGTCTCCTCGTTGCAGAAGAGGTAGAAGCGATCCCAAGGTTACCATCTTGAACTTTTCCCACTGGAGGTATTTGTTGAGAGCACGTAGGTCCAGAATTGGACGAACACCCCCCGATTTTTTGGGGATCAGAAAGTACCGGGAATAGAACCCTAGGCCTTGCTGTGAGTGTGGATCGGGTTCTATTGCGTTTGACTGGAGAAGGAGGGAGAGCTCTTAATCCAGAAGGATGGCGTGGTCGGACGTCCCCCACATCTGTAGAGGTGGGGAGTTCGGTGGCAGGGCGAGAAAGTTCAGATGGTACCCCTGAGTAATGATTGCCAATACCCATTGGTCTGTCGTGATTGACTGCCACATGTTGTGAAAGTGGCACAACCGACCTACCACTGGTATGCTTGGCAGAGGAATCTGGCTGCTGCTCTCCAAGCAGAAGTCAAAAACCTGAAGCAGGTCCTGGCTGGGGAGCTGCTTGTGGTTTTTGTTTTCAGGCCTGGCGAGGCTGAGGCTTTTGATAAGGTCTCGTAGTACAGGACCTTGCTGGTGGTGTATAGGCCTTCCTTGGACGGTAGAACGACTTCTTAGAGTCCTTCCTGAAGGGCTGTCTTAAGGAGAAGTCGGAAGGCATCGAAGAGAGCTGTTTAAGGGTCTCATGATGGTCCTTTAATTCAGCCACCATTCGTTGATCTGTTCACCGAACAGATTATCTCCGATACATGGTAGGTTGGACAACCGATCTTGCACTTCTGGGCGAAGATCAGAAGACTTGAGTGAGGCCCATCGTCTTGCCGAAATAGCAGCTGCAGACACTCTAGTGGAGGTGTCAAAAATGTCATATGATGTTTGAATCTCATGTTTGCCTGCCTCAAATCCTGTGTTTACAAGGGTTTGTAGCTGGTCCTGGAATTGTTCAGGTAGGGACTCAGAGAAGTCCTGTATCTGCTTAAAGATGACCCTATTATATTGGATCATATAAAGCTGATAGGCAGCAATTCTGGAGATGAGCATGGCCCCTTGGAATACTCGATCAATGTTGTCTAGTAATTTTTGTTCCTTAGCAGGCGGGGTAGACGAGTGGGGCTTTGACCTTTTTGCCTTCTTTTGTGCAGACTCTACCACTACTGAGTGGTGGTCAAGCTGTGATTTTTGAAAGCCTGGAGCTGACTGAACTAGATAAGTAGTGTCAACCTTTCTATGTACTGGAGCAATTGATCCAGGGTTTTCCCAGTTCTTTTTGAGGAGATCAAGAAGGACCTGATGAATGGGAATAGAGGTGATCACCTTGGGGGCATCCAGGAATTGGCATAACTCCATCATCTGGTGCCTATCATCCTGTTCCGTCTGCAGTTGAAAAGGAACCAACTCAGACATTTCCTTCACAAAATTTATGAATGAGAGGTCCTCTGGAGGAGAACGCTTTCTACTTTCAATGGGAGAAGGTGGTGAAGGTAAGTCATCGGTGTCTGTTGAGGTATCATCACCCCAAGTGTCATAAGGATCAGCAGACTGATACTGGAGTATCCCGATCTAGGCTCCGAAAATATCGGAGGAATCGCCGGGGGCACCGATGATGGCATCGAAGGCATCGATGGATGACTCTATGGCGGCACCGACAGATGAATCGGTGGCGAGGGACGTATCGGCACCGATGGCTGAGGCAAAACACCCGATGGAGGGATGCGGAACGGTGTTTCTCCTCCCGATGAAGCTGTCATCGGAGACCCAGGACCCATCGGTGGAAGGGCGGCCATCAGCGCCTCCATTCTGGATAGCAGCGGTGCTAGTGCTGCTGGAATCGGGTCGATGACAGGTTCCACAATCGGTGCCGGTGCCAGAGGAACCTGGAGACATTGCATCGCCTTGTCGATGGCCTCCTGAACCAGCCGGTCCAGTTCTTCTTGGAGACCTGGAGCAAGCAGCCCCGGCTCCGGAACAGAAAAGGGAGGCAGAGGCATAGCCAGAGGGACCACCTTTACAGGCGGAATCGCGACTCCCAAACCCCGATCGGGTGAGGGTTGTCTCGGTGACCTGGTTGCAGGAATGGTCGGTGCCTTTCCTGGACGGGGCTTCTTAGACTGTGGCTCGGATGGCGGCGAGGTCGATGATTTCGCTCCCTCAATGGTCCAAGTCTTACGATGTTGATGGCAATGTTTCTCCCTGCGATCCCCTCGATCTTGAGGGGGAGTAGAGGGTGTCTATGGCCGTGAAGACATCGATGGCGGTCGGTCACCGGTCTGTGGAAGATGCTGGCGCGAAGTCGACTGTGCTGGTTCCGATGATATCGATGCAATGGACGGAGTCGGGGTTTGAGCACGGATAAGGAGTTCCATCTTCTCCATTCTGGCCTTGTGACCTTTTGGTGTCATAAGGGCACATTTGGTGCAAGTCAGGACATCGTGCTCTCGTCCTAAACACATTACACAGACTCCATGGGGGTCTGTGAGAGACATGGTGCGAGTACAGTCCGGGCACTGACAGAACCCCTACGCCATGGCCATTGAAAAAATTGAGCCGCGGTACGGTTGACGGCCAGTAGGTCGCAAGGACCAAACTCGACGGTAATCGCCGGAAAACGGGTAAAAGTTTACCGGAGTACCACGGTCAGAAAAAAAATTAGAGGGACCCCTTCAGTGAGGAAAATTCCTGTCAGGAATCTCTTCAGAGCTCCTTTACTGCGAGGCTACTGCTGCACGGAAAAAAGAAGACAGAAGGGAGACCCCCTGCTGGCTGCAGGGTTAGTGCCATACTGGGCATGCCCAGTAGGGGCCAGTCAAAGTTCTAGAAACTTTGACAGAAGTTTTCCGTGATTGGGCTCCATCCTGATGATGTCACCCATATGTGAGGACTACCATTCTGCTTGTCCTGTGAGAAAAACAATTACACAGAGCAGTCTTTGA
The DNA here is from genome assembly GCF_901001135.1 of Rhinatrema bivittatum. Lineage (NCBI taxonomy): Eukaryota > Metazoa > Chordata > Amphibia > Gymnophiona > Rhinatrematidae > Rhinatrema > Rhinatrema bivittatum. The sequence continues at coordinate 168,015,923 of NC_042623.1, forward strand.
GATATGCTATAGCTGTCTACCAAGCTGTGGGAAATAGATCCACCATTCTTGCCTTCCTCTGTAACAAGCCTGGACAAGTTGGGCTGATGAAATCCAGGGCAAGTCAGGAATGTGGCATGATGGGGGATGTAGTCTGTCTCCACCTCAGCCTCCTTCCCTCTCCTCTCATCTCCTGGAAATAGATATTCTTTATTTATATTCTGCTTTTTGCAGCACTTCAAAGTGGATTACATTCAGGTACTGTAGGTATTTCCCAATCCCCAGAGGGCTTACAATCTAAGTTTGTACCTGAGGCAAAGGAGGGTAAAATGATTTGCCCAAGGAGCGACAGTGAGACTCGAACGCTGGTCTTTTGGTTTGTAGCCCACTGCTCTAACCAGTAGGCTACTCTTATACATGTCCAAACTTGTCTTTGAAACCCTGATGTGTTTCAATTGGAAATCAGAGATAATATGAAAGGGTCAGTTTGCATTTTAGGAAACATTTGAACTAAAGCCTGTGTCCTGTGTTCACAGACAGATACAGAATGTTGCATACTGAGAATTGTAGTTGTCCCATGACTGTGACCTCATAAAGCAAGGGGCAGTGGCTAGAGGGAAAAAAAACTATACTGTAGGCAAATCAAGATTCCACACCCTTCCTTTTTGCCAAACATAAATAAAATGGTTTTTTTTAAGAAATGAAAATTGAAAACTAAAATTGAGTTAAAACATGGTTAGACAGGCCAGTGCTGTTTCATACTGTAAGACTGCAATGCACTCACATATTTTTTTCCATTCTAATTATGCCAACATTCTGTATCACAACATCAAGATAGCTGCCCCGTTACTCATGATGTCATTTCTGGTGATATCATCCAAGACAGCATCCCCCCTTTTAGCCATGGTGTTATCCAAGGTGGTGGCCACCAGGCAGCCAGGATGGCTGCCCCCACAGGCAAAAAAGGGCATAGCATGGGCAGAGCTAAGCTGAATGTCAAAGGGGCAGGGCTTAACCCAGAAGTGAGCACTTACTGGCTGGGAATCAGGGCCAGTGGGAAGAGCCTAATGTAGAAGTGAATACTGATTGGCTGAAGGGCAGGAAAAGGGGTGGGGCTTACACTGGAAACATTTGAGGTACCCCTACACTACTTATGACCACAGCTGGGTTAGGAGGAACTCACTGCAAATGAGATGTCGATACCATGGGCATGTGGTGGGGTGGACTACATGCTAAGGGTGTACAGCAAGTGCGATGTGAAAGCTGGTCAGGAGGAGAATACCAACTGGGTATTCCTGCTACTTAATTGCATGGGTTGGCTGAGAGTAGTAGACAAGTTTCCTGTCCGGTATTTGGCCTTGATGACCAGGGCGGGCTTGCTCATCACTCCATACGTTGTGCTGCATATTGTTTAAGGTGCTACAGACCAGGACATCATTACACTTCAGCAATCAAATTACGGGATCATTGGAGGGGTGAGGCTTTGATGGCTCTGTCTACCTACCACTAGAATAATGTATTGAGCCTTTACCAAATGCATAATTACCTGATAAGCAATTCAACAATTAATATATTCCCCGATACTTATGTAATTTGACCTATGCTGTGGCCATGTTCATTAAATAAAGATCTTTGTTTTTGAATAATGGCATTATCCTTCTCAGCTCCAGTAATAGGAAATTGGGAAGAGTGAGTCTGGGTGGGAGGAGGGGGTGGTATGGCAATTATATAATTTTGAGTGAGGAGGCATTTATGCACCTGACACGGTTATGTGTATTTGCACGTCTATATATACACACAGTGGTTTACAAAAATATTTGATCCCTAAAAATTCAGCAGATGTGTGGATTATTTATTTAATTTATATTCCACTGCTCTACAAATGACACTTGCACAGTTTGTTCCAGACAGTATGTTTATTGCAAACCAGTATCTTACAGTAAATTTCAAAGTCACACCATTATTTTTCTGCTGAAACTCAGACGGAGATAACCTGTGGGAACAGGCAATATATAAATGTTAGGGGCAACAATAATGGGCTAAGGGAAGATGAAAAGAAACAGATCCAACTGTCAAGACATGCTGAGATAAGAGGAAGCTGGTAAAACAATGAAATTTTCTATATATGCAGCTGTGTAAGCAGAAAACTGAAGGAGCACCGATAGAGACTGTTACATTATTTGTCTCTCCTGCCCAATAGTCTGTCTTATTTTGCATACCAATAAATGCTTCTGACTGAGTACTGAGTCTGTTGATCTGTAAACATGGGAATAAGCACTGTAAGAAGCTTTCAAAACTGAAAGATGGTGCTTGCATGAGTATTTAACTCATTAAGACTAGGACTTGCTAGAACCACCTTTTGCTGCACTAACAACTTTAAATCTGTTGGGGTAAGTTTCTACCAGCTTTGTACACTTTTTGGGAATGATTTTTGCCCATTCTTCCTGGCAGATTTGCTTCAGGTTAGTTAGATGATGCTTATGCACTGCAATTTTCAAATAGTGCTACAGATTAATTGGATTGAGATCTGAACTTTGACTTGACTATTGTAGAACATTTAACCTGGCTGATGTTCAACCACTCCTGCATTGCTTTGGTCTTGTGCTTGGGATCACTGTCCTGCTGAAAGGAGAACTTTCTCCCAAGTTTTAGGTTTTTTTTTTTTGTTTTTTTTTTTAGCAGACTGTTGCATCATCCATCTTTCTTTCAATTTTAACAAGATGCCCAGTCCCACTGAAGAAAAGCATCCCCACCACATGCTGCTGCCAACCATCTACTTTACTTTTGGATTTTCAGAAGGCATTTGACAAAGTTCCTCAGGAGAGGCTTCTAGGAAAAGTAAAAAGTCATGGGATAGGTGGCGATGTCCTTTCGTGGATTGCAAACTGGCTAAAAGACAGGAAACAGAGAGTAGGATTAAATGGACAATTTTCTCAGTGGAAGGGAGTGGGCAGTGGAGTGCCTCAGGGATCTGTACTGGGACCCTTACTTTTCAATATAATTTATAAATGATCTGGAAAGAAATATGAGTGAGGTAATCAAATTTGCAGATGATACAAAATTGTTCAGAGTAGTTAAATCATAAGCAGATTGTGATAAATTGCAGGAAGACCTTGTGAGGCTGGAAAATTGGGCAGCTAAATGGCAGATGAAATTTAATGTGGACAACTGCAAGGTGATGCATATAGGGAAAAATAACCCATGCTATAGTTACACAATGTTAGGTTCCATATTAGGTGCTACCACTCAAAGAGATCTAGGTGTCATAGTGGATAACACATTGAAATCGTCGGTGCAGTGTGCTGCGGCAGTCAAGAAAGCAAACAGAATATTGGGAATTATTAGAAAGGGAATGGTGAATAAAACGGAAAATGTCATAATGCCTCTGTATCGCTCCATGGTGAGACCGCACCTTGAATACTGTGTACAATTCTGGTCGCCGCATCTCAAAAAAGATATAGTTCTGATGGAGAAGGTACAGATAAGGGCTACCAAAATGATAAAGGGAATGGAACAGCTCCTATGAGGAAAGACTAAAGAGGTTAGGTCTTTTCAGCTTGAAGAAGAGAGGGCTGAGGGGGGATATGATAGAGGTGTTTAAAATCATGAAAGGTCTAGAACGGGTAGATGTGAATCATTTTTTTACTCCTTTGGATAATAGAAAGACTAGGGGGCACTCCATGAAGTTAGCATGTGGCACATTTAAAACTAATCAGAGAAAGTTCTTTCGCTTCTGGGCGGTGGAATCACTTCCCTGGGCATAGAGGGTCCCGGGATGTTGAGATCCTCTGGTGGAGCTCATGGCTTTATTATCGGAGGCTCCGGTTGCATGTGGACGAAGGTATGCAGACCTTTGAAGAATTCCACCCAGGAAATAGATGCTGGGTCTAAATTCAGAGGCGCCATGTCCCTGGGGACCCCCGTTTGAGGGAGGGTCCTGCTGGGAGATGCTAGGTCTGACTTACTGTTTGAGAGGCTGGAACCCGGCACTGGCTGGGGAGGGCCATGGGCTGGATTCCCCTAGGGCCTCTTTGCACTGTATACACAGGGCCATGGCCTCCTCATGCTGTGCAGCTCTAGTGTAGCATGCTGGACAAAGGCTCTGAGCCTTGAGTTCCTTTTCCGGTGGTGCCATGGCTTGTGCGCGTAAAATACAGTTATGCTCTCCGGTGCATCAAAGTTGTGCGGTAGATTTGGTGCGCGCTCAGGGAGATGTGCGTACAGATCAAAGTTATGCGCCCAGCACAGTAAGCGCATGGCTATGCGAGTCGCTTGTGCACACGGTACTTGGGCAAGCGACGTTGTGCGCACAAGGTATTTGTGCACAAGGCTCGCCTCTGTGTGCACAGATCGGGACAGCAGACAGGGTGGCGAACAGATCAAAATGGTGACTGCGACCACCTCGGAGGGTCTCCATGTGGGAGGACCCTCTCATCTAAGCGGAGTCTAGCCCTGCTAGGGCAGATCAAGCTGGTGGCACTGGTCCAGGCTGGCAACCTGTGCGACTCATCGAGCTTCGGAGACCAGAGACTTAAATAATTTCTACCTTACCTTGTCTCTGCACTTCCGGTCTCGTTCTGGGTGGTCTTCGGCTGCAAGGGGAGAGGGAAAATACCTTCACTGTCACGCTTGAAGTTGCACCCGCTGCCTCTCAGCCTCACCCGATGTCAGGGGCTAGGTCCCCGCCGAGGGTCAGCCACTGGAGCGAGGCTTACCTCCAAGGGATCGCGGAAATCACCTCGGGAATTCTCAACTGGGGGAGGGACCCAATGTGTGTCACCGCAGGAGAGCGGGACTCCTCTGTAGAGGTAAGATGTCTTCTTGTTTTGGTTTTCTTTGGTAAAATTACTCTAATGCTGTGCTAGCGTGCATAGAGTCCCTGACTGTTATGGAGGCGTAAAATACTGAAAAGCTGCACTTCCTGCAGGGGTATATGTACTAGGGCTGACGTCAGATTGAAATCTGATCCGTCTCCAACTGCTATCAGGAGTACACTATACCCATTGGTCCTGAGTCCATCTGCTACACGCTAAGAAATGATTCATTAGTAGAGGCCGAATGTAAGCCAATTATAAGGGCACTATCTTTTATGTCTGTAACCTTGGAACTGCCATAGCACAGGGGTTGAATATTTATGCAAGCAGCATTTTTCAGTTTCTATTTTACAAAAAATGTAGAGAAATTATGAATTATGTTTCTGAAAGTTTACTGTAAGATCATGCGGGTTTGCAATAAAACAGTGTTATTTGTATTCCACGCAAATCTACTTTAGGGGATCAAATACTTTTGCAACCCATTCATATTTGCATGTGTGTATAGATTTGTGGGTATGTATATGTACAAGTGTGCACATGTACATATGTGCATTTATAAGTATATATGATTACATATAAAACTTTTAGTTTTTGCCTCACTAGCAAATTCTCTCTCCAATTGCTAGTGCTTATGCTCTTGCCTATTTTCATCATTGGATCTGCTTCCATTTTTTGAACAATACACTGAATTTTAACTGCCTCCATTGCCTCACTATTAAAACATGCTGGCTGTCATTTGGTCTTCCTTCAACCTTTTTTATTACATTGACTACATTTTATGTGGGCTTCTAAAATGGTATATTTAAACAATGTCTATGTCTCATGCAAACTCAACCATGTCTGATACCTGCTCACCTCTTCTTTCTAACTCAATTACCCTCTCTACCTCCCGTCCCTGATTTTAGACACATGAACCATGAAACTCTGCATTACATTATTTGAAATGAAGATTATTGGAGGGGTATGACCACAGTATAGGTCAAAATTAATATCCTATTCCAACATTAAACGTTTTCCCAAACAATTACATAACCAATTCATCCATGTCATATTCTCTAATCGCTATAGGGTGACCACACCCTCACCTAAGTTGCAGTTATTTGCCCAGTACATAACATGCTAATGCAATATTCTGTCATTGGGACATCAAAGCCTCATCCCCTCACATGATACTGAATGAAATATGTCCTGCCCATAATCCTGGAATTTAATCCTTGCTTAGCAGTGGAAGATTGGTGCGGTGTGAGAACAGACAGGTCTGTAGCAAGAGTAGGGCTCACTGATTCATGCTGCAGTATTGCTTTTGGGATGGTTAGCAGGCTAGTTCTGGCTGAAGACTTGACAGGCACTGTCTACACTGGTATAGGTGGTAGGTTTACCTGCTCAATCTTTCAACATTGCACTTGTTGAGTATCGTTAAGCAGGGTCAACCCCATCCCCTACGCTGACACTTGTCACACCACCATACCCACCACACAGCATTAAGACATGCAATCAGACAGGATGGGTGGGCTGGATAGGGAAAAAAAAGCCTCTGAAAGACTGATTGGGGGGGCTGGCCCAGGCTAAAATTGAGCCTACCAGCCTCCACCCCTCTGCTTTAATCCTGGAGGCAGAGCACTGCCATGGTTGTTGCTTATCCATCCTACATAGGCGTGGGGGTCTGCTCCTTTGCAACCAATTTTAGGGGGGGGGGGGGGTCTGCTGGTGTCTTCCTTCTATCAGTCTCCCTTTTTAAAGTTAGACACTATTATAATAGTTTTACTTAATGTCCTCCCCTCCAGTGATTGTCAAATTCGATTATATTATGACTGCCGTTGTTTAGTAGCCCTACCAGAGGTCCCATGGTCCAGTGAGAACTAAATCTAAAATAGCTACTCCACTCCAGCTACTCCATGAAGTGGCCATTTATAGCACCAAGAAACTTAATGACGTGCATATTGTGATGGGCAGTGTGTTAGTAGAGAAAGGTCAGACCCAAGAGGTGATGGTTCGCAGAATCAGACAACTTAACAAAACAAGTTACCTAACACCCAGCACCAATTCAATTACATTTTTTGTTCTTTAGACAATGTTATTCTATTTTTATACTCTACCCTCCCCAACCCTGAAAAGAACCACACACAATGCGATGCTTTCTGTTTTTTTTTTTATTCAGAATTTATAAAATTCCAGTCTTTTCCATACATGTGTGACCTTGTACACCTTTGCATATCAGTTTCAGAGTTTCAAAATTAAGGCCAAGTGTCAGTCATGGAAACACAAAACAGAGACCCCATGAGTGGGAGGGGGAGTAATGAGCTACAAAATAGCAGTAAAACAGCACCAGAATTTAGGATTAAGGTCCAGAAAAGAGAAGCTTTAAGACAGGAGAAGCAGCTTATCAGAGGAAAGAAGGGAACCTTAGAAACAGAAGCCACCTCACTTTAAATCCCGAGAACAATTAAAGAGCAAGTTCCAGGGGGAGGTAGGGTACTAGTAGCACACTACAATACCTTTATGATGCCATGAGGTTTTAGGGTAAAAGCTTTTCCCAAACTACACTTTACAGCGCATGGCCACAAAGCGCTATGAGGGCAGGGAAGAAGAGTACTCGCACAGTAGTAACTCACAGAAGGAAGGTGGCAGAGAGCTGGGGTAGTCCAAATGTTTCAGCTCTCCATTAGTAGTGCATTACCTCAGTCACTTATCAGGCTGCACAGTCTCCTTTGAGAGAAGGAAACTACTTAGTATGCAGGGGGTAATGGGGATCTTTATCCACACACAGTTCACTTCCTTCTACCCCTTAGAATGTCAGGTCCCCAAGAGAGATGCAGTTGCCATAATATAATGCAAGATGAAAGAGAGAAGGGAGGTGCTAGGAAAAAAAACAGGGTGGTCAGTGTTGGGGGGAAATTACAGCCTTTTTCATTCATTCCACCCCAAAACACTGTAGGTGTCAGGGCTCCACATCTGTGGATATGGATGACAGAAGAAATATATGTTACCACATACACCAAGGACCTCTTATTCTTGCACTGTTAGCAAGTTCCTACTTCTGTCCTCCGGGGCTCAGCAGTGGAAAGAGAAACAGCCACTAATACTGCATGCAGGATAAGCCCAGAGTTTGTTTGTGCCTACCTATAAGATGGGACCATCTACAAACTCTTTTCTATCACAGTTGTGCATACCAAAACAAACAAAAAACCAAAAAACCCAGCAAGTCTGCTGGTGTTAGAGAAAAAACCCACCACCTTACAATTTTAATGCACACACAAAAGAAGGACCCTGAGCCTTCTCAGGTGCACTGCACTCTACCACCAGCACACAAGTTAAACTTCGATTTACTAACATCAGTTCTGCTTTAATACAGAAACTAGTAAAGGGAAGACTTGGGTCCCTCCTAAGAGCTGGCATGTATTTTGGGAGGAATGGCAGAACTCCGTTCCTATAACCCAGAAAAGTACGTAGTACTAGAGCACCTTGTACCTGCTTCATTGGTGCTAATCACAGGACAACACACACTTTACCTGACCTTTCATTTGAAATTAACAGAGAAGTAGTGTAGAGTTCAGTTACCCCTATTTAAGGAAGCTGCTAGCAAAACTTGTGCTAGGATAGAGGGAAGGCAATTTTTTTTTTTTTACCCTTGTACTAAATCAGAGCAAACAGTGATCTGAGGAGCAAAAAATGGGAAGCTGAACCATGGTCTAATAGATATCTAACACATAAAGAGGATGAGGGTGCAGTGGAAGAATGTGCAACCTGGGACTCGAGGCTGGCTGGTCATGCAGAGCAGACTTCAGTAGCTGGGTCCAGGATCAGAGACTCCAGGAAACTGGCCTGCTGGCACCGAGACACTTGGCTGAATGCTCTGTTCTATGTATTACCTTATGGCAACAAGGCTCTTGCTACAGCACCCCACAGAATACTGGTTTCTTTGCTAGGTGCACAGTAAAAAGGAAAGCTTTTCATGATTTGTTTCCTCTAAATTTGACTATAAACCTCATCAGCTTTACACTTTGAAAATAATTTAAACTGCACCACCAAACCAACAATACCCCAAGACAAGAATACTTGCACAGCTGACAACAGCTTCTCTGCCTTGTTTTTAATACAATGAAAACAATAGCGTCATCAGTATAGGGCACTTTTTTCCCCCCTTACACTAGTGCAACAGGTTGGCTTTCACACTAATGCACAGCCATAAAAGAACAAAGAGAAAAGCAGGCAGCAGAGGAAGATTCTTTGTTTATGGTCTGTGCTTTCTTTAACCTGACCTAAGGGCATTAAGAGTCAGGCTAGGTGACTCCCTAAAACAAACATCTCAATGCATCTACAGTCAAACACATTTTTTAATAAGCAACCAAAGTCTGAGATGTCATTGGTTAGGATGAGCAGACTACACTAATTGTCAGAGCCCAAGAGAGTTTCTCTGGATCAAATGGAAAGTCCAAGGTACGTGTTAGATACAAACTGTTCCTGTGCATTGTTGGACCTTGAAGTTTTGTGCTAATAATTAAATATTCAGAGTTCCTTATACTAGATCGTATGGCTTGCCATATAAACAAAAAAGTTTTACTCCAGGAGTCAAAGTTACAACAAAGCTACAGACAGCAGAATGCATCGTTTGGTCTGAAGGAAAAATTGAAGAAAGTAGGTGCAGCAAATGCCTGGCAGTGGCAGAGAGCAACTGACTGCACTCTACGATGAAGCCACAGACAAAAGAAACACTTGGACAAGAGAGTTTGGCTTTTCACAGGAGTTGAGGAAATTTATTTCCTGAGATCATGACACAGGAAGTAGATTCCTAGGCACAGTTGGAGATTTTGAAAAGGAAGGCTGAAGTGAATCACCCCACATGCTCCAGAGAGCAACACACAGAACTGCTCATCTGTGGTGGCTCCAGGGGCAACTAAGTTCCATTTCTGCCCTCCAAGCTCTCATCCTACTGCAATCTACAACTTGTAGCTCTGCTTTTCTAACTAATGAGGACTACAACCCCCAGAATTCAACTAGATGGGAGAAGAAATTAGGCTTGACCTTTTTGTCCAAGGTGGATGGAGTCATCTCTAAAGTCTGGTATTGGTACCCACCACTATTCTCCTTGTATGAAGAGCTACTCTTCCATATCAGAAACAGCACTCCACCCTTCACCAGGATCTTGAAAACAAAATTTTAACAAGGAAAACTAATGTGCAAATGGCCCAGCTGCTAGTGTCAAAATTCATGATGGAAAGCACAGCAGGTTAGGGTCAGAGGTCAGCTGGCTGGAGAGATTTTTTTTTTTTACACTGTTTGCAGGTCAGAATCTTTTGGGTCCCCAAGGAGAAGGTTTTGGGGTCACAGGAGCACCAAAACTCGGGAAATCTTCTGAACTGCGCATGTCAGGGGCCTGGAAAGAAGAGAAATGAACAAAATAGTCATTGATCAGAACAGCTATAAACACCAGAATCACTAACTTTCAGAAACCAACAAAACACGAATCCTTCAGACTTCCAATGAATTTGCAGACTGATTTTTTTTTTTACTCATTCAACCAAATGGCTTTAGTCCAATTCAGAAAGAAAGTAGAAGTTCTGCACATGCACATCTTCTAATACTTTTTTTTTTTTTTTTTTTTAGCATGACCCTAATGAAAATAATCTTACCCTCAAGATAAATTTACACTTCCCTGTTAATTTCCTTTCCTTGAGTCCAGCCAAACTGAAAGCTTGCTTCCTGTAAGCAAGGTTCTCTGTAGACAGCAGGTTGAACCTGCCATTATCTATGGGTGACATTTATTGGACAGCACAGACATGAACCCAGCTCTCAGAGCTCAGTAAATGTTTTACTGCATATCCACAGTTCCTTCCCAGATGCTGCCTTTTCAGCCCTTTTTCCAGGGCTCTGTAAGCTTTAGCTAAATAGTTGGCTCTCCAAGAAGGTGAGTAATTAAGTATGGCCAACTCATCCTGCTGCCTATGTATAACCCTGAGCTAACTTGCATTATCCAGTGACAAGCAGGCATTAACATAAGAACCTAAGATATGCAATACTGGGTCAGACCAAGTGTCCATCAAGCCCAGTATCCTGTTTCCAATAGTGGCCAATCCAAGTCACAAGTACCCAAACATTAGATAAATCACAAGCTACTACTGCTTATTAATTACTGTAATAGCAGTTTATAGGTTTTTCCTCTAGGAATTTATCCAAACCTTTTTTAACCCCAGTTACACTAACTGCTTTAACCACATCCTCTGGAAATTAATCCAGAGCTTGACTATGCGCTGAGTGAAAAAGATTTTTTTTTCGATTTGTTTTAAAATCAGCTACTTCCTAACTTCATGGCATTCCCCCTAGACCTATCAGAGAGTAAACAGATTTACATTAACTTGTTCAAGTTCTTCCATGATTTTGTAGACCTCTATCATATCCCCCCCCTCAGCAGTCTCTTCTCCAAACTGAACAGCCCTAATCTCGTTAGCGTTTCCTCATAGGGAGCCGTTCCATGCCCCATATCATTTTGGTTGCCCTTCTCTGCACGTTCTCCAGTGCAGCTATATCCTATTTGAGATGTGGCGACCAGAATTGCACACAGTATTCAAGGTGTGGTCTCACCATGGAGCAATATAGAGGCATTATGATATCCACTGTTTTATTTGCCTTTCCCTTCCTAATAATTCCTAACATTGTTTGCTTTTTTTTTTTTTTTTTTTTAAACTGCCACAGCACACTGAGCCGACGATTTCAGTGTATTATCCACTATGCTGCCTAGATCTTTCCGGCATGGTAACTCCTAAGATAGCTGTGTAACTCCAGCAAGGGTTATTTTTTCCCTATATGCATCACCGTGCACTTGTCAGTGTTAAGTTTCATTTGCCAGTCTCAAGTTCCTCCTGCAATTTATCACAATCTGCTTGAGATTTAACTACTCTGCATAATTTTGTGTCATCCGCAAATTTGATCAACCTCACCTTGTCATACTCCTTTTCCAGAGCATTTATAAATATACAAGCCGTTATCAGCCCGTTAAAAACGGGCTAACATTAACATTTTTTTTGGATCATTTCCTTTTCCCCCCCTCATTCTCCCTCCCACCTCCCCACACAACACCTCTCTAACCCTCTCAGTCACTCCTTCTCTCCTACCCACCCCCTCCCTCCTCCACCCCTCAGTCACTCCTATCTCCCCTCCACCCAGTCACTCCCCCCTCACCTCCCCTACAGTACTTCTCCCTCCCCCAGTCACTCCTCCCCCCCTCCCTCCTCACCTCATCACTCCTCCCCTCAGTCACTCCTCTCTCCCCCCCCTCCCCTAGTCACTCCCTCTCTCCTCTCTCCCCCCTCCCCCCCCCACCCTCCCAGTCACTTCCTCCCTCCCTCTCCCTCCCTCCAGTCACTCCTCCCTCCCTCCAGTCACTCCTCCCTCCCTCCTCCCCTCAGTCGATCTCCGGGGTGTTCCTTCCGTCCGTCTGTCCCTCCCTCGCGCGCATGCCGCCGCTGCTCCTGGTCGCCGCCGCCGCTCCGGGTCTTCAGGCCGGTGCTGCCGCTCTTCGGGCCGCCGCCGCCACTCCCGGTCTTCGGGCCGCCGCTCCTGTTGCTCCGGGTCGTCGGGCCGCCGCCACTCCTACAGCACCATTTTTATTTTTAAGAGGCACACTGTGACAGACGTGCTCGCATGCGTGGTAGAGCTGCTCTCTACTGCGCATTTGCGGCACGTCGGTCAACCTTCGTTTATTAGGTTGATTAAAAAGCACCAGTTCAAGTACAAATCCCTGAGGCACTCCACTGTAACTTTATTCTCTGTGAAAACAGACCATTTAAATCCTATTGTTTCCCATCTTTTAACCACTTTGCAATCCACAAAAGCACATTGCCTCCTATCCCATGACTTTTTAGTTTTCTTAGAAGCCTCTGATAAGGGTCTTTGGATTTTCAAAAGGCATTGGTCAAATACACCACATCTACCGGTTCACCTTTGTCCACGTTTATTCACCTCTTCCAAAAAAAAAAAAATAAAAAAAAATGGAGATTTGTGAGGAAAGACTTCCCATGGGTAAATCTATGCCAGCTCTGTCCCATTAAACTATGTCTACCTATAGTTTTCCCAGATCACCCTGGAGCCATTTTTAAATACCAGGGTTACATTTGCCACCTTCCAGTCTTTAGTCACAACAGATGATTTTAATGATAGGTCTGAAATTTAATTTGAGTTTTTTCAGAACTCTGGGGTATAACACATCTGGTCCAGGTGATTTTCTACTCTTCAGTTTGTCAATCTCGCCTACCACATATTCCAGTTTCACTGTGATTTGGTTCAGTTCATCTGAATAATCACCCTTGAAAACAGTCTCCGGAACATGTCTCTCTCCAACGTCCTCTTCAATAAACACCGAAGGAAAGAAATTTAGTTTTTCCGCGATGGCTTTATCTTTCCCTAAGTGCCCATCTAACCCCGCGATCATCTAATGGTCCAGACTCCCTTGCAGGCTTTCTGCTTTGGATATATTTTTAAAAGTTTTTATTATGAGTTTTTGCCTCTATGGCCAACTTCTTTTCAAATTCTGTCTTAGCCTGTCTTATCAATGTCTTACATTTAACTTGCCAATACTTATGCTTTATCCTATTTTCTTCAGATGGATCCTTCTTCCAATTTTTGAATTAAGATCTTTTGAATAAAATAGCCTTTCACCTCACTTTTTAGCCATGCTGGCAAATGTTTGTCCTTCCTTCCACCTTTAATGTGTGGAATACATTTGGACTGCACTTCTAAGATGGTATCTTTATTTTTATTTATTTATTTTTTTAAACAATGTCCACGCCTGTTACACACTCAACCTTTGTAGCTGCATCTTTCAGCTCCTACCTCTTTTCTCTAGGGGATTTCTCCCCAGAATTTTTGTTTTTAGACATGCATTCTGTTTAAGGCTTGCTGTGGTGGGGGAGGGGGCCTGCATCTACCATAGGTCAAGGCTCTGCCCAGGTCATTTCAGCTGCTTGATGTGGAGTGGCATTAAAAGCCAAATTATCCAAAATAGTGTGTGGAACAAGGGACTATGGGGGAGAGTATACCAATGCATTCTGAAGGAAGATGTAATTGTAGACAGTCCTTAGAGGCTCAGAGGATGAGAATGACTTTTTTTTCATGTTTTCATATCTAAGGGTAGGCATCCCTTAGGACATCAGTTTGTGGAGTTTCCAGTATGGGACCCTGTTCTGTAAGGAATCTGTAGGTATTCTAAAGCCTTTCTTCAGGGTATGCTCCTAATGGACTAAGAATCCGCCGAGAACAGTTCAAAGATATTGAGACGTTATCTAGCTGTACTCTGTCACACAATGCCTTTTTTTCAGGTGCTGTGGTAGGATGCCCACAAAACAACTACTTGGTATTAGGGAATATAGCTCTTAAAAGATCACCAGAATAAAAAGATTTAGATTCTATTGAAATATGCCTTTTCAGTGCAGATCACCATCTGTGATGAATGTGGCTTGGGCACTTGCACTGGGTACAGCAGCTCCCTGAAGGGCAGGAGGCAGCTCAGCTGGAGTCTAGGACTGACTTCCTGGTGGATACCTATATATGACCACATTAGGATTTCTTCTAGTTCTGTAGCCTTGTCGGTTGCAGCGTGAAGCTTCATTGTGGGGAGCAGATGCTTTCTTCAAAGCCTGTCTAAGCAATCTTCTTTTCAAATGGGAAACTCTTTGACGAGGACTTAAACTTATAAAGAACTTAGGGGAAGCAAAGCTTCAGTGAAGCTGTCACTTCCCAATTGTTCAGTTTACAAAGAAAGCCAAGAGATTAGTTCTGATTCTGCTGTGTCCAGCTGTTCCATCCAACGCATGTTCATGGTTCTCCCTGGGGTGGGGAGATGTGCCTTGTAGGTATTCACTTTCAGCAGTTTTACTAGGAGTGGTCCCACATCTTCATGGTTGCAAGCCTAGTTCTTGCCACTTCAGCTCCTAACACCTATATACAGGGCCCCTGGTCTCTACAATTTAGTGGCTGCAGTAGAGGCTGTAAAATTCTAGCTTTGCAGCAAAATTGGTCAGGCCTAGCCAAATTACTGCAGGACACCAGGGACCCTATCAGACCAAAAGCATTGGTGGCAGTGGGATGTGCATTCTCTCTGCCTCCATCTCCCCTCTTTTGAATGAGAAACATTGGTGGCAGCGCATTGTCCCCTCCCCAGAAGAGAAATGGTAGTGAGACCAGGCAAATTCTCCCTTTTGTCCCCTCCCTCACCCACTCCTGCAAAACTGGAGATGGATAGTAGCCTTATAGCACCTCTGGTGCATCTTCTTCCTACTTGCCTGCTCTCTCAACTCATCCAGCCCATGCTTCCCAACCCCCCTCCATGAGGAGCCTCCCCTTGTCACCCCCATGAATTGTCACTTTCCCAAATATTCTATACATATACTCTCACACTCTCCCCACCCCCCATGTTTTTTCTATCCACCACTCACAGTACAGTCAGCAGCTGGAGAGAGGCTTTTAAGGCAGACAGCATAGCAAGCCCTTGTGCCACTGGCATTTTCTTTCCTTTCTGGGGCTCCTCTTTGTCCTATGGGGCCTGGGCTCCCCACTGTTTTCCCTGGCATTCCAAGACCAGCCCAATGGGTGATGGTGGTAGCACCTGGGTGACTGCCCAGCTTATTCTTCCCCAAAGGCCAGCACTGCATAGTGTAAGAGCTCCTCAAGTTTAGTGCAAGACAAAATATGCAAACACAATGCTGGCTTCTCACTGGAAAGGGCTTTAGTCATAACCATCAGTGAAACATTTGAGAAAACAGCAGCCATTGCGGTTTCATGGTTAAAAAAAAAAAGGGGGGGATGGACAATAAGTAAATCTGCAGCTCAAACACTAAACTTTCAAAAGGAAAACTTTGATAAAATGAGGAAAATAGTTGGAAAAAAACTGAAAGGTGCAGCTGAAAAGGTTAAAAAAGTGTTCAACAGGCATGGACATTGTTTAAAAATACAATCCTAGAGGCGCAGTCCATATGTATTCCACGCATTAAGAAAGGTGGAAGGAAGGCAAAACGATTACTGTCATGGTTAAAAGGAGAGGTGAAAGAGGCTATTTTAGGCAAAAAAACATCCTTTAAAAATTGGAAGAAGGATCCAACTAAAGAAAATAACCTGAAAATGCTTATGTTTTATCCTAAGTGTAAAACATTGATAAGACAGGCGAAGAGAGAATTTGAATTGAAGTTGGCCATAGAGGCAAAATCTCATAATAAAAACTTTTTAAAATATATCCGAAGCAAGAAACCTGTGAGGGAGTCGGTTGGACCATTAGATGACAGAGGGGTTAAAGGGGCTCTTAGGGAAGATAAGGCCATTGCAGAAAGACTAAATGAATTCTTTGCTTCTGTGTTTACTAATGAGGATGTTGGGGAGATACCAGTTCCGGAGATGGTTTTCATGGGTGATGAGTCAGATGAACTGAACGAAATTACTGTGAACCTGGAAGATATAGTAGGCCAGATTGACAAACTAAAGTAGCAAATCACCTGGACAGGATGGTATGCATCCTAGGGTACTGAAGGAACTAAAAAATGAAATTTCTGATCTATTAGTTAAAATTTGTAACCTATCATTAAAATCATCCATTGTACCTGAAGACTGGAGGGTGGCCAATGTAACCCCAATATTTAAAAAAGTCTCCAGTAGCGATCCGGGTAACTATAGACCAGTGAGCCTGACTTCAGTGCCGGGAAAAATAGTGGAAATTATTCTGAAGATCAAAATCGTAGAGGATATAGAAAGACATGGTTTCATGGAACACAGTCAACACAGATTTACCCAAGGGAAGTCTTGCCTAACAAATCTGCTTCATTTTTTTGAAGGGGTTAATAAACATGTGGATAAAGGTGAACCGGCAGATGTAGTGTATTTGGATTTTCAGAAGGCATTTGACAAAGTCCCTCATGAGAGGCTTCGAAGAAAACTAAAAAAGTCATGGGATAGGAGGCGATGCCCTTTCGTGGATTACAAACTGGCTAAAAGACAGGAAACAGAGAGTAGGATTAAATGGTCAATTTTCTCAGTGGAAAATGGTAAACAGTGGAGTGCCTCAGGGATCTGTACTTGTGTGTGTGTGTATATATATATATATATATATATATATATATATATATATATATATATATATATATCCCTACGTATACGTAGGTATACGTATACCTACACCTACGTATACATATACATACACACATATATGTGTATATATATATATATATATATATATATATATATATATATATATACACACATATATACACATATACATATAATCTGGGAAAGAATACGACGAATGAGGTTATCAAATTTGCGGATGATACAAAATTATTCAGAGTAGTTAAATCACAATTGGATTGTGATACATTACAGGAGGACTTTGCAAGACTGGAAGATTGGACATCCAAATAGCAGATGAAATTTAATGTGGACAAGTGCAAGGTGTTGCATATAGGGAAAAATAACCCTTGCTGTAGTTACACTGTTAGGTTCCATATCAGGAGCTACCACCCAGGAAAGAGATCTAGGCATCATAGTGGATAATACTTTAAAATAGTCAGCTCAGTGTGCTGCAGCAGTCAAAAAAGCAAACAGAATGTTAGGAATTATTAGGAAGGGAATGGTTAATAAAATGGAAAATGTCATAATGCCTCTATATCGCTCCATGGTGAGAAGGCACCTGGAATACTGTGTACAATTCTGGTCGCCACATCTCAAAAAAGATATAGTTGCGATGGAGAAGGTACAGAGAAGGGCAACCAAAATGATAAAGGGGATGGAACAGCTTCCCTATGAGGAAAGGCTGAAGAGGTTAGGGCTGTTCAGCTTGGAGAAGAGACGACTGAGGGGGGATATGATAGAGGTCTTTAAGATCATGAGAGGTCTTGAACGAGTAGATGTGAATCAGTTATTTACACTTTCGAATAACAGAAGGACTAGGGGGAATTCTACGAAGTTAGCAAGACTAATTGGAGAAAATTCTTTTTCACTCAACGCACAATAAAGCTCTGGAATTTGTTGCCAGAGGATGTGGTTAGTGCAGTTAGTGTAGCTGGGTTCAAAAAAGGTTTGGATAAATTCTTGGAGGAGAAGTCCATTAACGGCTATTAATCAAATTTACTTAGGGAATAGCCACTACTATTAATTGCATCAGTGGCATGGGATCTTCTTAGTGTTTGGGTACTTGCCAGGTTCTTGTGGCCTGGTTTGGCCTCTGTTGGATACAGGATGCTGGGCTGGATGGACCCTTAGTCTGACCCAGCATGGCAATTTCTTATGTTCTTATGGCAAATATTTAAAAAGTCTGGATAGTCCCCAAAATAAATGGAGCTTTTCACCCAATTGTAGCAATGAATAGATTTACTTGGTTGTCAAAAATGAAATGCACACACACTCATTGACCCCTCCCCAATATGAGTTAAGTCCTTGGGGAAAATGGTGAAGGTTTTTTTGAATCACTACCACTAGGGTCTACGGACACTGCCACAGAGACTGGGCAAAGACTAGCAGGCCTAAATGGCCCTTAATTGCCATCCTATTGTTTGTATGATTGCCAGCATTGCACTCTTTTCCCTTAGATAGTAAGAGCACGAAAGAGGGCGTAAAGATTAGGGAGAGGGCGGGGGGAAGCAATAAAGGAAGGAGAGAAGGGATGAAAAGGAAAGTGAGAACATGAGGGAAATAGCAAAGGTGGGAAGAGCATGAAAAGGTGGAGTGTGAACAGGAAGTAAGGAAATGGGGAGAGAAAGTCCAAGGAGGGGAAGGAATGGGGGTGGGGTAATGGCAAGAAGGAAAAAGAAAATCAGAACAGGCCCGTGCAGTAGAGGCTGCTAACTCTGGAGCCTTGGCAGGTGGAAGAAGAATTGAGGAATGACTTAAGAGGGCCCAGCACACTGTCAGCTTGCCCAAAACTTTACAATCTAGTGCTACAGCCACGACAATGGTGCAGAAGGTAAGGGGCTGTACTACAGAGCCGGATGCGGCGAGATGTTTGATTCACACAACCAACCGACTTACGGTCCGGGGGGAACCGATAAACATGGGGGTAACCTGCACAGAGCAGCAGTTAGTTAATACCCTTAACCAGTAAGTCTCAATGCTTTTGACAAGTGCAACATTCTCTGCTTTGAAAGCGGGGTAAGAGGAATTGGATTCTGACAACCAACATGGGCCCTGACTTTTATGGTCTGGGGTACGAATACACAGACATTAAGGGAAAAAGCACAGATCTGTTTTTACGGCCAAGCCCATAAGCAAAGCATGTCAAGCGGCATGTCTGAATTTTCAAGAAGGTTCATCACCTAATAAGTGTTGCTAGCTGTAAATTTTTTTTTAAATTGATCATAAGGCTTGGGGATAACTGCATGGCGTAGCAGTTGCTACCCTTAAGAGAAACCTGGGGTTAACCCTCACAGCAGATACTACTAAAAGAAACTTGCTTGGCAGACTAGCTGGACCCTTTGGTCCATTTCTGCTATCATTACTATGTATATGTTACTATGTTACCTAATTTGACTCACTTTTGTCTGCAGATGACACTGGTTTAGTTCGAGCATGGCAGGCTGAACCTTTTAGCACTCCACTCTCAGACTGATGTTCTAGCCCACAGCACTCTGGCCTCCTTACCTTTTCACTGTTGTTGCCCGCAGCCCAGGGAGCATCCCGCACCACAAAGCCCTTGGAAGGGGGTGGCTTGGATTGGTCAGACCCATGGGTGGGCTTCATGTATGCCTGCATAGCTTCGTTCTCCACCACATCCGACATCTGCAGATTCACAAGTAGAAAAAGAAATACAACAATAAATGCCAGGAAGCAGAAACCTGAGGAATTGTTCACTGAATACCAAACACAGGCTCATCTGAGGGTCTGAGCAGCCAATTGCTTGTGCACAGGAGGGAGACATTTGGTTCTTACCTGCAAATTATTTATTTAGTTATTTTGAGTCCTGCCAGACCAGTCCAGAATGCATTGTTTTAGCCTGCCTGCCAGCAGATAGAGAATATTCTGAGCCACTGTCACACTCCTTTATAGGCCACTGTGAAGCCTGCAAAATTTCAAAGTAAAACACCACAATCTCACCCCCCCATGAGCAAGGTAGATCCAACACAGACCCTCAAACTAGATCCTTAAACTATGACTTGAACTTCTGAAAAGAAAATGTAGACAGCTGGATGCCAGCTACAAATGTGTGGATCCCTGAACTAGTCTACTAAGACTCAAGGAATGGATATATCCAAGCCATCTTTAATCAGGGAGAGAGTCGGACAAGCCTGCCCTCAGGACACCAATCCCAAAGGAGGTTAACTTCCTAGTCTGCACATCTAACTGGTAATGCTTGTAGAAAGTATGCCCTGAAGATCTCAGCAGACACAGACTATTGTTCTGCCCATGAAGTCACCTGACTTCTAGCAGAACAAATGCAAAGCTCCTCAGGAACTAATAAGTCCATGGAGATGTAAGTTGAACTAATAGCACTCAGAGGCTGCATCCCTCTCCTCCAACCACTGAGGAGAACAAATGATCCAATTTCCTGAAGGAACTGGCTACCTTCAAGCTTCTTTGTAAAGACTTTTACACATCTAACAAATGCAGATTCTTACATGCCTTATTGATGTACCCTTTCTGAATGCTGGAAGATCCACTTTTTGGTTCATATGAAATGGAGATACCACTTTCAGCAAAAAAAAAAAAAGTCCAAATGAAGACTTCAACCTCTGAAATCTTTAGATGTGGATCTTTGATTGAAAGGACCTGCAACTCTAAAATACAGTGCACAGAACAGATAACGACCATAAAAACCACTTTCAGTGTCAAGTCCTGAATAGACGCTCCCTTAAATGACCTAAAACAGTACAGCACATAAAGCTTGTGAAAACAAAATAAGATCTCAAGAAGGGACATCTTTATGAAGTGGTGGACAAAGATGTTTCACTCCCTTCAGGAAACTAGAAACATTGGGATGAGCTGGTTAAAGATGAACCTTGGATTTATCCCCTGTAACAGGCAATAGTAGCAACATGCACACTCTGCTACAGGCTAAATCTTTTTGAAGTCCATTCTGCAAAAAAAGATAGTATTGCGGGAACTGAAGTCTTAAGGAGAAAACAAGTTTCCTTACACCGAACTTCAAAAACCTTCCAGGCTCAGATATAAGCCAGTGACGTGAAATGTGGAGATAATCTCCTCAATATTTGACACCAGCATTGCAAGACTAGAATTTCAGTTTTAGCTAGATTTCAAACAAGATTATGTTTAAACCAACGACCAATAGTGGGAACTCATAACAGTTTCTGCCCAGGTTGGTCACATGGGGAGAAAAATGGATGTTATCCGCATATAAACTGTAGCCTGCACAAAAGTCAGTCAGTAGCTTGCATATAAAAGTGTCAAATATTGAGAAGCAGAGTCCTTTGTGACCCCCAAACCAAATCAGATGCCACTGAACTTCCATCAAGAGTCATTATTTGTTGAGATTTTCCAGTAAGACAGGATTCAAGCCATTTTAATACCATACCTGAGATCTCATTCTCTCTCAGCCAGAAAAGGAGGATCCAAAGTTCAAGCATATCAAATGCCGCTGTGATGCCAAGTAGGATCAGCACTTAGCATATGCCATTATCAAGGCCTCTCTTAATTGTATCCAGACTTGAAGGCAGAAGGATTTGTGTTAAGAGATTTTCTGAATCCAAACAAAGGAATTGTGATACATTACAGGAGGACCTTGCAAGACTGGAAGATTGGGCATCCAAATGGCAGATTAAATTTAATGTGGACAAGTGCAAGGTGTTGCATATAGGGAAAAATAACCCTTGCTGTAGTTACACAATATTAGGTTCCATATTAGGAGCTACCACCCAGGAAAAAGATCTAGGCATCATAGTGGATAATACTTTAAAATCGTCGGCTCAGTGTGCTGCGGCAGTCAAAAAAGCAAACAGAATGTTAGAATTATTAGGAAGGGAATGGTTAATAAAACGGAAAATGTCATCATGCCTCTGTATCGCTCCATGGTGAGACCCCACCTTGAATACTATGTACAATTCTGGTTGCAGCATCTCAAAAAAGATATAGTTGCGATGAGAAGGGCAACCAAAATGATAAAGGGGATGGAACAGCTCCACTATGAGGAAAGGCTGAAGAGATTAGGGCTATTCAGCTTGGAGGGGGAATACAATAGAGGTCTTTAAGATCATGAGAGGTCTTGAACAAGTAGATGTGAATCAGTTATTTACACTTTTGAACAATAGGACTACTAGGGGGCATTCCATGAAGTTAGCAAGTAGCACATTTAAGACTAATCAGAGAAAATTCTCACACTCAACGCACAATAAAGCTCTGGAATTTGTTGTCAGAGGAGGTGGTTAGTGCAGTTAGTGTAGCTGGGTTCAAAAAAGGTTTGGATAAGTTCTTGGAGAAGAAGTCCATTATAGGCTATTAATCAAGTTTACTTAGGGAATAGCCACTGCTATTAATTGCATCAGTAGCATGAGATCTTCTTAGTGTTTGGGTAATTGCAAGGTTCTTGTGGCCTGGTTTGGCCTCTGTTGGAAACAGGATGCTGGGCTTCATGGACCCTTTGTCTGACCCAGTATGGCAATTTCTTATGTTCTTATGAGAATCTGATGAGTCTCAGTCTGTTAACTACTGAAAAATATGAGCCTCTATGACCTTTGAGATAAATAAGGTAGACGGTAGGCTGGTAGTTGGAGAGAACCAATGGACCTAGGCCAGATTTCTTTAGTAAAGGCCTAATGGAAGCCTGTTTAAGCATATTATTGTTCCAAATGGTGCAAAACTGTCTTTAATACTAAGATACTACAAAGTTTAATGGGCAAAACAATGGGTTCAATAAAAAGATGACCTTAGACACTTCAGTTTGAGCGACCATTTCAAAAGATGATCACCTGGATGGAGCATCATTGGGCATTTCTGAGAATCAAAGTGTCAAAGACGTGAATGAAGCTGAAATATTAGTAAGTTACAAAAAAAAAAAAAATGCCATGAAGTTATCACAACTGAAGTATCAAGAGTTTGTTAGATTTTTGTACAATACAAAACAGGACTTTTGGATTATTAAAGGCTTACTGTAATTGGCAGGTAATGGAAGATTTTTTTTTTTTTTTTTTTTTTTTAATGTCATCTAACTTTTGTAAGCAGCCATGTTAGCATTATAATTCAACAAATGAACGTATACAATGCCAGACCCATTCCTGTAGGCCATGTCTGCTTCAGAGACCTCTAAACTGACAATTTTCAGATTTCTTTCCCAGTTTATTAAACTGTGACAATATTACCCAAGGCATTATTTAAAGTGGAATTCTGCACGGTAATAGCAAAATCAATACAGACAGGATATAATTCCTGAAACAAAGTCATTCATGGATTGCTCAAGATCAAGGACTCCTTTTTAGTATAAATTAGTAAAGGAATTCCCACTATCCTTTAAGATTTTACACTGGACAGATAATCTGCTTTGAACGTACAGACTGTTTGAATACGAGGGAAAGTTAGCATGCAGGAGGTTTGGAGATCAGTAAACCAGGCAAATGCTCAGATTTTGAATATTATACAAAATAAACCCAAGTAGTGAAAAATAAATGTAAGCTATAAAATATATATCTCACTACAAAAAAGACTTGGAAATTAGACCCACTCATAGTTCAGTGGAAGTAATTACAAGTGATCTTTATATAGCACTGGACCAATACATTTTCATATGCTTCAGTCCATGTGCGCATGCGCTTTAAAGCCAGACCTTTTGTACTGGCCAATTATAATCATCTGTCACTGAACCACCAAGTGAGAGTCTCTATATTAGAGAGTCTGATTTTTTTTTTTTTAATTTATTGCATTTAAAACTGGCAACCGATGGACTAATTACTTTCTTCTGGATTTTTTTCAAGATAAGTACATTTTTGCTTTAGTTGCATAAACAAATATTTTAATTGCAAAAAATTATTTTCCCTTTAATGTAGAGACTCACTTGGTGGTTCAGTGACAGATGATTATAATTGGCCAGTACAAAAGGTCTGGCATTAAAGAGCATGCGCACACATGGACTGAAGCATATGAAAATGTATTGGTCCAGTGCTAATTGAAGGTCACTTGTAATTACTTCCACTGAGCTGTAAGTGGGTCTAATTTCCAAGTTTTCTTTGGTAGTGAGATACATATTTTATAGATTTGTAATACAGCATAAGCATTTTATAAGGAGAACTTTTACCTAAGTGTTCAATAGACATTTTCTCCATGAGCTCTTGAAAACAAATACCAACCACCTCCCTGCCACTTATCACGAGGTTGTGACACTTGAATAGCCCGAAGGACAGATTTGGTTCAGAAGGACTGTATATGAATTTGTGAGCCAGGACTTAATGCCAAAAAATAAATAAAAATAAAAAAATTGCTTAGAAAGAATGCAATAATTTTTATTTTTTTTTTTAACATATACACAGATTGTGCATTAATATTTTGAGATCCAACAAATCAACACGCCTGGATGTAGTGACACAGTTAACTGGTGTTAAAAATGACAGTCTGGTTGCATGTCCACACATAGAAAAGCCAAGCTCACCATACCTTCCATGGCACAGGACCACCGTGATAAATAAGTCTTTGTTCTGCCAGTTCTAACTCAAAGATGAAAGCAGAAGGACCTGGGACTCCTCCAGAACGTGGCACCTACTATATCCTCCACTGGCTCTTGATCACTATGCTTTGGTGACATCAGCAGGGGGTGGGGGCCAATGCCTGATGGAAACACTAGAGGTGGTAGGAAAGGTCCAGCAGACAGGGCGATTTCTCCCTCGATGGGGGCAAGAGGTGGACAGCAAGTGCCTCAATGACCCAGAGGGTAACAAAGCTCTAGACCGCCTCCTATGCTGGCTCTTGAACTGAGAAGTATGCCTGAAAAGACGACCAAAATGGAGAAGGGAATCCCCAGAACCCTCTGCGTGTCTTTGGCCTGCCTGGGCTGAATGGACTCTGAGTGACTTACAGAATGTCCCTGGATATCTGTGGAGGCAAGCTGGCACCAGACAGGTGATGTCTATTCATAGAGTCACCACAGGGAAGCTTCAGGCACTATTCTCAGGAGTTTGTAATCCACACAGTTACAGACGTGTTGATTGTCTTGACCAGTAAGAGTTTACCAGAACAAAGAAAGTCCTGGGAAATGGGCTACACATCCTGGGAAGCCAATCAGGATAGTTAGCGATGATTTAATCATGCAGTTGACATCACAACTTATGTAAATGATCCTTTGGGCAGTCATGCAAGTCTCTAGAACCTTCTACCCTGTATTTGAATGTTATCTATAAAACAAGGATCACTTTCTGTATACAAAGAGATGCTGGTCAGTTTGAAAGGGCACCCAGTACCCAGCATCTCCCGAGAACACTTATATTGACTAATAAACATACATTATACTTTTTACTGAGTCTAAGTGTTCTTGTGTCCCTGGCCATAAGCATAGAGTAAGCTTTAACAGAACCCACCTGCATTTGTGACATCAGCGGGGGTCAGGGTCAAGGCCTGATGGGAGACAGTAGGTGGGGGCAAGAGGTGACAGCAGGAACCTTGATACCTGATGCTACCCTCCAGGTCAAAGTAGCAAAGCTGATTTACTGGCTATACAGGGACAGCCTTTTTTTTTTTTTTTTTTTTTTTTTAATGCAATACACATTTATGGAAGGTTTAAATAACTTAAGTTACAAATATTGTAGATGGCCCTATACTTGATAGTCGTGTATTTTTGGATTTATTGTAAACCGTATTGGTGGTTCTTCCATGGACCAAGAATGTGATATATAAGCTGAGAATTAGAACTGGACTACCTAGACGCTCAGCCCGTAACATTGCTTTTCTTCTTGCGTTGAAAACGTTTCTGGCCAGCTCTGGAGAGGAGAGATGTGAACTGCATAGATTTACTCCAATGCACATGTGTTAAGCATCCAAAATGTTATGGATGTGTTTCTCATTATCAAAAGCAATACAATTAAAAATAAAAATCATAAAAACACACACACACCACTGCCCTCTTCAACAAATGAAAGTCAAAAACTCCAATCACTAACATTTAAGGTAGGGCTTCAACCAGACAGCTCCCATTTGGTTATTTTCACATTTCCTCTTACAGGTTTTTTCCCCCCCCCCATCACCGCACAGACTAAACACAACCATCACAATAGGTATGTCAACATTGGTGCCCGTTCATTATACCAGGCAGGTCCTGCCTCCACTCTGCCTCATACTTAAGGCACAAGCAACTCTGGAAGTTCCTTCCATGCCACTCCTACAAGCATAACTACATACAGCATGCCGTAAGTGTTACATGGTGCTCTGGTCTTTGGATATTCATTAAAAGACTAGATTGTTTTAAATTCTACAGTGGCAGACAGTTTAACCACTGTCTTGGCCAGGTCCACATCACTATCTCCTGTCCAGGATTTCACTTACATATTCCTCCTCCAGATTCAGCAGGTGATCGATGGCCTCATCCACATGATCAGGCATTCCTGTCACAGTTACACAGTTAGGATCAGCAGCGCCACTTTGGGGGAAACGAATGTCCACCTGCAATGTAAAGGAATCTCCACTATATAAGTGCAGTCATGTGCCAAATAAAACAGTGCTAGAGGCCTGAGACAAGTGCTGTCATATGGCTAGCTCTTTCAGATAGGGCAAGTGATTTGTTAGATAATTTCACTCAAAGAGACTCTGCACTCTTTTAGTACATTAGATAACGCAGGATAATCAAATAGCTTTCTATTTAAACTGAATTACCTTACCAATCACACATGCATTAACAGATTAAAGTGGTGTCAAGTTAAATGATTTCTTCATCACAGAGCCCATGGCAGAGTTGAGATTTGAACCTAGGCCTTCTGAAGTCTGTCCCATATTCTTATCACTCTTTTCCATTTAACTCCAATTAGGATATATGTTGGCTGACTGCATGCAATATAGAACTCTGGATATGAAAAAGGCTAAGTCTCATTGTGGTGCATGTCATACTTATTACAGGAAAGTTTCATCCTTCAGTTTTATCCAAAAATAGCAAGAGTGTAGGGCAAGTAGTAGTCCTTACACAGTTCAGAAAGATTTAGTTTCTTTATTCCAGTGTCGGGGGACCATTTTAAAATTTATTATCTTGGATGGGCTTTAACTGAGGAGTTATTGGAATAAAGAAATTAAATCTTTCTGAACTGTGTATGGACTACTTGCTCTACACTTTTTGCTATTTTTGATTGATTGCTGAGTGTGGACCTTTTCTCCATCTATCTGCTTTGGATTCTCTCCTGTTTTTGGAGTTATATCCTTCAGTTTTATGCCATTTCATTCCTTGTACCAGTGCTGGAATCTACATAGGGAGCACTGGCTTTTACACCAGACAACCCTGGCCCACCTGTGCTGGGATCTACACTGTAGGCACCAGTCCAAGAACCTTTTTTAGAGATACATCCCCTTCTGTAACCTAGGACATGTATGTATGGCTCACCTTAAATTCATCCATGATCTTACGAATGGCTTTGCCACGGGCTCCAATAATGCGGGCATGAACTCTGTGGTCCAATGTGATGTCCTCAGACACCATCTGTTCAAGTTCATCCACAATCTTCATGATGGCATCGCGAGCAGATTCGGTGTTCTTCTCATAACCTGTGATGATGATCTTGTCCTGGGGATGTGAAAAGGAGGTAGAAAACTTCCAACAAAAGCAGCAATGACATATAGCATGAAAAATATAGAAAATCGGGAGGCCCCATGCTTGGCTGATTCTAAAAATGGTGTGCACTTCTGTTTCGGTTGTCAATTCTAAACCATACCATGGGAAATTCTGGTGAGAGCCTGAGGAGCCCTGACGTGTGCCGTGGAACACACAATAAGGATTACTGTTCTTGGGCTTGACTACATGGCACAGCAGTTTTAGATATGTATTTTTTTTCCTTTCAGCTTCCAGATTAACCCATATTGTGTATCCTTTTTGTTGTAAGGCTCTAATGTATCTGTGTGATTTGTTCTGTGAAGCCATTTTTATTTCTTTTCTTGGAAACTGTAATAATTGAGCAGCAGTCACATTAGCAGCAGAATGTGGGGGTTTCCCAGCAATTAGCACATAAGGCAGGCAGATGATACTAACAGTGCCTTGTCAAAAGTTTTATATATTTCACCCTGTTGTGTTAAAACATACAAATGTAAATGCATTAAAAGTAGGCGTTTCACTCAGTTATACCAAGGTAAAGGAAAGTTATCTCAATGACAAATAAAACAGAACAGAGATGGTGACAAGCACAAACCACTTCTGTAAGCACAATCTTCACTATCTAATACAAATGGGATATCAGAAAACTAGGAAAGAAAAGTTGTCTTCTCAAAAGACCCTAGAGTCCCAGCCAAGATCATCCAGAGTAATCATTTATCCCCAATGTGATTATGGATATTTTTGTCAAACATTATATCAAGTCACTCTTTGGCTTATATCTAGCCTTTTTTAAAAATTGCAATTAAAACACATCTGCTCATACGGGCAATACCCAAAACAGCAGAATTAGCCCTTGCACCCTAACATCAGTGGATATTTTGGCAGTTCCTGCATCAGGGGAATTAGTGTAAAGCTTCTGTATTGACATGCTCAACTCCAGCCACTACTCAGTTATACAATACTCTGTAAACCTGTAAACTTCCACTGTGAAAGAAAATTACAGAAATATTCTAATAGTCATTAATAAAAAAAAAAAGAAAAAAAAAAAAAAAAAAGAGAAGTCTTGACTGCGTAAGTCTTCATGCCTCTTGACTTTTTATGAAATTCTCTCTTGGAACAGCCAGGAGTCATTTAGGGTACGTGTCTACCAATTTTGCACAGCAGGATAGTGAAGTTTTTTCCACACTCTTGGCAGAAGAGCTCAAGCTTTTTCAAACTGGCTTGGGGGTGGGGGGAGAAATAGCCTGTGGTCTGCATTCTTCAAATCTTGCCACAGATTTTATATTAGATTTAAGTCTGGGCTTTGACTGGACCACTCAAGAACATTCATGGAGAAAATGTATTCTCATCCAACGATTTTCTTTCCTTCAGTCCAGCCAGACCAGTCAAGACATATGGGTTATGCTCACCAACCAGCAGATGGAGACAAACCAACAGGCTTACTAATGTCACCTTTTATAGGCTCCCAGGCTGAGATCAGCCTGCCAGTATAACCTGAAATAAGCTAGAACTATAACTCCTGCATTCACCCCAACCAGAGGACTTCCTCTACCAAGGTCTCTCTCCCCCCAACCTTTTGGGTTTTTAGATGAGGTCCACTTGATCCATCTCTGCAGCCAACGCCTGTATTTCAGTTACTGTCTGTAGCCACTCCTGTCTCTGGGCATCTATGCCATCTAGGAGTGGCTTTGCTGGCCCCACTGACCGGGCTGGCTTTTCAATCTGCCAGACCACTTGTCTCAGGTTCTCTCTACGTTGTGTCTTGGGATTGGAGGAACTACCACTATGCCACAATACATTACTGTATCCCAAAGCGGCCCCATGTACACTTTTCTTAAACCCTCTGGCTGCTTTTTCTCCCCAGGAAATAAACCCTTTCACATATATCTTCAGGGCTAGGAAAACAATAAAGCTGCTGGCCTCTCCAACACTTACTGCTTGATCCCCGACTACACAGGTAGGGATAAGTCCCCTTAGCCTGTGAGTCAATGCTGCACGTGTACGGGTCGGGCCCCAGGTAAAGAAAAAAAAAAAAAAAAAAAAAAAAAAGAGTTTCTGTAGGGTTTCCCCCCCCTACATGAACTTTCCACCAGTGTTTCTCTGTGTGCTTAGAGCAAACACTTTCACAAAAACATATTTCTCTTCCTTCAGTGAATCAGCGTTCTTGCCAGTGCAGACACTTTCTACACTCTTTTCAGACACTTCTAAGAAGTTTGGACTTCTGCCTGTGCAATCACTTAGTTCCTAAATTCTCACTTCTAACACCATGTGTCAGGAGAAAGCTGCAAGGTGAATGCAGCTTTCTCCTGACGAGCAGTCCAAGGCTAGCTGGAGAACAGATTCACATCTGGACTCCAGTTTTCCTCTTGCACAACTTTATTCTTTAACAAAGGCAAAAAGAGGAACTATACAATGGCTTGCAAAAGTATTGGACCCCTAAAAAGTCAGATTTGTGTGGATTACAAATAATGCTGGCACAGATTGCTCCAGACAGTATGTTTTATTGCAAACCAGTATGCACTTAAAGTACATTTTCAAAGTCAGTACTCAGCCAGGTATCAACTGGTCCATTTCCCCAAGTGATTGATCCAGAGAGAACCTCAGCTTTTTCCTTGACACATGATCATGCTGCCTCCTAGGAGAGGGGTGCGGTGGGACTATGATCCTCTTCTCACTTTTGGTCTTCCCACCGTGCGGTTAAGGAGTTCTTTGCACCCCTAAGGTCAGTGAGGCAGGAATCTTTATACTTATTGTTTTCATAAGTTTTTTTTTTGTTTAACTATTTTTCCATCTTTCTAAAAATGTACTGAGAGAGATCCTGGAATATTTTGATCTTCGCTCCAATATAGTTCAGCCCAATTATTTCTGGTGTGATTAAGCAAGGCTTGTTCATCTTCAAAGTAATGCACACAAGCCACAATAACCCCTTGGAAACTGGTGATCACTGGAGAGATTTACCAACCCTGTGGGCTCAAAGTTATTGAATTTGCTCCAAAATCCGGTATACAGAATTGGAAGACAAATGAGCAGATTAGCAGTGTCTTCATTTCTGTCCAGCGCTGGGATTCTGAGGACTCATTTTGACATTAACAGTTCTCTAGATCATCCTGGCACTCCATTTCCTTAGCCATTTTTTCCAAACCTCTCATGTGCCTATAAAAGTCAGCAGTCGACTTAATTTGTTCGCCAAAATGAATCTAGTTCTGAGACACCTTTTTCAGTTGTGAAGTCATTAATGGCACTGCTTGCATTAGAGTGAAGCAATTTAAATTTCCCTAACAAGATCAGTGATAACAGATTCCGCCACCGTTTGCACTTTCCAGAGAACCAGTCAGAGGCTTTACCCCAGTCCTTCTGCACGAGACATTACGTTCAGTTGAGCTAGTTACTAGTCCCTCCTGTTAAACATCACAAAAAAAAAAGAGGACACATAAGGGCTTCTGTTCCACTGTTGCAACCACAAAAAACTCCATGAAAATAAGCCAAAAATCAGAGAAATCTTTTTTTTTTTTTGGGGGGGTAGGGGGAACAGTCCAAATCACTGCAGACCAGAGCTCTCTTCACCAGCCAAAAACTAGAGTATAAGTATTTGTAGATAGTAACAGCTACACAGAGCTCTTATACAATAACATTTTTCTAGATATACAAAAAAAGATAGAATATGTACTCACTTTTACATTACTGCATGATAACCTAAACAGAGCTCAAAAAAACTTTACCAATTCTCCTCCACCCGAACTGCAGAGAATGGGATATGAGTTTTGGGGCTACCTCCTATTGCAGATATATGCAAGTCTCTTCCTGGGCTAGTTGCATTCACCTTGCAGCTTTCTCCGGCCCGGCCTTTGCTCCTGGGCATATAATACACCTCTCAGCCTCTCTGACATAATAAAGTACCTTCTTGATTACAACTCCTTGCCTTCCCACTTCTCATATGTGACTGCAGTCTTGCAGGCCCTACTATCCACTTTCCAGCCTGATTGTGACAAACCACTGTCTGGTCCTTTGATGGCCGTGCACACAGCACAACTCCCTCAGCAGGGCTGTCTTTCTTTCCATCTGTGGCGCAGCAGACCCATTTCCCGGCACTGTAAGGCCAGGACCCAAACAGCCCTATTCAGGCTCCTCTCAGCATGGGAACAGCACTCCAGCAATCTGGGCAAGGATAAGGCCCTAGAGTCAGCACCATTCTGGCGTTTACAGCAGAGCATGGATCAGGAGCAGCCCCCCCCCCCCCCCCCCAAAAATAACTAACAAGTTATAAAAATAAAACCTTCTTGTGTCAATTTTACAATAAAATAGAAATGCACACAAGCACTGTCAGGGGTGTCATTGGAAAAAAAAAAGTTTGTGAGCACTGGTGTTGATCAGTGAAACACTCCTACTTTAATGCATTTTCATTTGAATATTTTTAAAGAAAGCAGAATGTGAAAAATGTACCAGGATATGAGGCACTCTATAAAAAACAAAACAAAAAACAAAACAAAAACAGCAGATCACAATAGAAAGGCCTTTTACAGATCAATTTTATCGAGCCTCGGAAATAATGGCTCCATCTGCTTCCTTGCCCATACCTGGTTCTCGTCATTCTTGTCAGGGAACTGGATGTTGACTTCATGATCTGTGCGGATCTGGGAAATCACAGCACCCTTCCGGCCAATGATCTTGGGGTGATACTTGGGTTCCACAGAAATGGCGAGCTTGAAACTCCTCAGTGCCTGTGCAACAGGAACAAAATAGGGAAAGCACAGAAATTCAAAAGATTCTCCTAGTGAGCAAGGTGCTGTCTGGGTTTCTTTTTTTTAAACTATACAAAACAGGTTTTCAAGTTTCTTATTTATGACTGCCGGACATATCAAACAGTAGATAAGCATTTATAGAAAGATTCTGCAGAAACAGATTGAAAAAGAACAATGTTTCCTATAGTTCTACCTCTGACATATCAGCCAGGTGCATCTGTCAAAACGGAAAGCCTCAATATTTAGATCAGTAAAAAAGAAATTACATGGCAACTTGAAAGCATGTTATTGAATATTTTTACCCCTATCAAAGCCAAAATAACCCGGACCAGTTACCCTATTCATAGGAATATTCTAAGTGCTCTTGTGGATAACCTGCAGGCTCTTGCCCACAATGGTCTTCAGCCAGCATTCATACTGCTGAGCACATAATCCTCACGTCATTTACTCATTCCCGTTCTATACACTACACTTTTTTGCAACCCCAAGCTACCGTACATTCATTTCTATTTATTAATATCAAAAAATATTCTAAGGTCTCCGTATCTAAAAAGCTGCTTGCAACTTATCTTTAAACTGCCTTCCACACTGGCTCAGTAGTGTCCCGACAATGACCATGTTTCGGCTTCTGCCTGCCTCAGGGGAATCTGCCTAATCTTTGGAATAGCCATTCTGAAATGAGTATGGAGTGGAGCGAGCTATTCCAAAGATTAGGCAGATTCCCCTGAGGCAGGCAGAAGCTGAAACTTTCCATTCTTTCTACTCCTTCAGGCCATGTCCACTCTGTTGCCGAGCTTAGTATCATCCACAAATAGATATAATCTCTTCTGCAGTGTCATTCAGTATTGAACTGAGCTGGCACCAGTACCAATCCTTGTGGCACGCCACTTAGTTTTCTGCAATGGAACGCAGAAGGTGGAAAATACATTCTTCTGCATCCAGATAAGACTGGAGGTATTGCACAGAGCCCTTGTATGTCTGCAGGAAAGGCTTCTGCGTTTGCAGTCATGGATATACTGCACCATGTAGACTTGAATTACGATATGTGCAATGAACATGGAAACATGGAACACCTTTTACCAAACTGGTCTAGAAACCCGGTGGTCTTTTGCGATGGAGAATTGTAGGGAAAACCATGTCCTTTTTTTTGCTTTCATCGCAAATTCAACCACCACTGAATGGTATGAGGATTGTAAGATACCAAATCCTGGAGATTGTTGAATCCTGAACTTCAGTTCCAATTTTCTTGCTGTTGTCATGACAGAAAAGGGGGTTTCACACATTCTCATTTGCAGAGCACTGAGAATCACATGAACTGGTAGAGCTAATGGCTGTGATAGCACATCAAGGATTTATAGACTGCCCAGTAGTACAAAAAGGAGTCTATCTTTGTGAACATGGATTGACAGGGTGCTGTCCATCTTTTCTATGGATTTTAAGTAAGGTTTTCCGGAGGCAAAGTATGGTCAGGTAGCTCCGATAGAGGATCAGAAGGTACCCATAGACTAGAGTCTTCATCCAAATACAGTGGCACACGGGATTACTCACCCAAGAACATAAGGAGGATGAGGGGGACTCTGCAGGCTCTTCCTGAAGGAGTAAAGGTGGCACCAAGCAGTCAATTATTTCCAAACTGGAAGACTCTGCTGCAATGGGATAGGATGAAGAAGCCTGAAAGATGGGCTTCAAAGGCGTGTGCCGTCCTATGGGCAAAACACGGACTCGCTAGGTGGAACTGCTGTGGCTAGGTTCAAAAGAACAGGCTAGAGTGACAGCCTAGACTGCTTGGACAATGTAGAGAAGAAACGTGACCGAAAGTGTAATATGATTGACTGATTGATACAGTCTCTGGCTCACTGAGGGAGATTGTATATCCTTTTCTGACACCAGGACAGTTTCCTGAAAATGGTCTTAGGAAAGGTCAGACGTGAGCGGAAGCACAGAATATATAGGGTCTGGCATCTCCAGATGATACCCTTTCACCAGTGGCTGAGGTGGGGACAGCGCTCCTGTGATTGAAGGAGCAAGGGACAACCTTATGCCCTCCCCCACAGATCTAAGGTGCGCTATACACAATTGCGATGGTAGAGCGGCTGCTAGGATTGACAACTTGGCGTGAAATGTTTCAAGGACTTTGAAGACTTAAGACTTGTCATGCTGAGATGAATGACTACATCAAGGAATCTGGAGGAATGTGTTAATGCTGCGTTGATGGAAATGCTAGCTGCATCACCTCTGCACTGTGCATTTCCATATTGGGGCCAGAGTGCACTGATCCAGTTTCATCGAGTAACTGAAAAGCCAAGGTGTGTGGATAATTCGAGGTAGTGTTGTGCATAGAGTGCTCAGAGACTGAATGTGATTAGTCTGCATCGATCAGTCTGCAGGCATCACTGCCTCAATGCTGCATCTTTACCAGCTTTGCTCTACTGCTCTATGCTGAAGCTCAGGTTTACATTTTAACATTCATAATTTTATAAAAAAAAATCAAAAACTAAAATGAAAACTTAAATCCATAAAATTCAAATATTCAGATATTCAAATTAGGAGCATGCAGCAAATGCTTTGATGCACCCCATGTCGGAGTGAGGCAATGAGCCAGGCTTAGACTGCTTTAAAGGTCCATGCATCGAGTGCACTAATGCATCTTGTGTCAAAGGCTTAGATGCAGAATTTGCAGACACAGTGTGCATGGACATGCCTATGCTGGCTATGTCAATAGTGCCGGAGCACCATGCTTCAAATGCTTCTGTTTCTTCAATGAAGGCTTTAGTGAATGATTGTTTTCCTTCCTTCCATGCAGGATAGCTGCCAGACCTCAACCCCACAACTTCAGCCTGAGCCAACATGGTAGAGTTGGAGGTGCCATCTGAACTTTTCCTGGTGAGGCAGACAAAGCTGCCGTGTGAGAGAAGGATCTGCTGCAACTCCTTAAAGATTTACCCAGCTCCTCAACATAGTGCGCCCCGGAGCACTGTGAGCGTGGGGATATGGGCCACAGGCATGATTATGCTGGTTGCACTTCAGGCCCAGGCAGATGTAGCAGAGCTCATGGCTATCGGTAACCAACATCACTTCACCACAAATACATGTTCCAAAACTGATAATTGGCTCTTTCCGAGACATTGAGGAGGAAAGGCCTCTTGGAGAAGAAGAAACAAGAAAAAAACCTTCCCTCACTTTTTTTTGTTTTTTAAACTGGCACTGAAAAGTGCCTTTGTGGGGCTCTGGAGGCAGCAAGGTAACAAAAAAATGAAGCAAATTTCAAGAAAAAAAACCCCGGAATATAGAAAAAAAATTGTAAGAGGAAAGTACATGTCCATGCTTTAGCTCGATTTAAAAAAAAAAAAAAATAAAAAATAAATGACCGAGGCAACTCATGAGGCAATGCCTGAATGAGAATTCCCACACGTGCTCAGTAGAGCTTCAAGTTCTATCATCTTAGAGAGAAGAGTCCATTCAGTGCCGTCAGATGACGTCACCCGCATTTAATGGCCAATTCAATCATCAGAAAAAAAAAAAAAAAAGTTTACTTCTTGAAATCAAAATGTAAATTTACAACCAGAGACTGAACTGAGCAAGCATTTTCTAAAGAATTTTAGTTTACCATTTTTTGGGATTAAAAATAGATGAATAGTTCTTTTGGAAATGAAGTTCTGTAGCATTGGACAGTTTGCCTACAAAGTTCTCTTTTGGCATCTCTTAGATAAATAAAGCCAGGACTAGAATACAAAACGTTTGTAAGTAATTTGATGGAAAAATAGTAACATTACTGACCAAAAACTAAAAGGGTTAGTCTTCATGAAGAAAGGGAGGTGGCTATTTAGAAACTGGAAATGGAGTCTAATGTATAAGTAACAATTCAGAAAGAGGACAGGTGGTATCTGTGGTCCATACCCGATCTTCCTGCTCAGCCTGCAGTTCCTTCACTCTTTCTAGAAGTCCAGCCTTGGCGCGATCCAAGTGTGTAGAGAGGCCAGTGATGGTGATGATATCTGATTGCAGCTCAGGGGGAGGGACTTGAATATTCACCTGAACACCAGGAAAAAAAAAAAAAAAAAGATACAAAAAACCCCACAACATTACATACATACTACATCAGAAGACAGGATGAACAGATGGCAGTTCTCTATGGAAGGAGGAACTAGAGGAGCCTTACCTCAAAATCATCCATCATTTTACGGATGCCACTCCCTTTCTGACCGATGATGTAACGGTGAAGATCAAAGGGCACTTCCACCTCTATGGTGACAGGAACAAGGGCCTGTTGGGAGAAGACACTAAGTTGAGACTTGTTCAGTAAAAAAGTTAGCAAAAATATAAGGTTAGAAGATGAAGGCTCAGTTTCACCACCAAGCTAATGGATGCACTTAATCTGCAGAGACTTGCATCCACATCAGGTGTTAACTGCTGTAATCTTAAATTGCTGCAAAATTTCATTTTTACCCTTCTGCCATACAAGAATGAAAGCAGTGATTTGTATTAAGACCTTAACAAAAAAAAAAAAAAAAAGCAAGTTTATTTCATGAGAATTCAGCCACAAATTAAACAGATAATTTTACTGTCTCACCTGGCCCAACTGTCATCAATAAAATCTCAACAGAATGGTATAAAAATAGAGCCCTTTATAGGTGTACTTATACTAATGTTCTTAGAACTTTAAAGGAGCCAAAAAAATCTTGAAATCCACATTTTTTTTCTGAAAAACTAAGAAGAGCACAGGTAAGCTTCTTCCTCTACTGTGCGCTGTGCACCCTCCCCCACTGACACAGCTACAGGCCCCTCTTCCTTGTGCCATGCAGGCCCCTGCTGACACGGCAGCATTGTGCCTCCTTAGCAAGAGCTAATACTGAGACTTGGGGCACTGATGAGACTAATGATGCCCCTGATGGAAACTCTTGTAAGAGCAACGCGACTGGGGGCCCAGAATTAGTCACAGCAGCCTTCCAGGCATGGGGGCTGCTGTGACCAACACTAACTATGTAATTTGCTGGACCAGCCCCGCCAGTGCATGCCCGAAGCCCTTACAGGCCAATCCGCACCTGTACAAGCTCAAAGATAAGGCTACTGATGTGCTGACACGGCAAGCACTCTCAGTTGATGCCTTTTTCAGTCATGGGACAATTCATCACTTTATAACAATGGAATAAACATTGAGAAAGTCATCTAGACAATGGGGTGGATTTTAAAAGGGTTACGTGCATATATTACGCGCGTAACCCCGAAAACCCGCTCTTGCGCGCGCAGAGCTTATTTTGCATAGGCCTGGAGACGCACGCAAGCCCCAGGGCTTGAAAAAAAATGGGTGGGCCGTGGCCAGAGGCCTCTCAACTGCCGCTGGGCCTGGGATTCACGTGCCAGCACTCGGCCGGCGCAAATAAAAAAATTAAGGTGGGGGGGCGGAGGAAAGGGGAAAGCCATTGGGGCTCCCCTAGGGCTCGGCGCGCACAAGGTGCACTCTCTTGCATGCGACAACCCCGGATTTTATAACATGCGCGCGGCTGCACGCTATTGTTATAGAATCGGGCGTAGATATGAATATCTGGCCCAATGTGTTTTGTAACCAAATTTCCTCTTATATCAAAAGATATGAATACTTATGTCAACTTTGTGTGTTTTGGTCTTTTCTAGGAAGAAAAAAAAAAAAGCTCTTCTACAATCCAGTGTAAGAACATAAAAAATTGCCATACGGGTCAGACCAAGGGTCAATCAAACCCAACATCCTGTTTCCAATTCCCAAAACTACCCACAAACTAAGTCTATTCCATGTTACTGATGCTAGTAATAGCAGTGGTTATCATCTAAGTCAACTTGATTAATAGCAGGTAATGAACTTCTCCTCCAAGAACTTATCCAATCCTTTTTTAAACACAGCTACACTAACTGCACTAACCACATCCCCTGGCAACAAATTCCAAAGTTTAATTGTGCGTGGAGTGAAAAAGCTTCTTTTGCTGGTGTTGTGGTTTTACAAAAAATAGTTAGTGTTATTTGGTTCAGATGGAAATGGGGCAATATTTTTGGTAGGAATTTCATTTGGGTATACAAAGAGTAGATAACTAGAGCTTGTAGTTCACTTATTCTTCAGGCAGAAGTAATGGCTACCAGGAAGTGTATTTCATGTAACAAATTTCAAGTCTGCTTTTAGTCTAGGTTCACATGGCAGTTTAACTGCTGAAGC
Source organism: Rhinatrema bivittatum (assembly GCF_901001135.1). Taxonomy (NCBI): domain Eukaryota; kingdom Metazoa; phylum Chordata; class Amphibia; order Gymnophiona; family Rhinatrematidae; genus Rhinatrema; species Rhinatrema bivittatum. The sequence continues at coordinate 168,054,323 of NC_042623.1, forward strand.
ACTGTATTTGGATCCCAGTGTGGTGGTGACATTTTTATTGGAGGCTAAGTTAGAAAGCCCCAGAATAATCTTTTAAGTGATTGGTTGATGTGAAATTGGTTGTCCTTCATGGTGATAAGTTGCAATTGTGCTCAAATGTGCTCTTATAGTTATCTATCTTTATCAATATCTATGAAATCGCCAATTACTAAAATCCAAAGGAAAATTAGTTTCTTACCTGAATTTTTGTTCCTGTAGTACCACGGATCAGTCCAGACACCTGGGTTTTGCCTCCCCTCCAGCAGATGGAGACAGAAGTTTTTTTTCAAACAATCCTGGCATATATACCAAGGTGCCACCCACAGTCACTCAGTCTTACGAAATGTCAAAGCAGAATGGAACACCAAATTAACCAACTAACTATCTGTCCAACTATAATAAGGCTGATACAAACCCCCAACTGGGAACAGAACTTGCCGAACCAAAAGAATAAAGCAAGAAAAACAGTACCAATACCCAGAAAAGAAGGTTATACGAGTGGACTCTTACTTCAGTGTACACAGTCATGGGCGGGGCTCTGGACTGATCCGTGGTACTACAGGAACGAAAATTATCAGGTAAGAAATTAATTTTCCTTTCCCTGTACGTATCTGGATCAGTCCAGACACCTGGGATGTACCAGAGCTGACTTACCTAGGGTGGGAGCCTGAGAGGCCCACTCTGAGCACCCCTTCTCCAAAGTCCCTGGAGTCTGAAGCTTGCACATCCAATCTGTAATGTCGGGCAAACATATGCAATGATTTCCATGTAGCTGCCCTGCAAATTTCCTGAGGCAAGACTTGATATTCCGCCCATGAAGCTGCCTGTGACCACTTGGAGTGGGCGCGAAGCCCCACCGGAGCTACCTTACCATGCAGTAAATACGCAGAATTAATGGCCTCCTTTAGCCAGCGAGCAATCGTAGTCTTGGAGGCCATACCACAACACGAAGAGATGGTCGGATACCCGGAAAGGATTTGTGACCTCTAGATATTGCAGCAGAGCCCTGCGCACATCCAGTTTCCGTAAATCCTTCGAGATGGGATCAGAGCAGTCCACAGCTGAAAAAGAGGGAAGCTCAACCTATTGATTCATGTGGAATGAAAAGACTACCTTCAGGAGGAAGGAAGGAACAGTCCAAAATCAGAAATGCGTAAGAAGGGTTCCCTGCACGACAACGCCTGCAACTCAGAAACTCAACGTGCCGAATAAATCGTGACCAAACACACCACTTTTAGCGTGAGATCCTTCAACGTTGCTTGTTTCAACGGCTCAAAAGGAGGGGCACATAAGGACGATAGAACCAAATTGAGATTCCAGGAAGGACACGGCAGGCAAAGAGGAGGGCGTAAGTGCTTTGCCCCTTGTAGGAAACGTGCTACATCTGGGTGCAACGCCAACGCTACGCCCTGGATCTTACCATGTAAACAACCAAGTGCCGCAACCTGTACCCTAAGGGAACTGCAGGAAAGCCCTTTGGAAAGACCTGCCTAAAGAAACCTGAGAATATCAGGGATCGACGTCCGCGTGGGGTCTATCGCGCGTCCAGCACACCAACTATCAAATACTTTCCAGACCCGGACATAAGCCAGGGAAGTGGATGGTTTCGCAACCTCAATGTTGCCACCCCTGCATTGGAATAACCCTTATTCTTCAGCCGTTGCCTCTCAAATGCCATGCCACTAGACAAAAGCGATCTGCCTCTTCCAAACAGATGGGACCTTGATGTAGAAGAGCCGCTGATTCCCGAAACCATAGCGGGTGTGCGGTGGACAAATTGAGAAGATCCGCAAACCAGGGACGTCTTGGCCACTCCGGCACCACAAGAATTACCTCTGCCAGATGGAGCTCTATCCGCCTGAGCACCTTGCCTATCAGCGGCCAGGGAGGAAACATGTACAATAAGATGTTCGTTGGCCAGGGCATCCACTCCCTCTGCCCCTGTTTCCCTGCGACGGCTGTAAAACATTGGAACCTTGGCGTTCTTGAATGTGGCCATCAGATCCATGGACGGCCTGCCCCACCGGTCGCAGATGAGCTGAAAAGCTTCGTCGTCCAACTCCCACTCTCCGGGATCGAGATGGTAATGACTGAGAAAGTCTGCCTGTACGTTGTCCTCGCCGGCGATGTGAGATGCCACAATACTGGCTAGATGCTCCTCCGCCTAGCTCATCAATTGTTGTGCCTCCTCGGCGACTGATTTAGGCCACCTTAGTTGCATTGTCTGACAAGATCCTGACCGATTTCCCCCGAAGGAGCGGGAGAAAAGCTTTCAATGTGAGCCACTGCCCTGGTTTCCAAGTGGTTGATCGACCATAGAGATTGGAGATTGGATCACAGTCCCTGCACAGACTTCCCCAGACAGACCGCTCCCCAGCCGGAGAGACTGGCATCTGTGGTGACGACTGTCCAGTCGGGAATTACCAGGGGAACCCCACATGCCAGATGGTCAGAGACCAGCCACCAGTCGAGACTGGCCCTCGCAGAGTCCGTAAGTGGAAGTGGCAGATGATACAGCTCTGACACCGGATTCCAATGGGACAGCAAAGCTGTTGGTAAGGGACACATATGAGCAAAGGCCCAGGGCAACAACTCCAGAGTAGACGTCAGAGCCCAATACTCTTAGGTAATCATTCACTGTGGGCATCTGCATGTCAAACAAGTCACTTACCTGGCCCTGGAGCTTGACTGCACGTTCTGCGGTGAGGAAAACTCTGCCCTAGACCGTATCGAATAGGGCTCCCAGGGACTCCAGAGACTCTTGGCCAGATTGGATTTGGCTCGAATCAGCCAATCGTCCAGGTAAGGATGGACTAGGAAACCTTCCTTCCGGAGCTGCGCTGCAATCACGACCATAACCTTGGAGAATATCCTGGGTGCCGTGGCAAGACCAAAAGGCATAGCTTGGAACTGATAGTGACTTCCCAAAATACAGAACCTGAGGAACTTCTGATACTCTGACCACATGCAGATATGAAAATAGGCTTCCGTGAGATCCAGAGAAGCCAGGAACTCCCCTTGCCGTACCGAGGCGATGACAGATCGAAGGGTCTCCATCCGGAAACGAGGTACCCGAAGGCACCTGTTTACCCTTTTCAGGTCCAAAATTGGTCTGAACATTCCTTCCTTTTTTGGGACTAAGAAATAAATGGAATAACAACCCCTTCGTTGCTCCACGGACGGAACCAGTATGATAACCCTCAAGGCCAGTAGGCGCTGGAGCGTGTCTAGCACCGCCTGCCGCTTCTCGTAGATGCGCAAGGAGATATCAGAAATTTGTCTTGAGGGTGCTGTACAAAATCTAAAGCGTAACCTTGACTTATCACGATGAGGACCCACTGGTCCGACGTTATCTTGGTCCATTCCTAGAAGTGGGAGAGTCTGGCCCCCATGCTGGGCACGCGATGGCCGGGCGGTACTGAGGAATGAACCGGCAGCATCTCATTGAGAGGTCTTGGCCCCCGCTGCCACCTGCGGGGCACCTGGTCTGCCAAAACGTCTGCCGCGAAAGGATTGAGACCACGACTGCTGCCGGTTAGAACTTGAGCGAAAGGATGACCCGGACGACTGCTCTGGCCTGGGTCGTTTACCACCGCGGAATCGTGACCGAGCCGCAAAAGATCCTCTCGACCTCTGCTTGTCCTCCGGTAGTTTATGAACCTTGCTCTCTCCCAGGGACTGGATCATGTCCTCCAATTCCTTACTAACTGTTTCCCTTTGAAAGGAAGCGAGCCTAGATGGGCCTTGGACAACATCTGCAGCCCAATTCTGAAGCCAGAGGAGCTGCCGCGCAGCTACTGCCGAAACCATGGATCTGGCCATGTGTAGGAGGTCATAAAGACCATCAGCGCTATAGGTGATGACTGCCTCCAGTCGATTTGCCTGGGCAGCCTCCTCCACAGAGAGGTTGGAATTGGCTTGGGGCTGCTGTGCCCATCGAAGACCGGCGTGTAATACAAAATTACTGCACATCGCAGCCCGGACCCCCAGCACTGAGACTTCAAACACCTTCTTGAGCTGCAACTCTAGCTTTCTGTCCTGTAAATCCTTGAAGGCCATTGCTCCCATAACAGGGATTGTGGACCTCTTAGTAACAGCCGATACTGCTGCATCCACCTTAGGGATACGTAGCAGCTCTAAGGCGTCCTCCGAAAGGGGATATAACTTGTCCATAGCCTTACTAACCTTTAATCCCAAATCTGAGGTGTCCCATTCTCGGAAGAGAAGATCAGTCGCTGAGAAATGAAACTGGAAGGAAACCGTAGGACCTCTGAGACCCAATAAGACAGGGAAAGCAACACTCATAGTGGTCTCATGAGCAAAAGCCCAGGGAACCACCTCCAGAGTGGACGCCATGGAGCTAAGGACCCGAAGGTAGTCCCAGGCTTTGGACAGCGGGAGCGCCAAAAAGCGAAGAACCTGCTCCAATTTGGTCATTTGATCTGGTGGGAGAAAAACTTTCAACACTTGTATCGAACTGGGTTCCCAGGAAGTCCATTCTCTGAGAAAGGACAAAGTTGCTCTTGGCCTCGAGGAGACTGACCACCCTGCTGATAGCTTCTAAACAGCGCTCCCTCGACTTCGCCCTGATGAGCCAGTCATCCAAATAGGGATGAATGAGGAGGCCTTGTCTCCAACATGGCCGCTGCTACTACCACCATGACCTTGGTGAACGTGCGAGGAGTGGTAGCCAGACCAAATGGTAGAGCGTAGAATTGGTAATGCATTCCCAGGACCATGAAGCAAAGAAATGTTTGCTGATCTTCGCGGATGGGTAAGTGCAAGTTTGCTTCCATTAGATCCAGAGAAGCTAAAAATTCGCCCTTGTGAACCGCCGCAATCACAGAGGGTAGAGTTTCCATGCAGAAATGCGGGACCTTTAGAGCCTTGTTCACCTTCTTGAGATCCAAAATGGGTCAGAAGGACCCCTCCTTCTTTGGGACCACAAAGTAGATGGAGTATCATCCCATCTTCCAGTGCTCCGGAGGAACCGGCTTCACTGCCCCGAGAGACAGGAGATGGTCGAGGGTCTGACGAATAATCTGTGTCTTTGCCTGCACTCCGCAGGGGAATACCAGGAAGAAGTCTTTGAGAGGCCAAACAAATTGCAAAGCATAGCAGTGTTCTACAATGCTTAGCACCCACTGATTGGAAGTAATTTTGGCCCGTGCCTCGGGGAACTGGGATAATCGACCCCCAACCAGAGGGATCGAGGGATGGGCCGGCCTTATCTCATTGAGGACCCTTGGAGGCGAGCGAAGAGGAAGATTCTCCCTCCCGGGAGAGTCTGCAGCCTCGAAAGGAAGTGTTCCAGGATTGGGGCCTGGACATCGGTTGTCGCCCTGCTGACTGCTGCCAGCTCTGCCGAAACCTACGCTGCCCCCAAAAGCGTGAACGGGATGACGGAAACCCCCTGGAAGGTTTCGGTCTGTCCTCTGGCAACTTGTGAACATGATTAAGTCCCTGGGTGAAAACAAACTGCTCCAAATCAAAAGAGAAAACCCGCTTTAAACTGTAAAGCCCCAAGCTGAGCCCTGGATGACACATCCACTGACCAGTTACGCAACAACAGGAGACGCCTCGCTGATACTGCCGATGACATGGTGCGAGAGGAAGTGTGGAGGAGATAATACAATGCATCAGCGCCATATGCCACCACAGCTTCCAAGCGCTCTGCTTGTTCTGACTCCCCTGGAAGGAGATCTCTGGACATTAGCAATTTATTGGACCCAGCGCAGGCTTGCCTGCAGCATGTAACTGCTACACACCGCCGCTCGGATACCTGGAGCCAAAAACCTCAAAGATGCTCTTGAGAAGGACTTCCAGCTTCCGATCATGAAGATCCTTGAGAGCCACCGCTCCTGCAACCGGAATTGTGGTCTGCTTCGTAACAGCCGATACTGAAGCATCTACATTGGGGGACCGCAGGAGCTCCAGAGACTGAGCAAGGGATAGAGCTTATCCATAGCCTGACCAACTCGCAAGCTGGCATCCAGAGCATCCCACTCCCGGGTCATCAGCTGCTGAAGCATGGGATGGAAGAGAAAAGCTCAGGTCAGTGCTCGCAATCCCGCCAGGACTGGGTCCACAGAATCCTGCGGCAGAGCATGAGGTGGGGGCTCTACTCCGAGCTCTGAGAGGACCGAGGGAATAAGCGGCTCCAACTCCTCTCTATGAAACAGACTGACCACCTTAGGGTCATCTCCGTCCAAGGGAGCCTGCTTTCCCTGCTCCTCTTCAGATCCCCCGCCCACAGGAGGGAAAGGCCCACTGCCCGGAACCTCTGGAGGAGCCACACCACTTTGAACCATGGAGCCCTTCAACTTCGTGACCCGCAGCGACGCGGGCACATCTAGACGCTTGGCAACCTTGGAGGGCGGTCCCTGCGGCTGTCTCACAAGCAAAGCACCACTCTGGACACTGTGAAGCTAAAAAAGCCTTATGCATAAGGAGAACAAAATCCAATAAAAATGGATTTAAACTGACTTCATCCCCTCTTGGGGAATCTGGATCCCCCTGAAAAATGTCCTGGTCCAGATCGGAGGGATCATCAGGACTGGCAGGGACCAGCGATAACACTGGGGGAAGCTCCCCTGCCTCCATTGCTCTTGCCTGAGCCTCAGCAAAGGAACTCAAATTGGCTGCCGTTTCCATGCTGACAGGGAAAGGGTCAGCCCGAGGCTCCCAAGGTGCTGACCTTTTAAGAGCACCTCAGGGCTTTGCTGAAGCTGCTGAAAGAGAGCTGCCTTCCCCTCCAGGAAGGCAGTGGGAGCAAATGCCTGACCGGGAGAGCCTCGAAGAGGACTCCCCGCAGGCAAGGCACAAATATGGCCACGGCATCATGGGAGCTCAAAAAACAGGTAAATCGCGGCGAAATTGCACCAGAGCCATCCAAGTGCAGCAGACAAAAAAACAACACTAACAGGCTGCTTGTCAGACTCTTCGCTTTTTTTTTTTTTTTTTTTAAACGGGAGATTGCTGAAGAGTGAGAGAGGGACCAGACCATCGGTAATCTCTCCCCCAGCTCCTTACCTGTCCGGAGCCCTGCGGGGTAACCAACCCCCTGGGAGGACTGAAAAGTTACTCCTGCCTTCACCTTTTCTTTTTTTACTGCTTGATTCAGAGTTATAAAGTTTGCTGTTGCCTTTAATTTAAAAAAAAAAAAAAAAAAAAACGCAAAGGGAAATAGCCTAAACCCAAGAATCAGGGCAAGACTGCAGGGTTTGCACCACCTCCATCTGCTGGAGACAGTGAAATACTGAGGGGTAGGGATGTGAATCGTTTTTTAACGATTAAAATTATCGTCCGATAATTTTAATATCGTCTTAAATCGTTATAGAACACGATACAATAGAAATTCTAACGATTTATCGTTAAAAATCGTTAAATCGTGTTAGTGCGCACTAACGGGAGTTAGTGCGCACTAACTGAAAATGATACAAATTGACACTTTCCAGGTCAGTAAAGGTCAGTTAGGAATGTATATGTGTTCCTATTGGCTGGCTGCCCTCTTATCTATTGATGTTACCAAGGTTCCAACTGAGGTGATGGTTGGGGGGATGAGAAATGGAAATGGAAACTCAGGAACACTAACAGAAAATGATACAAATTATTGACACTATCCAGGTCAGTAAAGGTCAGTTAGGAATGAATATGTGTTCCTATTGGCTGGCTGCCCTCTTATCTATTGATGTTACCAAGGTTCCAACTGAGGTGATGGTTGGGGGGATGGGAAATGAAAACCTTTGGTAGTTGACAAAAAAAGTAATGTGATCAGTCAATATGACTAGAACCTGTGCCCTATTCCTGATACCAGGGGTGTTGTGATCTTCCTGCACTCAGTGCCCTATCCCTGATACCAGTCTGAGACAGCTCCCTCCCTGCATTACTAGTGAGAGGCTGGCTTCACAGACAGGGGGGAGCTGCCTGACCCTCACTCCTGACTTCCCCCATGTCCCAGCTAGTGAATGGTGTGTGGGTGAGGGGGGGGGGGGTGAGGATGGTGAAGTCTGAGACAGCTCCCTCCCTGCATTACTAGTGAGAGGCTGGCTTCAGACAGGGGGGAGCTGCCTGACCCTCACTCCTGACTTCCCCCATGTCCCAGCTAGTGAATGGTGTGTGGGTGAGGGGGGGGGGTGAGGATGGTGAAGTCTGAGACAGCTCCCTCCCTGCATTACTAGTGAGAGGCTGGCTTCACAGACAGGGGGGAGCTGCCTGACCCTCACTCCTCCGGGGTATTGTGATCTTCCTGCATACAGTGCCCTATCCCTGATACCAGGGGTGTTGTGATCTTCCTGCACACAGTGCCCTATCCCTAATACCAGGGGTGTTGTGATCTTCCTGCACACAGTGCCCTATTCCTGATACCAGGAGTGTTGTGATCTTCCTGCATGCAGTGCCCTATCCCTGATACCGGGATGTGTGCAAGAAGATCCCAACACCCCTGGTATTAGGGATAGGGCACCGTGTGCAGGAAGATCACAACACTCCTGGTGCCAGGGATAGGGCACTGCGTGCAGGAAGATCACAACACTCCTGGTATTAATAGGGATAGGGCACTGTGTGCAGGAAGATCACAGCACCCCTGGTGCCAGGGTTAGGGCACTGTGTGCAGGAAGATCACAATACCCCTGGTATCAGGGTTAGGGCACAAGTTCTAGTCACATTGACTGATCACATTACTTGTTTTGTCAAGCTACCAACTGTTTCCATTTCCCATCCCCCATATACTGTCAGTGGGAAGCTTGGTAACATGAATAAATAAGAGGGCAGCCAATAGGAATACATATTCATTCCTAAACTGACCTTAACTGACCTGAAAAGTGTAAAATTGTATCATTTTCAGTTAGTGCGCACTAACTCGAGTTAGTGCACACTAATCGGAAAAAACGATTTTTAACGATTTTTTAACTAAAAAATCGTGCCTAACACGATTTCTATCGTTAAGACGATATGGAAAACGATTCACATCTTTACTGAGGGGATGCAGGAGGCACACCAGGTTAAATGAGGGTGCCCTTCAAGTTTTTCTCTGTCTCCATCTGCTGGAAGGGAGGCATAACCCATAGTCTGGACTGATCCAGGTACGTACAGGGAACGATATTAGCACTGGAAATCCCACATATGCCTTGAGGATGCACTAAAGCAGTCTGCTCTAGGAAAGAGTGATGGCCAACTCTGTATCCTCAGATGTCACTCAGCATATAGCTTTCTTTGTTATGCTTGTCCACAGAGAAAGGTGTGCCCTCTGTCTCCATCTGCTAATAGAGGCAGAAAACCACAAATCTGGGCTGGGGTAGCAAGATAAGGAGCATTTCTGAACTCTCAATTCTTTTAGTATTTTTGCTCCAATTCGAAGAAAACATTCTAACTAAAAAATTAATTTAGGAACATTCAAAAAAGATGCGACAAGGCTCTCATTTTCATATCACACAAAAGAACCTTTACCCTCTTCAACCTCCATAAACAGCCATAGAACAGGTCCATACCTGAAGTGCCTCCTTTGCACCTTCACACTTCTCCCTGCGTCCTGAGATGACGATAATGTCACACTTCTTTGGAGAATCTGGGTCAGCTTCCTTCACCTCCTTGCTTTCCTCACCATTCTCCTCAGCACGGGAAGCTTTGAGAAGCAGACATACATTACAACTATATCATTCAAGTTCAGAAGTAATTTGCTGATTTAGGATGGTGTCAGTGCTATACATGGCACCGGACACCATTCTAAAGTCATATATAGCACCGAACTTAAGCCTATTATGCCAAATGACAAGCGTTTCAGTATGGTTTTGCAAGGGGTTGGGGGGAGGGGCGGCAGGGTGAGAAAGATTATAGATCAACATCTTTGAAAGATATTCCTAAAGGGCTTATTCTAAACCTTCAGGGATGGCATGCAGTGATCCCATTGGAGTTCTGACAAAGCATCATCTATGGCGCAAAATCTGCACTGGTAGTTTCATGGTCTTTTCATTTTGCTCTGGAGCTCAAAGGAAGATAAAAGTTCAGTTTCCCCTTCCTCACAGTAGCATGTAATGAATGATTCTGCCTCTTGACCATAGGAAAATTAGTTTCTTACCTGATAGATAATTTTCATTCCTGTAGTACCAGGCATCAGTCCAGACTCCTGGGTTTGGCCCCCTCCCCAGCAGATGGAGACAGAGCAGTTACCATAACAATGCTCCGCCTATAAATAGAATGGTGCCACCTACAGTCCGGCAGTATTTCTCAATGTCAAAGCAGAATATCTCCTCAAAACCTCTTTAACTATGTACAATAACCCTTTAACAAGAAAAAGAAATAATTGGTCCACTTAATCCTCCTGGGAATCGAACCTGTAGAACCACGTGAGGACAGACAATCGCAAATTTCTTCAGACCTAAAAATTAGTTACATAACAGAGTGGACTCTCCCTTACTTCCATGCCTCTGACGGGCAGGACTCTGGACTGATCCGTGGTACCAATGAAACACGTAGATGGATCGATGTAAACAAGATTTTTATTGAAGCTTGCCAGACTCTGGCCGAGTTTCGCTCAAAGAGCTGCCTCAGGGGCTTATAAGCCACATGAATTGGCTTAAAACAACGCAAGATGAAATCAAGAGGAGGTTCCTTAAGTTTCAAAGCAGAGCTTTAAAAATATCTGTATTGCATACCAATTAATGAAGACATACAAAGGAAAAAGCTCGCAAAATCAGCGCTCAACAGCGGATTCTCGCAGAGCGCTGGTTTTGCGAGCTTTTTCCTTTGTATGTCTTCATTAATTGGTATGCAATACAGATATTTTTAAAGCTCTGCTTTGAAACTTAAGGAACCTCCTCTTGATTTCATCTTGCGTTGTTTTAAGCCAATTCATGTGGCTTATAAGCCCCTGAGGCAGCTCTTTGAGCGAAACTCGGCCAGAGTCTGGCAAGCTTCAATAAAAATCTTGTTTACACAGATCCATCTACGTGTTTCATTGCTGACAGCCATCTTGGATCGGCTACTGGTTTGCTTTCTTGGACCTGATCCGTGGTACTACAGGAATGAAAGTTATCAGGTAAGAAACAAATTTTCCTTTCCCTGTACGTACCCGGACCAGTCCAGACTCCTGGGATGTACCAGAGCTACCTTACCTGGGATGAGATCCGGAGAGGCCCGCTCAAAGCACACCTTCTCCTAAACCACCAGAACCTGGTGCTTTGACATCCAGTCTGTAATGTCTCGCAAATGTATGCAAGGATTTCCACTTAGCCACCCTGCAAATTTCCTGTGGAGAAACCATCTGGCACTCTGACCAAGATGCCGAATAAATGAGTAGAGTGAGCCGTTACACCAACAGGAAGAGATCTACCATGCTGGAAGGAGTGGAGAGAATGAGACGGGATTTAAGGAACCTGGAAGACTGGTCGAAGATATGGCAGCTGAGATTCAATGCCAAGAAGTGCAGAGTCATGCATATGGGGTGTGGAAATCCGAAAGAAATGTATTTGATGAGGGGTGAAGGGCTGATGTACACGGAGCAGGAGAGAGACCTTGGGGTGATGGTGTCTAATGATCTGAAGTCGGCGAAACAATGTGACAAGGCGATAGCTAAAGCCAGAAGAACGCTGGGCTGCATAGAGAGAGGAATATCGAGTAAGACAAGGGAAGTGATTATCCCCTTGTACAGGACCTTGGTGAGGCCTCACCTGGAGTACTGTGCTCAGTTCTGGAGACCGTATCTCCGAAGGGACAGAGACCGGATGAAGGCAGACCAGAGAAGGGTGACCAAAAAGCTGTATGGTCTTCATTGCATGCCTTATGAGGAGAGATTGAAGAATCTAAATATGTATACCCTGGAGGAAAGGAGTAGCAGGAGTGATATGATACAGACCTTCAGATACTTGAAAGGTTTTAATGATCCAAAGTAAACGACAAACCTTTTCCATTGCAAAAAAATCAGCAGAACCACGGGTCACGATTTAAAACTCCAGGGAGGAAGACTCAGAACCAATGTCAGGAAGTATTTCTTCATGGAGAGGGTGGTGGATGCCTGGAATGCCCTTCCGGAGGAAGTGGTGAAAACTAAAATTGAGAAGGATTTCAAAGGGGCGTGGGATAAACACTGTGTATCCATAAAGTCTTGAGGATGTGAATGAAGAGAAGAGGCATGGGGGTGGCTTGCAGGAATGACATCTACTACCTGGTGATTAATACCCTTATTCAATATCAATAAACATACACACTGTTAATGAGACTCCAACATTGCTCTATGCTTCATTGGCAAGAGGAAATGTGGGACAAAGGATTTGCATTCATAAATAAACATGGGAGTAGCTTGCTTGTTGCGGTGGTTACTACCCCAAAACAATTAAGCCTGATACTTCACTGCTTCAATGGTAGGGGAGGGAATAAAGAGGATTTATAATAAGACAACAACCAACAAGGATTAAATTGCACAGGCTGGGTAGACAAGCGTGGGAGTAGCTTGCTTATTGCGGCGGTTACTACCCCTAACCAATTAGGCTTGATACTTCACTTTTATGCAGCTCCAGCACTGCTCTCTACATCAATGGCAGGGGTAGAAGGAAATTAGAACCAAAAAGTTACCAACAGATAAGTATGAGAAAAATAACTCTGAAAGCTTGCTGGGCAGACTGGATGGGCCGTTTGGTCTTCTTCTACCGTCATTTCTATTTTTCTATGTTACCACGAAGGAGAAAGGCCAAGCTAATAGTCTCCTTCAGCCAGCGAGCTATGGTAGTCTTGGAGGCCATCTGACACTGCTGGAAGCCACTCCAGAGCACAAAAAGATGGTCGGAAACATGAAAGTTATTTGTATCCTCCAGATAACAGAGCAATGCTCTGTGAACGTCCAGCTTCCACAAATCCCTGGACAAGGAATCCGAATGGTCTAATTCCGCGAAAGCTGGAAGCTCCACCGATTGGTTGATATGAAAGGAAGAAACCACTTTCAGGAGAAAGTAAGGCACTGTCCGTAATGAAACCCCCGACTCTGAAATCCGCAAAAAAGTTTCTCTACAGGAAAGAGCTTGGAGTTCCGACACTCTACGAGCCGATGTAATGGCCACCAGAAAGACTACCTTCAAGGTAAGATCCTTCATAGTCGCTCTCTTCAAAGGCTCAAAGGGTGCTGAGCATAGAGCTGGGAGAACTAAATTTAGACTCCAAGATGGACAAGGATGCCTCAGCGGAGGACGCAAATGCTTTGCTCCCCTTAAGAAACGAGCCACATCTGGATGTGCCGTTAACGCTACACCTTGCACAGAGCCACACAAACAACCAAGAGCCGCCACCTGTACACGGAGGGAACTGCATGACAAGCCCTTGGACAGACCAGCCTGAAGAAAAACACAGAATATCAGACACCGAGACCTAGGTAGGAGAAACATCTGTCTAAAACACCAAGCCTCAAAAATCTTCCATACTCTAACATATGCAGGTTGGTGGATGTCTTATGCGGTCACAGGAGCATAGCCACTATGGCTGGAGAATAGCTTTGCCCCGAAACAGTCTCCTTTCAAAAGTCATGCCGCTAGACAAAAGAGATAGACTTCCTCCAAACACGCGGGCCCTTGATGTAGCAGATCTGGACTGTATGAAAACCGCAGCAGACCCATCACCAATAGATTGAGGAGGTCTGCAAACCATGGACGTCTGGGCCATTCCGGGGCTACAAGTATGACCTCCGCTGGATGGAGCTCTATTCGCCTGAGTACACTGCTGATCAACGGCCAAGGTGGAAAGACGTACAGTAGAAATTCAGTGGGCCAGGGCAGGACTAGGGCATCCACACCCTCTGCTCCAGTCTCTTTGCGACCAGCATAGAAACGCAGAGTCTTGGCATTCCGAAACTTTGCCATGAGATCCATGCTGGGCGTACCCCACGTATCGCATATTAATTGAAAAGCTATCTCCCATTCCCTGGGATCTAGGCGATTTTGGCTGAGAAAAAGTCTGCCTGCACGTTGTCCATGCCAGCAATGTGAGAAGCCGCTATGCTGACTAAGTGCTGTTCCGCCCAGCTGATCAATTGACGAGCCTCGACTGCCACTGGCTGCCTTCTGGTTCCTCCTTGACGATTGATGTATGCTGTCGGTGCATTGTCCGAGAACACTGATGGACCTCCCCTGAAGGAGAGGACGAAATGCTAACCACACCACTCGGGTCTCCAGACGATTGATTGACCACTGACTCCTCTGGAGACCAAAATCCTTGTACAGATTTCCTCCGGCATATCGGCCTCCCCCCCCCACCCCCCCAACTGGAAAGACTGGCATCCATGGTAACCACTGTCCAGTTGGGCACCTCCAGGAGAACTCCACGTCAGATTGTCCATTACCAGCCACCAATCGAGACTGGACCACGCTGCATCCGTCAGTGGGAGAGGAAGAAGAAACAGTCTGGAGACGGGATTGCAGCAGAAAAGCAACGCGGACTGTAAAGACCACATATGAGCAAAGGCCCAGGGAACCAGTTCCAAGGTTGAGGTCATCGAGCCGAGAACTTACAAGAAATCCCGGACCCTGGGAGGATGCTTGAACAACAAGGCTCTTGAGCCTGTAATTTGGAAATGTGTTCTGTGGAAAGAAATACTCTGCCCTGCTGTGTGTTGAATAGAGCCCCCAAATACGCCAAGGACTGAGAGGGCACGAGCCTGCTCTTGGATAAATTGTCCACCCAGCCCAGCGACTAAAGTAGCTGGAGTACCTTGTGAACCGCCAACTGGGCCAGTGGTTCAGACTTCACTCGAATCAGTCATCCAGGTAGGGATGTACCAACAGCCCTTCCGTCCGGAGATGGGCTGCCACGCCTACCATTAACCTTGGTGAATGTCCTAGGTGCGGTGGCCAGCCCAAAGGCAAGCGCTCAAAACTGAAAATGCTGACCCAGTATCACAAAAGTAAGGAACTTCTGGTGATCCGACCTGCTGCCTATATGAAGGTATGCCTCCGTGAGATCCAGGGATGCCAGAAACTCTCCCTTTCGCAGCAAGGCAGTGACTAACCGGAGCGTTTCCATGCGAAAACGTGGCACCCTGAGGCATCTGTTCACTCGTTTGAGATCCAGAATGGGCCGACAGGATCCCTCTCTTTGGCACCACGAAGTAAATGGAATAACGGCCCTTCCTTCTTGCCTCTGGAGGTACTGGGACGATGGCTCCTAACTGCCGCAGGCACTGCAAAGTTTCCTGGACCGCTCTTCGCTTGGTTGCGTAACTGCAGGGAGAGATGAGAAACCTGTCCCGAGGATGCCTTGCAAAATCTAAAGCGTAGCCTTGTCTTATCACGGCCAGCATCCACTGGTCTGTTTTTACCTTGGCCCATTCCTTGAAAAATAGGGACAGTCTGCCCCCTACCGCAGGCACAGAGGAATGGACTGGCGCCCATTCATTGTGAAGACTCAGCCCCCGAAGTAGACTGGGAATTCCAGGCTCTGCCGAATTTTCTGCCACAAAAGAACTGGGACCAGGACTGCTATCTAGTTGGTGCCTGATGAAAAGAAGAACTGGGCACTCTAGCTGCCGGAAACGGCGATTCCCTCTGAATCTGGCCCGAGGCGAGAAAGCACCTCGTGACTTAGGTCTGTCCTCCGGCAGCCTATGGACCTTATTCTCTCCCAGAGATTGAATCAGATCTTCCAAGTCCTTTCCGAAAAGCAATTTCCCCTTGGGTAAAGAACCTAGCTGCACCTTGGACGACATGGCCACCGACCATAAGAACATAAGAAAATGCCATACTGGGTCAGACCAAGGGTCCATCAAGCCCAGCATCCTGTTTCCAACAGTGGCCAATCCAGGCCATAAGAACCTGGCAAGTACCCAAAAACTAAGTCTATTCCATGTAACCATTGCTAATGGCAGTGGCTATTCTCTAAGTGAACTTAACAGCAGGTAATGGATTTCTCCCTCAAGAACTTATCCAATCCTTTTTTAAACACAGCTATACTAACTGCATGAACCACATCCTCCGGCAACAAATTCCAGAGTCTAACTGTGCGTTGAGTAAAAAAGAACTTTCTCCAATTAGTTTTAAATGTGCTCCATGCTAACTTCATGGAGTGCCCCCTAGTCCTTCTATTATCCGAAAGAGTAAATAACCGATTCACATCTACCCGTTCTAGACCTCTCATGATTTTAAACACCTCTATCATATCCCCCCTCAGTCTCTTCTCCAAGCTGAAAAGTCCTAACCTCTTTAGTCTTTCCTCATAGGGGAGTTGTTCCATTCCCCTTATCATTTTGGTAGCCCTTCTCTGTACCTTCTCCATCGCAATTATATCTTTTTTGAGATGCGGCGACCAGAATTGTACACAGTATTCAAGGTGCGGTCTCACCATGGAGCGATATAGAGGCATTATGACATTTTCCGTTTTATTCACCATTCCCTTTCTAATAATTCCCAATATTCTGTTTGCTTTTTTGACTGCCGCAGCACACTGAACCGACGATTTCAATGTGTTATCCACTATGACAACTAGATCTCTTTCTTGGGTTGTAGCACCTAATATGGAAGCCAACATTGTGTAATTATAGCAAGGGTTATTTTTCCCTATATGCATCACCTTGCACTTATCCACATTAAATTTCATCTGCCATTTGGATGCCCAATTTTCCAGTCTCACAAGGTCTTCCTGCAATTTATCACAATCTGTTATGATGGCTCTGTAAGTAAACAGCACATTAAGCAAAAACATATCTACATGACGTCTTTCTAGTGAAGATTTGTATTCGTTGTGTTCGATCATAACTGTTTATAGTGTGTGGTAATTGAAGTCTCCCATTATTACTGCACTACCAATTTGGTTAGCTTTCCTAATTTCTCTTAGCATTTCACTGTCCATCTCACCATCTTGACCAGGTGGACGGTAGTATACCCCTATCACTATAGTCTTCCCCGACACACAAGGGATTTCTACCCATAAAGATTCAATTTTATATTTAGTCTCATGCAGGATGTTTATCCTGTTGGACTCTATGCCATCCCGGACATAAAGTGCCACACCTCATCCTGAGTGCTCCTCTCTGTCATTGCGATATAATTTGTACCCCAGTATAGCAGTGTCCCATTGGTTATCCTCTTTCCACCATGTCTCTGAGATGCCAATTAAGTCTATGTCATTATTTACTGCTATACATTCTAATTCTCCCATCTTACTTCTTAGACTTCTGGCATTAGCATACAAACATTTCAGTTTGTTTTTTGTTTGTATTTTCATTCTGCTTTTTAATTGATAGGGATAAGTTAGAATTTTTTAGTTCAGGTGAGTTTTTAGTTACAGGCACTTGGACTACTTTTCTAATTATTGGAAACTCACTGTCGGGATGTCCTAATTCTAATGCATCATTAGTATCCTTTAAAGATTCTTAACCAGTTTCTTAACCACAGGAGTGTCCGAGCAGAGACCGCAGATACCATGGACCTCACAGATGTCCGCAACAGATCGTGAAGCGCATCAGTACTATAGGCCACTGAAGCTTCTAGCCATCCTGTTTGGGCGACCTCATCGGAGAAACCCTCGTTAGCCTGTAACTGTTGAATCCAGCGCAGACCTGCTCTCAAGGCAAAATTGCTGCACATGGCCGCCGGCACTCCCAGTGCCGACACCCCAAAAATCTTTAAGCTGCACCTCGAACTTCCTCTCTTGCAGGTCCTTGAGTGCTGTAGCCCCTGTGACCGGGATCGTGGTCTTCTTGGTAACCGCGGACACCGCCGTGGCCACCCTGGGCACTTGTAGCAGCTCTAAAGCATCCTCCGGCAGAGGATATAGTTTATCCATGGCTTTACTCACCTTCAAACCAAGATCCGGGGTATCCCACTCCTGAAAGAGCAAGTCCATAGCCGAAAAATGAAAAGGGAAGGAAGTAGCAGGACCTCTCAGGCCCAGCAAAACCGGATCCATCGCTCCCAGTTTGGATTCCTCAGGTGCCCCTCAATGCCCAGCTCAGCCAAAACAGAAGGGATAAGAGGACCCAGCTCCTCCCTTCTAAAGAGACAGACCACCTTAGGGTTGTCCCCTTTCGTCACATATGAGCCCCTCGCTGAACCTGTGGATGCACATCAGCGTCAGTATCCACCCCCTGCGGGAGCTTGGATTGAGGATCTGGGTCCCCAGGGTCAGTATCTTGATCAGAGGTATTTGAGTCAGTCTGAGGGACCCCTGTTCGGAGAGGGCGCTTAGATCTTAATGGGACAGCAGCCCCCTGAGACCTAGAGCATTTCTTGGAAATAGGCTTGGACCCCAGAGAGTGATTTTAAGCCAGACTGCTGCTTCCCTGATTTTTTTGCTTTATAAGCTTTATGGAGCAGTAAAACAAAGTCAGACGAGAAAGAAGAAGAGGAGGAGTCAGAAACCCCCTCGTAGCTATCCTCCATGGCTGGCAAATCATGATGCAAAAGGTCCTTTTCACCTGGGAACCTCTGCTGAGGAGAAAGAGGCGGTAAAAACTCCTCCCCCATTGCAGCACAAGTGGCAGCTCTGAAAGACTGCAAAATGGCATCTGTTCCCATGCAGAGCGGGAACGGGTCAGCACCAGCTTGACCTGCAGTATCTGAGCCTGCAGTCACTCGGGTAGATTTAGTTTTCACTATTTTGACAGCATTAACAGACCCGGGGGACCCCTCCCCCCCGGCAAACACGTGGAGCAGAGGCCCTCCCATGAAAGGTGCACACGGGCTGAATATGCACAGCATGAAGATCGCGGCATCGAGAGAAAACAGAAATTTATACTGACAAGAAAAAAAATTTCAAAAATAACTCACCCCCGCTCCAGGAAGGAAAGAGCTGCCATGATACTGCCGGCCAAATGAAAAGTTAAACTTTTTTTTTTTTTTTATTTAGAAACTTGCCCAGCAGTAGTCCAAGGTTCTGATTCCTGTAGGGTGGAGTGAACCGGGCTCCCCGGTGTCACACCCAAAGCTGCCCAAGAAAGAAATTAGAGTCCTCGACCCTCTTATGCAGCTGCCTCACGACCACTGGGGGATGGCCCTCTCAGGACCTCACAACCCCCTGGGAAGCTGAAGACAACACCGCTATGACGAAGGGGTTTTTTTTTTGTTTTTTTTTTAAGCCAAATTGACTAAGAAATAAGAAAAGGAACCAAAAAACCCCCCACCTAACTCCCAAAACAAACTACCACACAGACCAGACTGTAGGTTTGGCACCCCCACCATCTGCTGGAGACAGAGGAATACCGCCGCCGGACTGTAGGTGGCACCATTCTATTTATAGGCGGAGCGTTGTTATGGTAACTGCTCTGTCTCCATCTGCTAGAGGAGGGGCCAAGCCCAGGAGTCTGGACTGATCCGGGTACGTACAGGGAACTCTTTTCCAAGGAATCACACAAATTAGCACCCTATACTGCAGAGACTGCATTTTCGGCCTCTCTTCCTTCTTACTCAAGTTCATGCCAAACCTGAAACTTTTCTACAAGCAAAATTAGCATTAGAGACGCAACATAACAATGAATAATAGAATTAGCATTAGAGACGCAACATAACAATGAATAATAGAATTAGCATTAGAGACGCAACATAACAACGAATAATAGAAGGACTAGGGGGCATTCCATGAAGTTAGCAAGTAGCACATTTAAGACTAATCGGAGAAAATTCTTTCACTCAACGCACAATTAAGCTCTGGAATTTGTTGCCAGCGGATGTGGTTAGTGCAGTTAGTGTAGCTGGGTTCAAAAAAGGTTTGGATAACTTCTTGGAGGAGAAGTCCATTAATGGCTATTAATCAAGTTTACTTAGGTAATAGCCACTGCTATTAATTGCATCAGTAGCATGGGATCTTCTTAGTGTTTGGGTAATTGCCAGGTTCTTGTGGCCTGGTTTTGGCCTCTGTTGGAAACAGGATGCTGGGCTTGATGGACCCTTGGTCTGACCCAGCATGGCAATTTTTTATGTTCTTAACAAATGACTGCCCCTTCATCTTTCCAGTGCTCAAGATATAGTTTGTAAGACTAAAGACAAGCAAAGTGCAAAATCTTACCTGCAGGATTCTCTTCTCTATCTGGGAATTTGATCTGTACTCCGTGGTCACGAGTGATTTGCTGGATACGGGAGCCTTTGGGGCCCATAATAGAACGGTGAAATTTTTGAGGAATCATGCATTCAATGGTCACCTGTGCCTCCTGCAGAGGGAGGAGATGGAATGCAAAGAGAAAAAATTAAGGCACCAATGTGGATGAATCAATTGACACAGAAAAACACAACCCACAACTTGAGATGGGTTGTGAGAATGGCAAAAGCAGAAAGCTGCTGGTAGGCAGTGGATAAGGCAGAGTAGGTCTTGTCAACTGCAATAAAAAAAAAAAAGAAAGAAAAAACATATTTGCAACATATCCCCAGCCTTAGCCATGCAGAGAAATGGGGAGGCAAGGTTCTAATCTGGAGATTGAGGAACTCCACTATGTGTGACTTCCCTGTGCTTCCAAAAAACATTTGTAAACTCACAGGGTGAAGACAGTCACTTCTGCTAGCAAGACATCTGCAGAGGAGTAGAAATACCCCAGGAAGAAGAGAAAAATGCAGAAGAGATCTAGGTTATCCATTTCAAGTGGAAAGAGGGAGCTTCTGAGCACAGGCAAATGCTAGGAACACATACCAGGTCTTCGATGATCTCCTGGATACGTTTTTTGGCTGCCTCCACACAGTCTTTTGCCCCTTTAAGGATGACTTTATCACTCTGTGTGCCGGTGCGTGGAAAGCTGACCATCACGCCGCCATACTCCTCTGCAATGCTGAGCAGCACCAGTCCTCGTCTGATAACAAAGTGACGGTGATGTTTAGGATCCACAATCATAGAATCTTCAACCACGTTATCCTACAGGCAAGAGGAAAAAAGTCATCAATTGTGACTCAAAAGACTAGAATTCTGTGCTCAAAAGATCCTCCATTCATAATATGCTTCTACAGTTATTCCTCCATCTTCCCATGAAGATTCAGGTTGCTATAGGATTCTTGCTAGCCATGTGCTGGAAGATATTTCTAGAAAGCAGAAGCATTTTCTAGCACTGTTTGTGCCAGGTGACTTTGCACGTGCAGAAACAACTATCCTCTCTCCTCCAATACCGCCCAGGATTAAATTCATCAACTTAAAGTGCCAATATCCTGTTAGCCTTGATACATAGAGCCATGACCAAACATCAAGTCCAGCCACTTCTCTCCACTTTCTGCACAGATAAGAGTGGGTATATTTGAGAATCATCTTTTCCCCATCTTGTGTTTCTAAAAGATGAATGGCATAAACCATTAAAAAGAAAAAAATAAAGCCATGGCATGTGAAGTAGAGTCAGCAGGCTCACCAAGTTCTTGATAAGTGCCTCTAACTCTTTCTGTGCATCCTTTACAGCAGCTTCAGTCCCAATAATGGTGATTAGTTCCTGGTCCTTGTCCTCAGAGGTTGGGAAGATTATGCGAGCACCTGTACTGTCGCGCACTTTACGGATGTTGCCACCACCTTTGCCAATCAGGAACTTGTGATACTCTGGTTTGGCACGAAGCTCCACTGTGTAATTCTTGATTTGCTGCAGAAAATAAAAATACCCGGCGTGAACAGAGCCAGCATTATTCATGCCTAATCTTACGTCAGAGGCCATTACAGAGGGCAGGTTTGCTTCAGCATCACTATTTATTTATGACCATGGCAGTTTATTTTTACTCCTTTGGGCTTACAGCTTATTTAGAACCAAGGTTCAGATCTGGTGCCATGAACCTCCATTCACAACTATAGAGATTTGTTCATAAGAACATAAGAAGTTGCCATGCTGGGTCAGACCAAGTGTCTAAGTCCAGCATCCTGTTCCCAAGAGGCCAAACCAGGCCACAAGAACCTGGCAATTACCCAAATACCAAGAAGATCCCATGCCACTGATGCAATTAATAGCAGTGGCTATTCCCTAAGTAAACTTGATTAATAGCCATTAATGGACTTCTCCTCCAAGAACTTATCCAAACCTTTTTTGAACCCAGCTACACCAACTGCACTAATCACATCCTCTGGCAACAAATTCCAGAGCTTTATTGTGCATTGAATGAAAAAGAATTTTCTCCGATTAGTCTTAAATGTGCTACATGCTAACTTCATGGAATGCCCCTAGTCCTTCTATTATCTGAAAGTGTAAATAACCGATTCACATCTACTCATCCAAGACCTCTCATGATCTTAAAGACCTGCTGAACAGCCCTAACCTCTTCAGCCTTTCCTCATAGGGGTTGCTGTTCCATCCCCTTTATATTTTGGTTGCCATTCTCTGTACCTTCTCCATCGCAATATCTTTTTTGAGATACGGTGACCAGAATTGTACACAGTATTCAAGGTGCGGTCTCACCATGGAGCAATACAGAGGCATTATGACATTTTCCGTTTTATTAACCATTCCCTTCCTAATAATTCCTAACATGGTTTGCTTTTTTGACTGCTGCAGCACACTGAGCTGACGATTTTAAAGTATTATCCTCTTTGATGCCTAGATCTTTTTCCTGGGTGGTAGTTCCTAAATATGGAACCTAACATCATGTAACTACAGCAAGGGTTATTTTTCCCTATATGCAACACCTTGCACTTGTCCACATTAAAGTTTCATCTGCCATTTGGATGCCCAATCTTCCAGTCTTGTAAGGTCCTCCTGTAATGTATCACAGTCGCTTGTGATTTAACTACTCTGAATAAATTTGAATCGTCCGCAAATTTGATAACCTCACTCGTCGTATTCCTTTCCAGATCATTTTTATATATATTGAAAGGCACCGGTCCAAGTTCAGATCCCTGAGGCACTCCACTGTTTACCCTTTTCTACTGAGAAAATTGACCATTTAATCCTACTCTGTTTCCTGTCTTTTAACCAGTTTGTAATCCACGAAAGGACATCATCTCCTATCCCCTGACTTTTTAGTTTTCTTAGAAGTCTTTCATGAGGGATTTTGTCAAACGCCTTCTGAAAATCCAAATACACTACATCTACCGGTTCACCTTTATCCACATTTGTTAACCCCTTCAAAAAAAGTGAACCATATTTGTTAGACAAGACTTCCCTTGGGTAAATCCATGTTGACTGTGTTCCATTAAACCATGTCTTTCTATATGCTCTACGATTTTGATCTTTAGAATAATTTCCACTATTTTTCCCAGCACTAAAGTGAGGCCCACTGGTCTATAGTTAACCGGATCACCCCTGGAGCCCTTTTTAAATATTGGGGTTACATTGGCCACCCTCTAGTCTTCAGGTACAATGGATGATTTTAATGATAGGTTACAAATTTTAACTAATACATCAGAAATTTCATTTTTGGGTTTAGTTCCCTAGGATGCATACCATTTGGTCCAGGTGATTTGCTACTCTTTAGTTTGTCAACCTGGCCTACTACATCTTCCCAGTTCAGTGATTTGGTTTAGTTCGTCTGACTCATCACCCTTGAAAACCATCTCTGGAATGGTATCTCTCCAACATCCTCATTAGTAAACACAGAAGCAAAGAATTTTTAGTCTTTCTGCAATGGCCTTATCTTCCCAATGAGCCCCTTTAATCCATCTAATGGTCCAACCAATTCCCTCACAGTTTTCTTGCTTCAGATATATTTTATAAAGTTTTATTATGAGTTTTTGCCGCTATGGCCAACTTAGTTTCAAATTCTCTCTTCGCCTGTCTTATCACTATATCGCCACCCAACCTACCTAGGCTGGTGATTGCAGTGACCATCCTTTATCAGGGCCAAGCACCAGGGCTCCCTTCCAGAAAGCAAAGTTGCTTACCTATGTAATCCCTGGATTGAAATCCTGGATAGGGACCCAGGAACCGTACCTCAAAACATAGGGATGGATTCACTAAGGCTTTTTTCCCCATTCTGCGTCTATGGGTAAAATGTTTAGTAAATGACCCCCAGAGTCCTTAACATTAAAGTCCTTTTATGATGCTATCTGATAATCTAGAATTCTCTGAGCAGAGGGAAAGAATAATCTTCTAGGCCCTATGTATTGCTAAAAGTCCAATCATACATTGGAACTCATTGTAAACAGCACAGATGACTGCATGGTTAACAGCTGCAAATAAGTATGCTGGAAGATGTTATGGTTTCCAAACTTTATAGATGAATGAAAATCTGACAAATGTTCTTTATATTTTAAGTAATCCCAATCCATTTTACAATGTAGATTTTTAATAAATTGTCACCTCTCACTTCCACCATCCTATTACCAACTGCCATTAATAGTTTTGAATTTTTTTTTTCCCTTCCACTTATTTGGGCAGTGGGTAAACTCTCTCCCAATGGAGAAGGGATAGTTCTTTGCTCGGTTTTGATTAGGTTCCATTTCTCCTCCTGCAAGTCTCTCTTCTCCTCTGTCCTACTTGTGATACCTGAGGGATACCTTTTTATTCCTCTTCCCGTATTTCCTTGACATAATAGTGAACCTCAGGAAAGGGTCTATGAGGTCTCCCTCTCCCACTTCACTCCTCCTCCCTGTAGATGACACCTATGCCATCCCTCCTAGAGAATGCTGATGATCAGTTGGCACTTTCTTGGTAAAATTAGAAAAATATCCGCATCTGAGCCCTAGGGGAGTAAAAAAGCAAAGAAACAAATCTAATGTGTGTGTGGTGGGGGGGGGGGGGGGGGGGGAAATGGGAAAGGTGGAAAGTTCTCAAAAGAATTCCCAAATCTTGTGATTAAAAGGATGAAGGTACTGTCTCCATACTTAACCCCTAGTCTCAGCCACAGAAACTCCAGAGTCCTGCCCCAACCAAAAAAAAAACCAAACAGCCGCCGCATATCTGCCTCCATTAGGATCAACTTAAGCTTCCATGCCTTACAATGGTGGATCCACCCTCAAGACTCCCACATGAGGGAAAGCTGTCCTAGGAGAACACCTTTCACAGGTGTTCTCCTAGGACAGCAGGATGTTAATTCTCATACATGGGTGACATCATCGGATGGTGCCCTGACAGAAAACCTGTGTCAAAGTTTCTAGAACTTTGACTAGGCTCACTGAGCATGCCCAGCATGCCCTAATCCATGCATCTATGTGGGGTTCCTCTTCAATCTTGTAACACAGAATTACAATAAATATAAAATAAACCCTGTCCGCCTTCCTGTTAACAGGAGGAACTGTGAGGGGTGCTCCCAAATCCTCAACAGCAACTCCTTAAGGATCTCGTGCACCAGGACCACCATGATCTCTTTAGGAACCTCCACAAACTGGAGGATTTCCATCAAATGAAATGGGATGACCTCCACCAATCGCCTGCACAAATCCTGCAAAGGTCAGGTCTTCAGGGGGAGACCTTCTTTGCTCCTCCAGAGGACAATATTCCGCGGGGAGACTTTCCAAGTGCTCTGAGGAGGATGCCACAGTGTCATCCCCCTAAGGATCATAAGGAGCCTCATCCTCACTGTAATCCACAGGGGATAGGGCCCTAGGTGCTCAGCCTTTAGCAAGGCCTAGGCACCAGTGCCAGACCCGAAAAAGCTGGATGAGGAACTACAGGCTGCAAGGCCGTCAACAGCACAGACGAGGCTTCTTCCTCAGAGGAGCCGGTAACAACCACCATATCAGTGCTCCACCGGGCATCAATGGCTCTCCAGGGACAAACATCAACTGTGTCGGTAACACACCGATGAACACAGACACTTCAGCAGCAGTTCCAGCAGGGAGAGCCCGGGTACTGATACAGTGTCACCAGATCAATGCCCGGCAGTGCCTAATCGACTGCCAGCTGGACTCTGCGTTCCAACTCCTCCTCAAAAGTTGCCAATGCCAAAATGGACTGGGAGGTAGGAGGGCTGGCCAGATCTTCCTCGGAACCTCGAGGTGGATTGGTGGCTGACACCAGGACCAGCAGAGGCTGTCATGGATCCCCAGCATCAATAGAGAATAGACACTCCTTGCCGCAGGGTCTCTTCGGGGGCATCACAGCAACTGCTGTTGCCAACCTGAGCCTGGCACAGTGCATAAAATGTGGCTGGTGCCAATTCTTCCTTGACTTCCCTCTGTGCTTAGCCCAGTCTTTCCCTGGTGCTGAGGTCAAAGATGACGAACCTGATGTCCTCAACCTGGAGGAGACCAACGGGGTCGGTCCCTGGCGCTCCTATCTGCCGGCAGCACCAATGGAGAGGAGGGCCCCACCGATATTGATGGCTCAGTGTCTGTGCAGCTCCATGGATCTTCGGTGTTGATGCCACAGATGCCTTGGACGCTCTTCCTGAAGAGTTTCTCCATCTCATCGAGGCGAGCATGATGTCCATTTGGTCACACATGCAGCACCACTGCATGTCATGCAATGGCCCCAGGTACAGTATGCACATATCATGTGGGTCCATGATGTACATGGCCTTCGGGCATGGAAAACCCGATGAGGCCATGGCAAGGTGACTAAAGGGACGAAAACGACAATGGAGATGATGGGGGACTAATACCAGCGGACACTGAGGCACCGCCACCACTGAGCGAAAAAAAAAACTTACCGAACAGATGAAAAACCTGACTGGGAAGCAAGGGGGAACCAAAGAGAGACCCATACTGAGAAAAACACATGAGAAACACTGAAAAAGGATCGGGAAAAGTTCACTTTTTTCCTTCACATAGAATTTAACAAGAGCTCAGAAACCACGATGCGAAAACTCCACAGAAAAAGCCTGAAGAGGGACCCTGCGTGGACATGTGGATTAGGGCATGCTCAGTGTGCCTAGTCAAAAAGTTCCAGAACCTTTGACATAAGTTTTCCATGCTGGGCTCCATCCAATGTCTCCCATGTGTGAGGTCTACCATCCTGCTTGTCCTAGGAGAAATACTGTTCTGCCCCGTCCTCCCACTCTCTTGCATTTAGTCTGAAAACAGCATCACTTGTGAGCAGTTTGCCTCTTTTTTTTTTTTAATGCAAAGCTTCCCAGGTTTTAGATCATAAGTATCCAGCCACCGTAGACTACTATCTGCACTCTTTTATCTGACTCGGAGACAATCTGATGCTTCTGTTTAAAAATCTCCAAACTGTTTACAATATCAGGCAGAAAATCAAACTGAATTAATAAAGTTTATGTAGTTAGAACCAACAGCAGCCAATATATAGGAATATTCTCTTAGAAGTATCATAAAGGTACAATTTCCTCTTGTAATGGCACATCCTGACAGGAAGTAAAGTGAAATTTAAACATAAGTTTCTTCCCTTTAGTCCTGATATGTATGTTATATACCCCTGCCAGGGGATGGTGACCAAAAAACAAAATTAGCTAAAAGACTTCACTCCCACTTTGCAGTATGGTGCTGCCTTCAGCTCTTCAGTATCCTATCACACAGCTAAGAATCAAAAGGCAACAGTTGGCTTTGGTTTCTAAACCACAACCTAATACAGTCAAACTTTTCGCTCTCTTGTCCTGCAGATTCCCTGCTCTAGCAACCCAAACATTGCCAAGGTTAATTTGTGCAGGGACATGTATAAAAAGCTGAGAAGAGCCTCAAGGAGGAAATCAAGAGGCACTGCCACAGGACCATCCTGGGATTTTTGCTTTTTTTTTTTTTTAAGCAGGCTGTAGCAGTCTTCAGCATCTGTAGTACCACAGATCAGTCCAGACTCCTGGGTTCTGCCTCCCCTCCAGCAGATGGAGACTGTTTCTCTGACACTGGCACAATCTGGTGTGCCACCAGCAGTCCACCAGTATTGACCTGTACCCAAGATACTACTGTACCTAAACCAATCTCTCTATATGTAACACACCTCAGGAATGATCCTGTCCAATCTTTAGATCAAAGAAAAAAAAAGAAAAAAAACGACAACCTGTGCTAACCTTCAGAGTATTTATAGCAGATTTTGAACGGACTCTACATTTCTCACTCCAAACTGGGCGGGACTCTGGACTGATCTGTGGTACCACAGGAACAAAAGTTAGCAGGTAAGAACCAATTTTCCTTTCCCTGTACATACCCAGATCAGTCCAAACTCCGGGGATGTACCAAAGCCTCCCTAAACCGGGTGGGACTGAGACCGTTCGAAGTAGACTATCAAAGGCCATTGTGTCTGCAGCGTAGACATCCAAATGGAAATGTCTGGTGAAAGTGTGCAACGATTTCCACACAGTCGCCCTACAAATTTCTTGTGGCGACACCTGACATGCCTCTTGCGACAGAGTAGAGGGAGGCTTCAAGCAGATGTGTCAGGGCTAAACGATTCCTATGTAGACTAAACTTGTCAACTCTCAACCACCATGCAATGTGGCCTTCGAAACCATCTGACCCCTTTGCACCACTCCATAACGCAAAAAGATGATCAACAGCCTAAAGATATAAGTGATGTTAAGATAACCTAACAAGGCACACTTCACATTCAAATACCTCCACTCTTTATGAGGTACAAATGCGTCCAGGTTCAGAAAAGCTGGGAGCTCCACAGATTGATTCAGACGACAAAAAGACACCTTCGGCAGTAAAGAAGGAGCTGTACACAAGACTCCCGCCTCCATTATCTTCAGAAAAGGATCCCTGCATGACAGAGCTTGTACCTCCAAAATTTTTAGCAGAACAAATTGGTACCAGAAAGACATCCTTTAGGGAAAGATACTTCAATGTTGCCCTTCGAATCGGTTCAAACGGAGCCACACGCGACCCTGTGAAACCCAATCAAGATTCCAGGTGTGAGAACTTCCGTACCGGAGGTCGCAAATGTTTTGACCCCCGGAAAACACGCACCACATCAGGATGTACAGCTAGGGCTGAACCCTGCACTTAAGACCTACCACGGCCGCCACTTGAACTCAGAGTTAAAACCCGATCATTTTAACAATCCTCATAAGGACAAAATGTATGCCACCAATGCTTGAATAGGAGTAACACTCCACTCTTTGCACCAAATCTCAAACTCTCCACACCCACATACAGTCCAAAGATATCAAAGTTTTCCTGGCCTGCAGCAGGGTGGAAATGACATCCTCAGGATATCTTTTACCTCTCACATGCTTGCTCCTAAAAAAAAAACAAGCTGCGAGACAGAAGCGAGCTGCCTGATCTGAAAATCTGCATCCTGTGGCCTTCCTGGCGAGGCATTCTTGTGAAGAAGCAGCACGAAGTCAAGAGGAAAATCTGCATTATCCTCAGAATCCTGACCCAGGAGGTCCTCATCCTCCTCAGAGGTACATGGGACCCCCGGGCCTGTGCTGACCAGGGAGAGTGGTGGGGAAAGGGCTCCCTCTTCTTCCATCTTAGCAGCTGTAGAGAAGAAAGCAAAGATGGCTGCCATTCCCACTAAAAAACGGGAAGATGCCATCACCTCCATAGTGCCTGATGCCTTTCCGCTGGTCTCTAGGCCGTCCCCAAGCTGCCCTGTCCCCCGGAGTGGCATCGGGAACAGATTCCGCTTTGAGAGATGCATGCACGCGCCTCTACACAGCTGCACAGTCGCAGCATGGCACCCAGCGAACTGCTGCCATGTGAAAACTGCTGCCACTGCAAAAAGAAATATGAAGAGGAACAGATCCTCCATCGAGCTGCCTGCAACTCCACCACACTGCTAACAAGCACGACTAAAAAAGAAAAAGGAAACACTGTGTACTTTATTATTTTAAACTTTAAAAGATAAACATTTCCCTAAAGCAGGGATGAAGCACTGGTCATCCTCCTGGCAGTGATGGTGGTGGTGGGGAGGGAACAGTCACCACGTTAATTCCACTCCCCCCCCCTCCCATGGCAAAAGGACCGAAGCAAAAGAAGGGGGTACCAACCCCTTGCTCGTCCAAGCCTCAACCAGAAGGGATGGCCCCACCAGGACCTACCAACCTTCTGGGACCAACTCCTCCAGTTTAAAAAAAAAATAAAAAATTACAATTTTAAACTACTCAGACTGCACGTTTTGCACCACCACCATCTGCTGGAGACAGAGAAATACTGGCAGACTGCAGGTGGCACACCAGGTTATATGCCAGTGTCAGCGAAACTGTCTCCATCTGCTGGAGGGGTGGCAAAAACCCAGGAGTCTGGACTGATCTAGGTACGTACAGGGAACCTAAATTTAGCTTTAAGAGTCTTCCATCATTCTGCTAACAGAGAGTGGAAAAGAAAGGCTCCAACATGTCTGTGATATTGCCTGCTGAAATGGTTTTACAGAAGTGGAACTACACAGGTTCTGCTGAGTCTGAAAAAGGTTGTAGCCCCCCATGAACTTCCCTGTTCAACTGTTGGCGAGAAGAGAAGGATAAAGAGCATGGCATATTTGACTTATTTTTGGCATGAGGCAGCAGTTAAAATAGCTAATCCCGCCAAAACTGACATGCTGACCAGGCCCTGTTCTATGAGCACTACAATGCTGCCTTTCACTATAGGGGCAAGGGCTTGATCTGGGGAACCCAACCAGTTTTGCCTTTTGGCAGTGTGCCGACCCTCCTTGGATCACACCAGTTCAGCACCTACCTTCAAGCCAACTAACTGACACACTGAGCCACAGCGACTTAACCTGCAACGCTGCTTTTCCTTTTGTTCACAAGATACTGGAAAGTAAGTGGGAAGGAAGAGAAAGGGGGGGGGGGGGAAATCAAACACACTGACCAAGTCCAGATCTGACAGCACTATAGG
The DNA here is from genome assembly GCF_901001135.1 of Rhinatrema bivittatum. Taxonomy (NCBI): domain Eukaryota; kingdom Metazoa; phylum Chordata; class Amphibia; order Gymnophiona; family Rhinatrematidae; genus Rhinatrema; species Rhinatrema bivittatum. Next base: position 168,084,875 of record NC_042623.1, read on the forward strand.
AGACCAGGAAGCAGTCCAGGAAAAAGCTCAGTTACAAGCTTTTTCCTTACAATCCCCACCCCCCAGAACTTTACTGCCTCCCTATTGACCTCCAAGAAGAGAGAGAAAGTGCTGTTAGCTCCTATTGCCAGACTCACCTAGGGAACAAAATCACCAGTGACCACCTGGTAAGGGAACTCAGATTCAGAGTTGGTTCTCAAGGGAGAATCAGCCCTAAGAGGACCATCACCTGGAGTGTCCAAGACTCTCCCTATACTCTACCTGGAGTCTGGGCCTATAGTCTTCCTGGATACAGCCTACTCCTAGTTGCAGCATCAAACATCTGCTAGAGACAGAAATACAGAACAGTTAAAGGCATCAAACCCCTATAGGTTGAGAAGTCCGTTCTGAGCCTTTTTAACTATCACCATCTGTTGGGAAGGAGGACATAACCCACCTGTTAGGACTGGTCTGGCATGGATAAGCAGTTTTGCATTCATACTCTGGAATTGATGTGCCAACGCATGTCAGAAGCAAAAAGAAAACAGCTTTCTATAATCTTACTTTCTCCTCTGCCAACTGCATAAGCTGTTTCTTGGCCTTGTCCACCTCTTCAACAGGACCCCTGATGGTGACTGTGTCATTGCCTGAGCCTTCAGTTGGAAAGTGGATATGAACCCCACTGTATTCCTCCATGATGGAGCGGATGAAACGACCCTTGGCACCTATGAGCGAGTTATGCAACTTGGAGGGAATGGACACTTCCATCTCAGCAATATTTGCCTGAAAGGGAGGGAGAAAAGGAAAAAAATTGAGAGACTTGTCATAATCAGCTGGTTGAAGAAAGCAGGGATAAAGTCACAGCAGAGAGGTGGTAAGCCTCCATTACCAGCTCTTTCTGGATAGCCAAGATGCGATCCCGAGCAGCCTCACAGTTTGCTCTCTTGCCAGTGATGACAATCATCTCAGAGTTGCTATTCTCTGCTGGGAGATCGATTCTGGTGTTGCATTCTTCTCGAATCTGGAAGAGAACACCCTCTTTAGGCTTGTGGAAAGTAAAATAAAGCTCAAAAGTTACTATTGTGGAGAGGGTGCTGGAGCATCAAGTACTGGGGGAGGGAACTTTCAGTAGATATCAAAAGAAGTGGTTAAAGCTCCAATTAAAAATTTGACTGCCTCCTCACATGCAAACTACTATTTTAATTCTTACACTTGTACCCATATGATAGTCCTATGCCAGACTATACCACCACAGCATCTACCCAATTACAGTAGTAGAGGAGGAAAGCAGAGTATCTTTACCATATCATACCCTAATTCACTTTTCTAAAGGTGCAATATAATTATATATAGAGATGAAAAATTAGATGCATCCCATTAAAATACCACCTTTTTGATGTTGGCGCCTCCCTTTCCAATGATATTCTTATGGAACTGTTTAAAGATAGGTACAGAAATGGAATAGCTGTTTTCCACCTGACAGAAAAAAAACAAACAAATCAGTTTCAGGAGATCAGGAAGAGATCAATACAAGCTTACTTTCTGGGACTATGCTGCCTCCCCTAAGTCTTCTATTTTGATTTGCTTCATTTCTTAAAAGACAATAGTCATCTGCTCACTTTTGCTCATTTGTATCCACTGTGCTGCCATAGATCATACTCCATCTTTTTTCTTCCTCCATCGCTATAGTACCAAGGTCCCATTATGTTCAAACACACAAAGACAGTCTGAAGGCAGTTAAAGGAAAATTAGTTCTTACCTGATAATTTTCGTTCCTGTAGTACCACGGATCAGTCCAGACCATGGGTTAAGCCCCCGTTCCAGCAGGTGGAGACAGACTAGAATTTTGAGGCTGCCCATATAAGGACAGAACCTACCCAGGAACCCTCAGTATAGCCATTGTCAAAGCAGAAAGATATAAGATCAAGCAAGTACCAGGATAAATAGTAAGTTTAATTTAAAATAACTAATAACCAAACAATTGAATGAACTGTGTAACTAAGAACGCTCTTGTATATCTAACCCTGATCATCGTAACTATGCTTCCAGTGCCTAATAGCAAATTCCAGGAAGATGATTCAGGAATCAAAATAGAGAAAAAAATCCTATAAGAAGGAAAAAACTCGAGCGGACAGAGTAGAAATGGGTGGGTGTCTGGACTGATCCGTGGTACTACAGGAATGAAAATCATCAAGTAAGAACTAATTTTCCTTTCCCTGTACGTACCCGGATCAGTCCAGACCATGGGATGTCCCAAAGCTTCCCTACAAAGGGTGGGACCCAGACAGTCCTGCTCGAAGAACCTGACGACCAAAGGAACGAAAAACTGGAGCCTGAACATCGAGGCAGTAATGACGAGCAAATGTATGAAGAGATTTCCTTGTAGCCGCCCTACAAATTTCTTGCGGCGATACCGAGAGAGACTCTGCCCAAGAGGTCGCTTGAGAACATAACGAATGAGCTTTAAGGCTGCTAGGAACAGAGCGGCCCTTGCAAATAAAAGCAGAGGAAATTGCCTCCTATAACCAATGAGCGATAGTAGCCTTAGATGCTTGCTTTCCCTTGTTGGGCCCACTCCAGAGGACAAACAGATGATCAGAGACACGAAAATCATTAGTGACCTCAAGATAACGCAATAAGACTCGCTTCAGATCGAGACGACGAAGATCGCTACCACCAGGAGCAGAGATATCCTCTGGCGAAAAAGCGGGGAGCTCAACCGACTGGTTAATATGAAAAGATGAAACAACCTTGGGTAAAAAAAGAAGGTACAGTCTTTAGGGAGACGCCAGAGTCCGAAAAACGCAAGAAAGGGTATCTACAAGAAAGAGCTTGAAGCTCAGACACTCTCCTGGCTGAAAAGATAGCAACCAGGAAAACAGTCTTGAGAGTCAAGTCCTTTAGAGTGGCACAATGAAGAGGCTCGAACGGAGCCGAACAGAGAGCTCGAAGTACCAAATTCAAATTCCATGAAGGAAAAATAGACCTGACAGGCAGCTTTAGATGCTTAGCACCTCTGAGAAAACGAACAACATCTGGATGAGAGGCGACCAGCCGACCTTCAATGGTTCCCAGAAGGGAACCAAGAGCTGAGACCTGAACACGCAAGGAGCTGACCGAAAGACCCTTTGAGAGACCACGCTGAAGAAAAGAAAGTATCACTGCAACAGAAGGCGAGCGAGCCGAGACACCCAACTCTTCGCAGACATTTTCAAATACTTTCCAGACCCGAACGTAAGTAAGGGATGTTGACTGTTTGCGAGCCCTGAGGAGGGTGGCAATGACGTCTTCCTTATAACTTCTGCGTCTCAAGCATCTACGTTCAAAAGTCATGCCGCTAGACAGAAGCGATCCGCCTGGTCGGAAAATACGGGACCCTGCCGCAGGAGATGGGGCAGATGACCGAGACGAAGAGGTCTGTCCACAGAGAGATTCACGAGATCCGCGAACCATGGCCGGCGAGGCCATTCGGGGGCTACGAGAATGACCGGACCGCAATGGAGCTCTATTCTCTGAAGAACCTTCCCCACCAACAGCCAAGGCGGGAACACGTAGAGAAGAATGTTGGAGGGCCGGGGAAGAACCAGCGCGTCCACCCCTTCAGAACAATGCTCCCTCCACCGGCTGAAGAAGCGGGGGGCCTTGGCGTTGGCTAGTGTCGCCATTAGATCTAGGTGAGGGGGACCCCACCTGCGCACTATTAGATCCATTGCTACGACTGATAACTCCCACTCGCCGGGATAAAGATGTTGACGACAGAGGAAGTCTGCTTGAACATTTTCTATTCCCGCTATGTGGGAAGCTGCCAGACGAGCCAAGTGCCTCTCTGCCCAGAGAAAAAGCTTGCTGGCCTCTAGCGCCATTAGACGACTTCGAGTCCCCCCTTGTCGATTTATGTAAGCAACAGTGGTGGAATTGTCTGATAGCACTTGGACCGCTTTGTGGCAAATCAGAGGGAGAAATACCTGAGGGCCAGACGAACCGCTCGGGCTTCTAGACGATTGATGTGCCACCGAGACTGGGACAGGGACCAGAACCCTTGAGTCACTTGAGATTGGCAGACAGCTCCCCATCCGGAGAGGCTGGCATCTGTCGTTACTATGATCCAAGAGGGAGTCAAAAGAGGCATTTCCCTTGAGAAGGTGGGCTGGGGAAAACCACCATTGTATGCTGGCAAAAGTAGAATTGGAGAGAGGAAGAATCTCCTGATACTGCTCGGACATCAGCTTCCAACGGGACAACAATGCTTTCTGTAAGGGACGCATATGAGCAAGAGCCCAGGGGACGAGATCGATCATGGAAGCCATGGTCCCTAGAACCTGAAGATAATCCCACGCCGTGGGAAGAGGTAAAGAGATAAAGGTGTTCAACTGATCTATCAGGTTGATTGTCTGCGAGTCAGAGAGAAAAACTTTCCCGATCCAAGTGTTGAAAAGAGCTCCTAAAAATTCCAGCTCGAGAGGGCTGAAGATTGCTTTTGGGGTAGTTGATTATCCAACTGAGACACGTAAGAAGGGCTAAAACTATCGCGAGCGTGCAGAGAGAGGCGGACTTGGCCCTTATCAGCCAATCGTCCAGGCAAGGATGGATTAAGATCCCCTCCCGACGAAGAGCTGCCGCAACAACTACCATGATCTTGGTAAAAGTGCAGGGAGCAGTGGCGAGACCGAATGGGAGAGCTTGAAACTGGAAGTGCTGACCTAGGATTTGAAACCGAAGGAACCTTTGATGTTCCTGACGAATGGGGATATGAAAGTAAGCCTCCTTCAGATCTAGGGAAGAGAGAAATTCCCCGGGACGAACTGCTGCAATAACTGCTCACAGGGTTTCCATCTTGAAACTGGGAACCTTGAGGGCCCAAATTGACCCTCTTGAGATCCAGAATGGGGCGGAAGAAATCGTCCTTTTTGGGAACCACGAAGTAAATTGAATACTGGCCGTACCCCTTTCATGTACCGGAACCGGAAGGATCACCCCCAGTTCCTGAAGATTCAACAGGGTGTGACAAACCGCAGGCCGCTTGGAACGGCCGCAAGGAGACACGATGTATAGATCCGGTAGGTGTCTGGCAAACTAAAGCATAGCAGTGTTCTATCACTTGAAGGACCCAGAGATCGGATGTGATTTTGGCCCACTCCGAGAAACAGAGAAAGACGCCCACCTAAGTTTCGCTCGGAGGAATGGACCAGCCGAATCTCATTGGGGTGCTGACTTAACGGTAGTGGGTTGCTGATGGCTATCTCGGAATCCTTGACGGCCACGAAAGGAATGGGACCAAGACTGGGATCTGGACACACACCTCCGGAGAAGGAGCCACAGGCCCTGTTGCCGTAACGGCGATTCCCCCTGAAGCGAGAGCGGAAAAAAAAAAAAAGACTGCGACTGTTTGGGACGGTCCTCTGGCAGCTTATGAACCTTGTTTTCCCCCCAAGGACTTAATAAGCTGTTCCAGGTCCTCACCAAAAAGCAACTTGCCCTTAAAAGGAAGAGTGCCCAACCGAGCCTTGGAAGAAGCATCAGCGAACCAATTGCGTAACCAGAGATGTCTGGCGGAGACCGCAGAACCATAGCCTTAGCTTGGACCCGAAGCAAATCATATAGTGCATCAGCACCATAAACTATAGCACCCTCCAAACGTTCAGCTTGCTCAGCCTCTGCAGACGGGAGTGCCTGGGTGCTGAGTAATTGCTGCATCCACCTAAGGCTTGCCCGCTGCATGAGACTGCTGCAAATTGTCACCCGGACACCAAGAGCCAAGACTTCAAAAATACGTTTCAAATAAAATTCAAGCTTACGGTCCTGCACATCCCGTAATGCTGTAGAGCCCACCAGGGGAATGGTAGTGCGTTTGGTCACAGTTGTGACAGAAGAATCCACCTTAGGAATTTTTAACATATCTAGGTAGTCCCTCAGGGAGCGGGTATAGCTTATCCATAGCTCTGCCAATGCGGAGACCCGTCTCTGGGGACTCCCATTCCCTGAGGAGGAGCAAGCAATGCATAGGATGAAAAGGAAAAGTACGCGGTAAGGCCCTGAGTCCCGCCAGGACCGGGTCCGCGTTTGGAGTCATCGCAGCCGCCACAGAATCATCTGGGGGGGCATCAATTCCCAATTCCTGAAGAACAAAGGGAATAAGAGGCTCCAGCTCCTCCCGGCAAAATAAGCACAGGACACAGGGATCATCACCCTCTAAGGGGGGGAGCCTGGGCAGAGGAATCCTCATCCCCCACAACAAAAAGGTCCAAAGAAGGCGGGGGGGGGGGGGGGGGCCACCGGTGGAGGGGGAGCTCCCGGGACTACACGAACCCTAATGGGATCTGGAGGGTCCTGAACAACATTAGGGGAGGGCACAAGTAAATCAGGAGGGTTTGGAGGGGGGTGCACCACCTTTTGTAAACTGGCCAAGTAAGACTCATGCATTAACAAAACAAACTCTGAAGAAAAAGGAGTCCGGGCCGAATTTTGCATGGGGGGGGGGGGGGCAGGTGAGGTGAGGGGGGGTCCACACCCCGAGAGCCAACCGGGCTCAAATCGGGGGGCAAAGTGTAGAAATTGGGTCCCTTGCTCCCGGGGAAGCAGGAAGAGAAGAGTCAGGGAAACCCAAAATGGCCACCGTTCCCACGTGATCCTGGCTCAGGAACGGCTTGGCAGCACGGCGGGGAGTCCTTCCCCGAGATTTATTTAGTGGCGGTTCGAGAGAGGGGCCCCTCACCCCCCGAAAGGCACAGAGAACATACCCCCTCACGGGAGAGTCGGGAGATCGACTCTCCACAAGCAGTACAGCAAAATGGCGCGGCATGAAGCAGGAGCTGCGATACAAATTAAAAACAGCTGAGCTGGTAGTCCCAGAGGAGCTAGGCGGGAGAACGAACCCTGCTCTCTCCTCAAATAAAACTGCTGCCATATTTTTTTTTCTTTAATACAAAGAACTGTATGAATAAATCTCTGTGTAATATAAAGATACAAAATTATTCTATTTTCCTCACAGAATCAGAGGAATGTATCTCATCCCTGAAAGGCACATCCGAGGAATGGGCATCTCGGGGCACGGCAGCAGTGGGGAGAGGGACTGGCACCACCAGTATCACCCACACAGGTCACCGGGAATGGAACCTAGGCTGATAATCAAGGGGCGAAGCCCCCCTAGGAACCCCAAGAGCAAGGGAGACAGAGGTGTCTGCCCTAAACAGTCAGTGAGAGAAATTCTCAAATAATTTTTTTTTTAAATAAATAAGCAGCAGACAAAAAGAGGTACTTGCGTGAGCTTGCCCCAGAGAAAAGAGAAGACAGAGAGGGCAAGCTAACAGGGAACCAAAAGGGTGAGATGTTCCACCTGCTGGAGACAGAAATACTGAGGGTTCCAGGGTGGGTTCCGTCCTTATACGGGCTGCCCTTAGAACTTTGGTCTGTCTCCACCTGCTGGAATGGGGGCTTAACCCATGGTCTGGACTGATCCGGGTAGGTACAGGGAATTGTCAGTTCAAGACCTTTTTCTTTTTTCTTGAAGTCCCAGGTTTTATAAAACCAATTCAATTTTTACTGGATTTTTCACCCAAATTTTTAGCATGTGAAATGTTTCAATCAAGCAGAATTTCAGACTGGTTTGCCTTCTCCCCCCATGAAAGTCATCTATCCATATACCCCAGTACAATTCCCCATACTAGGCCTCACTCCCATCCTATCAGCACAGGAGAAGCTGAACATACTTCATGCTTTTGCTGCTAAAATAGCAAAAGGTTTCTCTTACTTTTAAAGAGATGCTGTCTATCAGCAGGATATCAGTCCTCCTAGGTGGGTAGCATTATTGGCCAAAGCCTGGGTAGGTGTGATCACAGCTTCTAGAGTTTTCATCATGTGAACCCATCCTGCGTTACAGCAGTTATTGGGGGGGGGGGGACACGGACCGAATAGTTCAGTATTCAGTTAAATAAGCAGACGCCAATTCCTAAAAGAGGTTGTATGTTTTTTCAACACTAGATATCCTACTGTCCTCTGAGAACTTGTTATATGTAAGCAACGATTGCTTTCTTCAAGAACAAGCAGGACATCATCAGCCCTCACAGATAAGGGGGAGGGGTAACAAAAGGAGAAAATACAGGAACCAAAACAGTTCCAATGGGCAAAGTGTTCGCTGTAACTGGTCATAAGCAGCTATTTTTAATTAATAACTTGGAAAAAAAGAAAAAGGGCATAGGGAGGGAGAATGGAGTTGGATTCTAAAACTCAAAGTTACCCTTCAGGACAGATGGACCAAACCTTTCACATCAAAGCCCTACCCAAACACGAACATTCGTGAGGCACATCATGCCGGTTTACAATGAACTGAAAGGAAAATACAATAAAACGAGAGTGGATTAAGGCAGGGAGGGGAGAGAAGGGAAAGGAGGTGGAAATCAGTAGAACGGGGTACAAAACAACTAAGTATCAGAGAGAGGTGATTAAAAATATAAGGAACTATATACATCTTATGTAACATTATATACCGTAGTGGTGTGTAGCTAAACCACCACATAGCAGCTCTGCATATCTATTCCATGGAAGCTGACCTCAGGTGGGCTACTGATGCTGCCACGACATTAATGCTGTGAACCTTAATATGCCCTCGAGTCAAGCCTGTCTGGGCATTAACAAGAAGAGATGCAATCTGCTATTCAATTAAACAGTATGGGTTTAGCTACAGAAATGCCAGGTCAAAAGAAACAAAAAGCTGGGTTCATGTTCTAAGGGTTTCAATTTGCACAAGATAGAAGGCCTCTTTGTAGGTGCAAGGCTTGTTCACCTTTATGGACATATGGCCTAAGGAAACATTTTTAGCAGGATGACTGTGTATGGTGGAAGACTAACACTGTATTAGACAGGAACTTTGTACATGGTGTGAAGAAATACCTTATTGTGGGAAAACAAAAACAAAACACAACAAAACTTACTGCAAGGCAAATAATTCACTAGGGCTAGAGCTGGTACTTCTGCTCACAGCAGTCCAGTGGCTCAAAGGGAACCTTTCAACAGGGTCAACACCATGTTGTGGTCCCAACATGCAGTGGGGGACTTCAAACAGAAGCAAGCCCTGCATGACCTAGACAACTAAAGTCTGTTTTCTTTCTACATGGTGGTAAAAAGTACTAACTGCAGAGGTTTTTGTGTGTAGCAGGAGATGGCAAACTCTGGTCCATAAAAGCAAACAAACAGGCCTGGTTTTTAGGATCTCCACCAATGAATATGGACTTCATGAATTTACACAGAAAGAATATGTCTGCTTACTAGGTGCACTTTTCACACTCTGATCCAGAATATGTCACCAGTTTAGATGAGGGAAGAGCTAACTTAGAGAGTTCAAGAGTGTTAAGGCTGTTTTTTAGGGAAGCCTTTAAATGACTGTCTTAGAATTTGTCTTTTTAACATATATCATTTTATAATTTATGGATATTGTTTCCTGTATATGTATTTTATGGATATCTTAATTTTATCATCTGCACTGGACATTTATAGTTTGAAGAGGTGGAATATAAGCTTTTTAACTGAAAGTTTCTTTGGTTCTGACTAGAGAATCAACACAAAGACTAATATTCAAAGCCATTTAGCCAGATAACTTGATACAGGCAAGCCAGATTTTGGGGGTATATCCACAGTGAATGTGCCTTATTTTAGGAGGCATTTAACTTATAATTTCATACTGTGCACTGGACCATATCCCTCTTCAGGAAAGTATGTGTTTATGTGAGTTAATATTCTTTTATTTTTAGTACTGTGTTGAACTTTATGTATGCTATTTTTTTAGTTTATTTATTGACAGCTGCTTAGACCCTAGATTGCAGCATACAAATTCGTAAAATAATGAAGTGCCCAGAGATATTGAAAAGACTGATGGCTGCACCTTGCTCTTGGAATAGTTGATCACCCATTCTTGCAATAGTAGACTCACCCTCCTGGTGGCCACACTGCTTTCCTGGGCCAACTTTGTCCAGATAAGGATGCATCAAAATCCCTGCTTGATGCTACCACTACCAAGTCCTTGGAAAAATGCCTGAAACTGGTAGTGTCCTCCCAGAACAGAGAACATTTTTTCTGATGGTATTCCCTGATGGGAATGTGTAGATAAAGCAGAGTTGCTTACCTGTAACAGGTGTTCTCACAGAACAGGATGTTAGTCCTCACATATGGGTGACCATCAGGATGGAGCCCAATCACGAAACACTTTTGTCAAAGTTTCTTGAACTTTGACTGGCACCACTGAGTATGCCCAGCATGGCACTAACCCTGCATCCAGCAGGGGTCCCCCTTCAGTCTCGTGTATAGTAAAAAGTAAGTGCGAAAAACAAAACAAATTGCAAGCGTACCCAAGTCCGCGGGGTGGCGGGCGGGTTTCGTGAGGACTAACATCCTGCTGTCCTGTGAGAACACCTGTTACAGGCAAGCAACTCTGCTTTCTTACAGGACAAGCAGGGTGTTAGTCCTCACATATGGGTGAATAGCGAGCTTAGGATGCCTGAGCAATGTACCAAAAGCACCCAAAGACATGCAACAGGCACAACAACAGGGGTGGTTTTGGATAAGAGGGCAGCCTGAAATTCCCAGCGGGCCGTTGGAAGGAAGTTGGGTATTAAGCTGAGAATAAATTGCACAGAACAGACTGGCCAAAGAGAGAATCTTGTGTGCCAGCCTTGTCCAGGCAATAATGAGCTGCGAAGGTATGGAGGGAGCTCCATGTAGCAGCCCTGCAGATGTCAGCAAGAGATACAGACTGAAGGTGTGCTATCAACATTGCCTTTGCTCTAATGGAGTGCGCTTTAATGCATTCTGGAGCAGAAAGAAATACAGTCCGCCAGCCAAGAGGACTGGGTCTACTTTCCCACTGGGATTCCCAGTTTAATTTTATCAAAGGAGACAAATAGTTGGGTAGACTTCCTATGGCCTGCAGTGTGTTTCAAATAAAAGGCTAGCGCACACTTGCAGTCCAAGGAATGTAGAGCCCGCTCACCTGGATGTGAACAGGTTTTGGGAAAGAAAGTAGGCAAAACTATGATTTGATTTAAATGGAATTCAGAGACCACTTTAGGCAAAACTTTTGATGAGTACGAAGGACTATCTGATCATGAAGGAATTTTGTGTAAGGGGGGGGGGGGTAAGTAACCAGCGCTTGTAGTTCACAGATCCTGTGAGTGGACGTCAAGGCAAGGAGAAAGAACACTTTCCAAGTGAGATGCCGTAACTCGCAGGAGTGCAGAGGCTCAAACTGAGGTGTCATGAGTCACGCTAACACCACATTAAGGTCCCAAGCAGGGGCCAGGGGTCAGAGAGGGGGCTTCACATAAAGTGCACTAAGGGATGCGTTGAAATAGAGACATCCCTTATACCCTTATGGAAGGTGACCACTGCACAGACATGTACTCTAATGGAGGAAGTTTGGAGACTCGACTCAGAGAGGTGCCAGAGGTTGTCTAGAAACTTTGTTGTGGGGCAGGTAAAGGGATCCAAGTCCTTTGATGTGCACCACAACAAAAATAGTTTCCATTTAGAATGATAAGACCTTCTAGTAGAAGGCTTTCGTGAAGCTACTAAGACCTGGGATACAGAGTCAGAGGTTGAGAGGCTGTAAAATCAGCCTTTCAACATCCAAGCTGTCAGTGCCAGTGCCTGGAGGTTTGGATGACGCAGGTGCCCAGCATTCTGAGAGATCAGGGATGGATCTGCGCCCAGGCGAATTTGCGGGCGGACAGAGAGGTCACGAAGGATGGGAAACCACACCTGTCGCGGCCAGTATGGGGCTATGAGAATCATGAGAACCTTGTCTTGACGTAGCTTCACGAGAGACTTGCTTATGAGTGGAAGTGGGGGATAGGCATTCAGGAGGCCTGATATTCCAAGAGAGTGCAAACGCATCCCTCTGTGGTGTTCTGGGACTGCAATGTAGGGAGCAGAAGTTGTCCACTATGTGATTGTGGATAGACGCAAAGAGATCTATCGTTGGATATCCCCATTTCAGGAATCCCCATTTCTGGAATATGCGTTCCGCCACCGTAGGGTTTAGGGACCACTCGTGGGATTGAAATTTGTGACTGAGTTTGTCCGCTAGTACATTGTCCACGTCTAACAGGTAAGTTGCTCTCAGTAGCATGGAATGACAGAGCTAGAGCCCAGATCAGCGCTACCTCCTGTAGGAGCAGGTTCCACCCTGCTTGTTGACATACCACATCGCTACTCAATTGTCCATTTGGATTAGGATTGCCTTGCTGGATAAGCAATCTTTGAATGCTAGAAGCGCATATCTGATTGCCCTGAGCTCCAGAAAATTTATCTAATGTCATGCTTCTGCTGCAGACCAGGTTTCCCCGAGTCTCTAGGTTGTGGACATATGCTCCCCAACCTAGGGTGAAAGCATCTGTAGTCAGAATAATCTGAGGTTCTGGAGCGTGGAAGGGTAATCCCATGAGCAGGTTGGATTCCTGGACCCACCAAGCTAGTAAGAAACGAAGCTGCCTGGTGACATGGACAATGTTGGACATTGGATGGCGGGCCTAAGACCACTGGAATTTTAATGTCCACTGCGTTACTCGCATGGCAAGTCGAGCCCTCGGTGTAACATGGACCGAGAATGCCATGTGGCCCAGCAAGACGAGAACACGACAAGCAGTCATGGTTTGGTGAGACTGTATAGTATGCGCAAGCACTGCTAGCATATGAGCTCGGTCCTTGGGAAGAAAAGCCTTTGCATGGATAGTGTCGAGATCCACTCCAATGAAGGAGAGGGACTGGGATGGAATCAGATTGGATTTTTGATAATTTACTAGAAATCCTAAGGACAGTAGTAATCACAAGGTTAGATGGAGGGATTGAAAAACCGCCTCTGCAGACTGAGCCCTCAGAAACTAGTTGTCTAGATAAGGATAAATGTGAGTGCCCAGTCGCCTTAAGTATGCGGCTACTACTGCCAGGCATTTTGTGAAGACACGAGGGGCTGATGCCAGGCCAAACTGAAGCACTCTGTACTGAAAGTGCTTGTTTCTGACGAGGAACCGGAGGTATTTTCTGTGAGATGGGGTAATTGTTATGTGCATATACGCGTCTTTTAAATCCAGAGAGCAAAGCCAATCTCCCTGTTGAATCAGAGAGAGTAGATAGCCCAATGTTACCATCCTGAACTTTTCCTTTCGTAAATACTTGTTCAAGGCCCGAAGATCTAATATTGGACGAATGCCTCCGGACGTTTTTGGTATCAAGAAGTAAAGGGAGTAGAAGCCCTTTCCCCTTTGTGGAGAAGGAACGTGTTCTATGGCATTGACTTGAAGAAGGGGTCTTATTTCCTCCTCTAGAAGTGGAGAGTGGTTGGCGGAACTCCACGTCGGATGAGGCGGGGAGTCCAACGGAATGGACAGAAAGTTGAGATGGTAACCTTGAGCTATTACAGATAGGATCCACTGGTCTGTGGTGACCGTGTACCAGATGTTTATGAAGTGGCAGAGATGGCCACCCACTGGCAATTGCAGCAGTGGTGGAGGTGGACATTTGCTCTCTATTGGGCAGTCAAAAACCAGAGGAAAGACCAGGCTGCGGAGGTGTCAAAGATGTCATAGGCAGAGCACACCTCATGTTTACCAGCATCTAGACCTTTCTTAAGAATGGTATTGAGCTGGTCCTAGAAATGGTCAGGAAGAGTATCAGAAAGATCTTGGAGCTATTTGAACAGATTCCTGTTGTATTGCCAGATGTAAAGTTGGTAAGCTGCATTATGGGAGATTAACAAGGTTCCATGGAAGACCCTACGCCCAAAAGCATCGAGGAATTTCTGTTCTTTTCCTGAAGATGTGGACGAATGAGTTCTTGGCCTTCTGGCCTTTTTCTGGGCGGACTCGACCACCATTGAATGGTGGGAAAGTTGAGCCTTCTGGAATCCAGGTGCTGCTTGGACCAAATATGTAAAACTATACAATGGGTAAGTAGTCACAAGATCTCTCCTATCACTTTTATAAACACACAAGGAGTATTCCAATTTTTCAAAATTATGTGCAAAAAACTTTTTTATTATCATCAAATCTATCTAGACAATAAAATGCTCACTATCTCATTCAACCCATTCACACACAAACTAAAACCATATTAAAAACATTTACAGTACATCGTGATTGCTACAATAAATCTTAACAGATTGTATACATAATTTATAGTAATATCAATTCTTATTCTTTTCAAGATTATTATTCGCCATACATAGTATTCATTTCAACTGAAGTCTATCTTCAAAGTTAATTCCCACTGAAATGGGAATTAACTTTGAAGATAGACTTCAGTTGAAATGAATACTATGTATGGCGAATAATAATCTTGAAAAGAATAAGAATTGATATTACTATAAATTATGTATACAATCTGTTAAGATTTATTGTCACAATCACGATGTACTGTAAATGTTTTTAATATGGTTTTAGTTTGAGTGTGTGAATGGGTTGATTGAGATAGTGAGCATTTTATTGTCTAGATAGATTTGATAATAAAAAAGTTTTTTGCACATAATTTTGAAAAATTGGAATACTCCTTGTGTGTTTGGACCAAATATGTAGCATCAGTCTTACAGTTTACCAGGGGGACTGTTCCTGGATGTTCCCAATTGCGTTGAAGGAGGTCAAGGAGGACCTTATGGACATTACCTCCTTTGGTGCATCAAACTGAAGGACTTTAACATTTTATGTCTGGAGTCTTCTTCAGTCTCGAGAGTGAATGGTATAGACTCACATCTCTGATGAAACTTATAAAAGAGATGTCCTCTGGTGGAGACTCTTCTCTCTTTGGGAGGAGAAGGCTCTGATGGAATATCACCCGTGTCTTGGGAATCCAAAGAGTCAGACGACCAAGGATAATAATGCTGATCCTCAGCACCCAACGGTTCTCCAGAGGGCAAACATGGACTTCCCCTGGCTGGAGGAGGTTCGGGCACTGGTAAAGGTCGATGGGGCATCGGTGGCAAAAGTGGTCCTGAAGGACTCTATGACCTCTGTGGCCTCCTCAGTAGTAACACTCCAGAAGGGTCTGGCATTGGCGATTCACTCTCATCTGAAGAGAGGGAAATAAGCATAGAAAGACTTTGAAGTAACAGTTTCCCTCGGTGCCGAAGGCAAAGCACCGATGAAGGCATCGATCCTGTTAAGCAATGGTGCAAGCATTGGATCCGGCTTCTGAAATCGGAGCTGGTATTGGTGCCGATGGAATCAGGTGTCCATGGAGAGCTTGCACTACTGCCTCCTGAACCATCTGGTTCAGTTCCTCACGGAACGCTGCTACTAAGACCAGGTCTAGAGTGGGAAGCTGGATGGGCACCACCGGAACAACCACCATTATAGGTGGAGCATTGGTGCCTCCCCCAAAGGCAAGGGACGCCTTAGTGAACCTGGCACTGAGGAGGTTTGGGGCTCCTTGGTACAGGCTTTCTTCCTCAGTGGCTCCTTGGAAGTGGAGGCCACTGGTGTGCTTGGATCAGATGGTAAGGTTTTGCCAAGCTAAAGTGAATATCTGGCTGTCACAATAGAGGCCTAGCCACAGCACAAACCAAAATCAAAAAGCAACATCTACAAATAAGGCTGCTCCTGGTTCAGTTTGCATAGCCTCATCCAGTCCACACTGCAGCATGCCTCCAAACATTCCTGCAGCTGCTAAGATGAAACACTGCTCCTGCCACAATACTGCTACACGCAGCCACTTGAAAGGCCATAACCTGATATTTCAAAGGCCTGCTTCAGCACTGCCTCTATCTTCCTGCTTTGAGCATCTTTAAAAGGGCCACACCATCTTAGACAGGATGCATGATCTGTTTCATAACAGGATATCAAAGCATCCACTTTTAGAAACCTTAGCTTCAACCCTTTGAGTGATAAGGTACAGCTTCAAAGAGCAACCCCCTCTTAAAATGAGCCTCAGCGGATACCCATTCCAAATCAAACCTAATCAAGGTGTGCAAGGGAAAATAGGGTCTTCCAGGGAAGCCCAAACTTCCTCCATCTTCTCATCTTCAATCTTGAGAACACTAAAGGAATGGGTACCAAGAGGACAGCTTCTCTCTGACACACAGATGGACCATAGAACCACCATCCTCCACTTCAGTGGGATATTCCTCGTCCTCCAACTCTAACTCGCTGCCAACATCCTTTAACTCCCTCAAATTGGCTAGAGAAACATCTGAATTGACTGATCTATTCTCCAAGTCCTCCCTTGGCAGCATCTTGAAGCCTGAACCCCAGGATTCTCCCCCTGGGTAGCAGCACCATTCCGTGAAGGAACAGAAGTAGTGAAGGCATTTTAAAAACTCAGCTGAAATTGAGGACTAATCAGCAGGAAGAGCTGGAATCTGCAATTGGGAACTGTTCCTTTAATCACAGCTGCCTTAGCAGCCCTGAAGGGGCTGCCCAACAGTTACTGCACTGTGGAAACTAAGCGAGTCTGGTTCAGTTCTAGGTCCTGACACAGGCCTAGAATGCCTGCCATTTCCTGCATGGGAGAAGACACTGCTGGGAACTAGGTGCTGCTCTAGCCCTGCTGATGCAGTCTGCCCCCTTGGAATCCCCTCTCTCCATACCCCTAAGGCACAAGGAACACCATTTTCTCTCCATCTGCCTAGTAGAACCACAGAGAGCAGAGCATAGTATTTCTGTAGAGGAGCAGACATTGTTCTGCCTGCTAAACAGTTGCTGACTGCAAAAACCCCAGAGTTTCTATGCACTGCGACTCCAAAGCAGGAACTGCTAAAATGCCTCTCTAACTGAAAAACTAAAGAAAAAAATTTTTTTTTTTTTTAAATCTCTGGCAGAACACATAAGGCTAAAAAAAAAAACACACAAAAAAAAAAGGCAATTATTTACTTGCACTTCTTCCTGATTAGCGAGAGATTGGATGTAAGTGAATATACACTAGAAACTTTGATACTACAGGAAGAGTTTTTTTTTCACATGAAATGAAAGACCTTGGGACATCACTTTTATCATAAGAGTTTCAGTGAAATAGGGTCTATTATATGGATTGATTTTTAGTAAGTGCAACAAAAATAAAATAAAAATGTTATAACAAGCTGCTTTTGGAAAATGATATATTAAATGTGTTTATATATTAAAAATGGTGTGGTGATATATTTCAGTAAGTGTGAAGATAAGTCACCCTTGCTGATCAAAACTTATTGGACAAACCTATACCACAATGTAATACATTCATATCCTCTCTTATCGCTGTGTTAATAGGGAGATTGCCTTGAGGCATATTTATCTACTACAAAAATAAAGTTCTGCAGATGAAAAAGTTACCTGAAGGAGAGGGGGAGGCAATCCAGAGCCCTGGAGCCCAAACCCAGCCCTTGGAAGCCCCCCTGCCTATAGCTGTGCTCAACTGCGGGAGGAAGCACAAGGCTTTCACCACAGAGTAGCTCTAAATAATCCTGGACACAGTTCTGAATCTTCAGCCTCATCAGGCCTTAGCACAGATCATGGGATATGCACCTCTTACCATCTGCTGAAGCTGGAATACTGGCAAGCTGAGGTCAGCATGAGATTCTACATACGGGGGTGAAAGACTTGTTAATCTGCCCCCCATCTGCTGATCGGGAGAAATAACCTATGCATCTGGATGGTCAAGCAGGATGAAAAGGAAGACTGATGCTTTCTTAGATGTCAGTGCATCAGCATATGGTACAGCTCCTGGGTCCTTTTATGTGGATGCCTCCAATGTAGATGGCCCACACTTATCCATAAAAAGTTTTTTTTAATGACCTTCAAGTGGAATTTATTTCCTCAGAGTCCTTGCCTCACATGTGGGGTATCCCGAGACATTGTGATCATTCCCCAGCCAAAGCACATCTCTGTCATGGAGATCCGTGACAGATACAGCATGATCACACTGGAGGCACTTTGTGAAGCCACAGGCTGCTCTCATGAATATTGGTCAAAGAACAGCTGCAGTGAAATCAAATGACAGTTTAAAAAAAACAAAAACTGACTGATGCAAATTCTAAGCAATACATGGCCTCATAAAGAAAGCTTGCAACTCCATAAAAGGCCCATCTTAAAAAAAAAAATCACCAGAATGGAGATGAACCAACTGAGGGTGTTCATGTGACTGATTTTTGGCATTAGAAATATTGACTTACTATGGAAAAAAAACAAAAAAAAAACAAACCAAAAACAGACTATGGGAGCTACAGAAAAAAAAAAAAAGCAGCAAGAGGTGGTCCTCACATAACAGCTGTGATGCAGGATGGCCTGCACAAACTCAGTTGGGTATGACGAAAGCTCTAGAAGCTGTGTGATCATTTCACTACTCTGGGCTCAGATGGATGTCACCCAGCTGCAAGGACAGAATAGCCTACTTCTCCTTTGATAAACTCCCTCCTCCCGTCTCTCCCAGAAAAATAAGTATTTGCAATTGATTGTCTGTTTACTGAACACAGACTCCAAGAATAAAATTAAAACTAAAAATCCTCATTTCAAAGCCATAGTCTGGTTTGGAGTAATTACAGACTGAAGTGGCTGCTGCTGGGTACATGGTGTGCACAACTAGGAGATCTTGGATCTAAAAATGGACAAGATGGGAGATCTTGAGAAAAGAAGAAGTCACATAAGTTTGTGTTTCTTCTGTTTATATGCTCTTACAAAGTCCCAACCCTCATCCAATTCTCAGATCCTATGCAACCTCCAGAAACTCCTCTTCCATCCCCTACTTGTGACAGAACAGGATGCCCTCTTCAGGGCTGCTCTTTGCAAGCCTCTGGATGCCCCCATCAACAGCTTCTCCCCTTATTAGGATAAACAGGTGTGAATGAAGACAAAGTCGCTGCAGCCATACCAGATCGACCACCATCGTCTGCAAGAACTTGGTACATTTCTCCACCTCATTCTTGGGCCCTCGAAGCTGTACAATATCGCTTTTGTGCGTCGGATCAGGAAAGTTGATGATAACCTATAAATAAATTATTCTTCACATCAGTTTATGCCAACAGCACAGCTAGAACGATCCCACATCCAAACAGAAGCATTTATAGACCAAGCCTAGGGGAATCAACAGCCAGCCACAGAGAGAGGAGATGAAAACAGAGCATGAGAGCCACAAATATGAGATCACCAGAATGCTGCCTAACAAAAAAGCCAGTCCTGTTTCACTCAACGAAGTTTTTCCAAGCTTTTCAAAAGAAAGTTCTATCTGGTGTGTATTATATAATATTTAAAAAAAATAATAAAGATGGCAAACCGGTGGAACCTCACCTTTGTTACCAATTACAAATATTTTAAAGCTTTCATCTCTGAAGCTTTTAGCATTTGCTTGGAAGCTTTTAGTTGCTTCCAAGCAATTCCACTACAAGACAAAAATGCCACAAATCACAGCACACATGACAATGTCAGTGTGGTTCAGGAAATGTGACATCAATGAGAATTTTAAAGAACTTGAAGAAATAATTAATAAGGCAAGGTTTCCATTTTTCCTTAAGCAAAGATGCAAGTACAGAAGAAGAACACAGACAAGACGATAGCCAGTGTTGTAACTGAGGCTTTGTTTCAACTCCATCCTTACTTTTCATATACTGATGGGCAATGCTGACAGCCAAGGGCTTAAATCAAGGCCAAGTTTGCTTTACCCCCATCCATATCAAGACAACATTCAAAAGCCTAAAATTCAGCCTACACCAAGAGCTAGGAGTAATCAGTTAGGTATGGACACCCTGCTTTACCTCAGTGAATTTATCCCTGACATCCCGGATTCGCTCGCCCTTCTGTCCAATGATAGCACGATGGTACTTCTGATCAATAATCAAGTCCTTTGTACGTTCGTTTTCCTATGAAGCAGGGGGAAGAAAAAAAAACAGACAAAAATCTGCTTAGTGTAATGTTAGTTCTGCAAGTCACAGAGCCCCATGTTTAGACACCTGAAACACAGAACACAGAGTAATGACTGATAGAAGACCAGAGTCGCCTGATCTGCTCAATCTACTTTAATACCTTAGACCCTACTTGATCTGAGGCTTAACCTTTATTTGTATTTTTAAAACAGAATCTTTTTCAGTTGACCCATAGTTTACAAATTCCAGTACCACTTTTGTTCCTACTGTTTGTACTGGAGAAATGTTTGTTTTTTTTCAACAGAACAAAACATGAAAGACTTCCTTTTCAAAAAAAGAGTGTGGAACTGGAAAAAAAAAAGTTGCCAAAAAGGACATTAAAAATGAAAAGTGATAGAACAGCTCCTTTCTGAGGTGAGGTTCTGCAGGTTAGCATGGTGAAGAGGCAATTGAGGAAGGATATGATAGAAGCATATTAAATCATGCACGGAGTGCAACAGGGAGCCATTATTTACCCTTTCAAGCTCTAACTAGAAGACACCATGAAACTAATAGGTAGATTTAAAGTAAAATCTGATAAAGCATTTTTTTCGCTCAATACACAATCAAGCTGAGAAACATGATGCTGCAGGCTGGGGTCAAGGCATCTAGCAAAACTGAGTTTAAAGGGTTTAGGACTAATTCCTTGAGGAAAAGCCCACGAACTAATAACTAGGTAAACTTGGGAAACTACTGCTCATCTGTGGAAGTCCACAAAAAGGTATGGGTCTACTCTTTGGTTCTGCTGAGTACTTGTGATCCAGACTGACCATTACTAGACGCAGAATGTTGGGCTTCATGGATCTTTGGTCTGACTCTGCATGGCATCTTATGCACCCTCCCCTTCAGCCTCTTGTCATGAACCCTCATTCTAGAGTTTCCTTTCCAAAAAAAAGGAATTTCTCTTGTGCATTACTTATACCTTTAAAGAATTTAAATTGTTTAATTCCTTATCATCTAGGGTAGATATTTGGGTCCAATACTCAAATCCCTAAAAACGGCTAGCTTATCTTGCTAAACAGTTAGCCAAATACATTATTTTTGATATTCAGCGAGATGAATATCTCCAAATAAAGTTATCTGGCTACCTTTAGCGAGGTAACTTTAAAATCTAATTGGCTATCTTTTGAATATTGCCAGTTAGGCTTAACAGTCATCTGGCAGAGTGTAGCTAGATAAGTTGAGGCTTAACTGGCTATATTCAGAAAGAACAATCCTTGACATGGCAACAGTCTTCACATAATAAAAAGGTGCCTGGGCCTATTTGACCTTATTCCCAGCCCTCCCCCTCAACCCCCTTCAAGTCCAGTTTAAAAAGAAAAATTAAAACTGATTGCTGCCAGGATTCCCCTTCCCTCACCCTGATTAGGCAGCTTATCAGTGTCCCTTCCCTTTCCTCCTTCCCCCACCCAGTACTTTCACAAACCCCTTTCTGCATCTGGATCATAATACACTGTGATCCCAGCAGCAAAGGCTGCCCCGACTGACCCTGTCAAAGCAGCACCCCCCCCCCCCCCGCAGGATGGCCAAATTTTGTTGCCCACTTTCCTGCTACTCCTGACACCTGTCTCCACAAGCTGCATATAGTGCATAAATGCTTTCCCATACGCCTCCTGAGTCAGCTCCACTGCCCAAGACCTCAAGCCTGAGGAAATACAATCCTCAGTCACTCACCAAGAAATGCTGCCCAACTGATGAACTACAAATGCTTTTTTTTTTTCAATAAACTTTATTAGGTCTCATAGGCAGCCAGAAGCTAAGAGAGGAAAGTTAAGAGGAAGCCCTGAAGAAATTTCAAATTTTCACACCCTTGTGGGAGAAAAGTCCATGGAAAAGGAGAAAAGGGAGGGAGAAGGCAAATTCAGATACAGCCAGAATACCCTATTCAAGAAAGCCAGAAGCTCCTGGTCCACTGGCTATGCTTAGAGGGAGTCCAAGATTCTCACCCCAGGATCTGCCAAGTCCAATCCAATCCTCCCTCACAGTACTGGATGCCTGACTACCCTCTGTTGAAGACAGAATACTGGCAGGCTGAGGTCACCACGGGACCCCAGATGTGGAGACATCAGCAAACCTGATAGTCTATCTGCGGGCTGGTGAACATAACCCACGTTTCTGGACTGGTTTGAGTGGAAGAAGAGGAAGCCTGCTACCCTAATTCCATTTTTAAATCAGGTACTGATTCTTTTTGGCCAATCCCACTGTGCCCCTGCATTCTTTTCATCCTCTCCCTGATGTGGACTGCAAAAAACAAAAAAGTTATGAGCCATGCTTGTGTGAAGAATGTATTTACTTTCATATCCTACAATCTCCACTCCCTGTTTGACAGTATCAACTCACCTCACACTTGCTTTGTTTCCATAAGCTTTTCTGAACTGGAAAAATGGAATTTAATACAGTACTAAGTACAGTGACATTGTCTAGATCCAGCTCCTTCCATAAATTATTGTAAGGAAGAGGACGTGTGCATGTAGGGAGGCTTAAGAAAATTGGTTGCTGGTTACTCAGCAATACACTTTTCTCACTCCCCATGTGAGATCTGAGCTCCATCTGAGGGGGGGGGGGCGGGGGGGGGGGAGGGAGAAGAGCTCTGGCTGCTGCTTACAGATAGTATTACAATTCCTCGTCCCCCTCACTCACCATACGTAATGCGAGCTCGAGTAACTCTTTCTTGGCCAGCTGTACCCCCTGAGGGTCTCCCTCAATACGGATCAGATTGCTCTTCTCATTATCTGGGGGAATTCTCACAGATACTTTGTACAGTTCCTTAATCCTGTTGACTGTTGCATGAAGGGAAAAAAAAAAAAAACAAGACACAACCGCACATTGTAAAGATTGCATCCAATCAGGTTCTGAAAGCTTGAGTGAGGGGGTTTCCCTACCCTACTCTTTATCCCCCTTCCTAGTATCCCTCCAACCCATCCCTAAAAATATAGTATTTTTTCATATAATTTCAAATGACAAATCATAAAACTGTCACTTATCCACTAATATCTAGATAACAGACCAAATTTACAACTGCTAAACATGCAAATTCAGTCCTCCTCTTCTGAAGACGTAATATTTGAAGATGCTCTGTATTAGAGGAGATCTGCTACCTGGTTTGATCAATTCAGGGTTTCCATAAAAATCCACCTTCTAGTAAGAACTGCTCCTTTCAGAAGAAAAGTTACCTCATTACGTTGGTTCAGTATTCTCTGAATGTTTGTATTGCCCACCCTGTGATTTGCTTGGATGAGAATGGTAGAGCCTATATCAGGACCCAGTAAGGTATCCTGCAGTCCCTGATATAGAGTACTTGAGTTCTAGATTCTAGGGGACACTAAGGGGGTCCATATTCAGCTGCTGTGGTAGTTAGCCAGTTATACAAACCCTGCTAACTTTAGGACAGCTTTACGGCCAGACCAGAGTTACCCACAGAAGATAACCGGCGAACCCATAGTCGAAGTTAGCTGGTTAAGTTATTCAGCTAACTCTAGTCCTCCCCAGAACACCTTCTGCCTGCCCCCGAAATATAGCCAGGTAAGCCATCTAGATGGGATAACTATTATGATATCCTGTCTAAACAGTTTTGAATATGGACCTCTAGATACTTAGATGAGAATGGTCGAGGCGACTCACTGTTAGTACCGCTCTTGCCAATGAGATGTCTATGGAACTTGTGGTCTACAGTAATCTCTGTATAATCCATCCGGGCAATCTACAAGAAAAAAAAAAAGTGGAGTATCACACACAGAGCCAAAGCAGCACTCCTGGGGGTTTTTCCCTTTCGATCTCTAATCCAATAAAAAAAAAATTCTCATTATATTGTGGCCTGTCATTTGGAGCTCATAACTCTGATATGCTTAACATTGACTCAGCCAAAGAGTCTTTTCAAGCAACTCACCAGATCTTTTACCATCAACTCAATCTGCTCCTGAGCCAGGGTCACATCCTCTGTGGGTCCCTCCAGAGTGATCTTATCTTCCCCCTCTGTGAACTCAATGTGCACCTGGGAAGAAGAGGACAGAGAATCAGTGTCACAGCAACCCAGTTACCTCTGCCACCAGTATGCACCCTTCTATGCACTATGGCTGTGGTGACCTCCAGACAATTCTACTCCCAAATGGGACAATGAACCACCACATTCTATTTCCCTCCCCCATCTTTTCAACTCTGCCTTGTGCGTCCCTTAAATTATTTGAGCTGCTGCTTTTTGATGATTTTTTTTTTTTTAAACTAGTGAAATACCAGGACCGCAGGCTCTGCCACCTTCATCTGCTGGAGACAGAGAAATACTGAAGGGATTGCAGGTGGTGCACCGGTCTATCAGAGTGCCCTTCAAGTTTTTCTCTATCTCCATCTGCTGGAAGGGAGGCAAAACCCAGCAGTCTGGACTGATCCGGGTACATTCAGGGAACATAAACTTACTGCTAGGGACCTGGAGTAGGGCGCACAACTCGTTGAATGTTCTTAAGGAGTCCATATGCATATTTTTTCTATTTATATGCTACTATTCAGAAACATTTTGGGGGACAGAAGCAAAATGAAATAAGTAATCTGACATATTATAACTGTTTTGGAGAGAAAGTATGCATAGAGAGGATGATGTAGTATGGGGCAGGAGAAAACCAAAAAAGGACTCATCTCCCCTCCAGAGTGGAGTTTGAGGATATATATAGTAAAGAACTCTTGGTCTTTTGCACCCTGACAGTAAACTGAGTAGTCATGCTTTGTGCTTCTGAACAGATGCCAAGTCTCTCCCCAGTCACAAGGGCTCTATACCTTTGGTATTTGCTGAGTGATTTTGGCCAAGTTCTGCCCTTTCTTGCCAATGATGAAACGGTGAAGCCAAGAGGGGGCAGATACAGAGGAAACGTTGAAACTGTTAGCCTAGAAGAAAAAAAAAAAACAAACTAGTTAAAGCACGGCTCAATCATCCCCAATCCCAGTGTGCTGCAAAATTCTAAAGAGCTGTCAAGCCACAGTGCAGGCGTGACTACTGACATAGCTCATTCACCTGACTAGCTACACTGAAATGGTACAGGCTTACTAGACTAAGCAAGGTGGCTCACATCCTCTCCAGCACAGCATTTCTACGATTACCTTGGCATAGACTTCAGTCAGTGCCTGCCCCAGCTTTTCAGGCTCTCCACGCAGAATAACAGTCTCTGAGCTGCTGTCAGTAGGGGGTATTTCGACCGAGACTCCAGTTTTCTCCAGGATCTCCTGCAGGGAGTTACCCTTTGGCCCAATGACATACTTGTGCTGAGACTTCTTCACCTCCACAGCGATGGTAGTTGTCTTCTTTTTCTGAAGGGGCGAAGATGCTCAGTTACCAGAGGTAAAGGGTTAAGAGAGTGAAGATACATGTGGAACTAAGGAGGCTTTTTTGGGGTATCAGAGGAGAACAGAATCCACCTTTCCTCCCCTACACCTGCCATGGTACAGTATGGATTTTAAATGTCAGATTGACTGAACACACCTGCAGTGGAGTTTTTCCTCCCAAGAAACAATCAATACTGCTTGTGCTCTGTGCTGTAAGGGCTTTAGATAAAAAGGTAGCTTATAAGAACTGTGATGCAGATAACAGAAATCAACTTGTTTACACTGAAAAATACCAATGTTAAAGTTTCAGGGTGAAGCTATTTCCAATTTACGTCCTCTGGAATACAAATTGCTAACCAGAACAATCCAAATGGAGGCTAAATTTAAAACTACTCATCTCCAAAACAAGTTGGGTTTCCTAAAGATGCACCGAAGCCCAGCCTGCTCAATTCTGCCAACAGTTCTGTGCACATACATACCTTCTCCTCATAGATCTTCCTTATGCGTGCCACGGCCTGGGCTAGTTGCTCCTTCTCGCCCGTGAAAACAATCTCTGTCTTATTGACGCTGGGTGGTGGGATGTTTATGCGTGTCCCTGTTTCCTGCATAATTTCTGCCACCAGTTTGTTATAGGGACCAGCGACAAAGGGGTGGTAGACCTTCTCCACATCTAGGCGCTCCACAGCTCGCTTGTCCTGAAAAAATAGGGAGAAGACCAGTGAGAGGCAAGAGGATGACCATGCTGCAGGTTGGGAGTGGGAAGAGAAGACAGCAAAGCAAGTGCAACTCAACTCCAAACCACCAATATTTTTACAGATCTTTTGACCCTACATTCCAATCCATGGTAGTGCCACCCCTTTCTTATTTAGGATTACAGGAAAATTGGTTCATTCCTGAAATACCACACATCAGTCCAGACAAGTGGGTTTTGCATCCCTACCAGCAGATGGAGGCAGAGAATTAAAAAGCTTATCAGGCACTGCTACTTAACTGAGTGCCACCTGCAGTCCCTCAGTATTGACCTGTACCCAAGCCAACCAACTCAAAACAACAACTTCCTCTTCTAGGGTGAACATGGAAACTCAGGTGGGAGCCCTCTGAACTAGAGCCCTCGCTACCAAGGACATAGAAAAATGCCTTTCGGTCCAAAGATTCCAACTATATACAAAACTAATCTCTGCTATAAGGAACTAACTCCAACAATACAGTCTTTCGGAATCCAGGGGATGGGTTTCTGGATTTATCTGTGGTATTTCATGAATGAAAATTAGCAGTTAAGAACCAAATTTTCCTTTCCTGTTCAAATCCTTGATTAGTCCAGACAAGTGGGATGTAACCAAGGTTCCCTGCACTGGGTGGGAACCCAAAGATCTGCTCACAGAACATTCTCACCAAAACTCACCTCCGCCAGTTCCCACACATCTAAGCGATAATGCTTGGTAAAAGTGTGAAGCAATGACCAAGCAGCTGCTCTACAAATCTTTTTGTGGTGACACCAACTAACACTCTGCCCAGGAAGTTGCCTGCATTTTGGTCTGTGCCCGCAATCTCTCCGGGACAGTCTGACCCTTCCAGAGATAGATTACAAAAATAGTTTCCTTCAACCAATGAGCAATAAAAGAAAATTGGTTCTTACCTGCTCATTTTCATTCCTGTAGTTCCACGAATCAGCCCAGACTGCTGGGTTATGCCTCCCTTCCAGCAGATGGAGAGAGAAAAACCTTGAAGGACACCCTTGTAAGTAGGATGCGCCACCTGCAGCCCCTTCAGTATAAACAATATCAAAGCAGAATTAAAGTGATAACAGGAATCCAAAAGTTTAAATGGTTAAACCAAATTTAGGAGACTCAACTATGTACAAAATGTGAAATCTTCATCCTGCTTATAGTATGACAGGAAAAAAACGATACTCTGTTGAGCGGAATCAAAACACTGGGCAGGCGTCTGGGCTGATCTGTGGTACTACAGGAACGAAAATTAGCAGGTAAGAACCAATTTTCCTTTCCCTGGATCAGCCCAGACTGCTGGGATGTACCCAAGCCACCTTACATGGGATGGGACCTAGAAAGCCCCACTCTAAGCACACCGCTGCCAAAACTCTCCGAGTCGGGAACCCGAACATCCAAACGGTGAGGCCAAGCAAAGCTATGCAAAGATTTCCAGGTTGCCGCCCTACAGATCTCCTGAGAGGAAATCAACTGACTTTCTGCCCAGGACCCCGTGAATGAGCCTTAAGACCCTCTGGAACTGCTCACCCGTCACATATGTATGCTGAAGCAATAGCATCCTTCAACCACCGGGCAATAGTAGCCTTGGAAGCTTATGCCCTTTCCTGGGATCGCTCCACAAGACAAAAAGGTGATCCAACAGGTGAAAATCATTAGTGACCTCCAAGTAACTCATCAGTGCCTGCCTGACATCCAAATGCTTCAATTCACAAGCATGTGGAGAATTCTGATCCAAATCTGGGAACACAGCCAACTCAGACTGGTTCATGTGAAAAGCCGATACAACCTTAGGCAGAAAGGACGGCACGGTTCTAAGAAACGCCAAAATCGGAAAACCTAAGAAAAGGTTCGCGACAAGATAGGATCTGAATATCCGAAATTCGCCGAGCAGATAGCTACCAAAAACACTGTTTTGAGCGTAAGGTCCTTCAGAGAGTGACGCACCTAAGCGGTTCAAAAGGAGGTTCACACAACGTCCTAAGGACCAAATTCAAACTCCAGGATGGACAAACAGCTCGACGTGGTGGATGCAAATGCTTAGCACCCTAAAGGAAACTAACCACATCCGGATGAGCCGCTATGGACGCACCATCCACCTTTCCACAAACATCCTAACGCTGCCACTTGAACCTGAAGAGAACTGAAAGCTAGCCCTTGACAAACCCTCTTCCAAGAAGGCTAGAATGTGGACTATCGAGGCCCGCCTAGGAGAAACATTCGACCTACTACACCAAGAGTCAAAAACCTTCCAAACTGACATACATAAGAGAGGTGGAAGTTTTGCGAGCCTGTGTAAAAAAAAAAAAAAAAAAAGTGGAAATCACTGAATCCGGCTACTCCTTCTTTCTCAACTGCCACCTCTCACAAGCCAAGCTATTAGACAAAAGCAATCCACCTGGTCGAAAAATACTGGACCCTGCTGCAGGAGATTCAGACGATGACTCATCCTTGGGATGGAGATGTCATAGTAGAGGTGCATTGGTAGTTTGTTGATTTGGATTGTGTGTCTGTTTGAGCCATGTTTCGGTGATGGTGCATATATCAGGTTTTTGGTCTAGTAGGATGTCATGAAGTATAAGTGTCTTTTTTGTTAGTAATTGGGCATTGAATAGTAATAGTGAGAAGAAAGATAGTCCAAGTTACTGGGTTAGAGGGAGATCATGATTGGAATTAGTGATCTTGGTTAAATGGCCAGTCTTCTGTAACATGGTTTTCTGTCATTGTGTGAATGTCTTGATCTTTGGTGTAGGATTTGTTTCCAAGGATGTTGAAGAGTCAAGGCTGATTGAAGGTGAGGTGTTGCAGATGGGGATCTTGAAGTTTGGATGGTTATGATGAGTATCACGTGGGGGCACAATAGGGGCGGGTTAGGGTGGTTTGGTCCATCGGGAAGGGCTTGTGGAGTGATGATTGGGACGTGACTGAGGAGACTAAAGAGGGCAGGCTGATTATGTTACTTACAGTTTCTAGTTCAAAGGTGGATGGAGAAAGCTGGTAGAGGATGAGTGAGTGTCTTCCTTCTGTTGACAATGTGGTAGATGGCTGATAGGGGCACCTCAAAGGGGGCAGCACAAAGGAGCATGCTCCTTTGGTCGTGCGGCGCCTTGGGCCTGCACTCAAATTCCCTTCGGCATCACTTCTGATGTTGTCGAGGGGCGGGACAATGCAGTGAGGCGTTTCTGGGGCAGATAGGTTGGTGCCGGTTGCACAGGGGTTTCCAAGTTTTTCTCTGTCTCCAACTGCTGGAAGGGAGGCATAACCCAGCAGTCTGGGCTCATCCAAGTACATACAGGGAATAGCTTTAGAAGCCTTAGCTCCTTTTTTGCACCTCTTAAGACAAAAATGATCTGACTGCTGGAAGCCATTAGTGACCATAAGATATCGCAACCAAGTCTGAACATTGGGGAAGTGCAGTTCCCTCACATTTATCCCTCCCCCAGGCAAACTCTGAAAAGCTGGGAGTGCCACAGTCTGGTTGAGGTGGAAATCTGAAACAACCTTTGGCAAAAACAAGGGTATCGTCTGCAGAGACACACCATAGTCTGAAATCCACAGAACTGATTCTCTACAGATCAAAGCCTGAAGCTCAGAAATCCTTCTGGTTGAACAAATCACTATCAGAAACACTGCTTTCAAAGTAAAGTCTTTCAATGACACCTTCCACAATGGATCAACTGGAGAACCTCAAAGACCTCGCAACACCAAGTATAAGTTCCAAGGAGGACACATCTTCCGCACCGGAGGTCGCAGATACTTGGCTCCCTTGAGAAATTGTATGATATCCGGGTGAGACAATAACTGCCTTCCTTGCAACTTTCCCCTAAAGCATCCCAAGGATGTCACCTGTTCTCAAAGCAAATTATAGGTGAGGCCCTTAAGTCAAGCCCTGCTAAAGAGAGACCAGGATGTGCGCAACATCCACCCATAATAAATCCAGGCCATCCTCTATACACCAGGACTCAAAAACACTCTCCACACCCTGACATAAGCTAGGAACGTGGCAGGTCTGTGCCTGAAGCAATGTAGTGATAACTTGACTCAGAGTACCCTTTTGATCTTAAACATATCCTCTCAAAAGCGATCCACTTTGAGACGATAGGTCTTTGTCTGAGCAGACCCTGAAGAAGATGAGCCAACCTGATGGGCCCATCCATGGAGAGATTAATCAGATCCACAAAACCCTCAGCCACCGCAGCCATTCTGGCACCAACACCACCCTGCCTGGATGTTTATGTGCCGTAAGACTCGCGCTACAAGAAGCCATGGAGGAAACATGTACAGTAGAATCCTTGTTGGCCATGGAAGAACCAGAGTATCTATCCCTTTAGCTCCCGACTATTCTGGGACTGAATTTCCTTGCTTTGTCATTGCAGCGCAGTACTATTTAATCCAGTTGGGGATCACCCCATCTGGCCTGGAAGGGGACCAAGGCCTCAATCGACAACTCCCATTCCCCTGAGTCCAACTGCTGTCTGCTGAGATAATCTACCTGTACATTGTCCACTCCTGCAACATGAGAGGCCACAACCCCTTGTAGGTACTGCTCAACCCAGACAAAATTCCTGGGCCTCTAGAGCCGCTCAGTTTCTTTGTCCTGCCTTGATGATTGACATATGCTACTGTTACACTATCTGAGAACATTCACCCTTGTTTCCAAATGATTGATAGACCAGGTCGCCTCCACTGGTGACCACTGACTTTGGGCCATCCACCCTTGATAGACCTCCCTCCAGCCTATGAGGCTGGCATCAGTTGTCACTGCTACCCAGTCCAGGACCTCCAGATCTACCCCCTTCTACAAACTGGGATGAGACAGCCACCATGAGAGCCTGGATTCTGGAGACTCCCTGCAGCAGCAGCAAGGGCCGATGAAACTCCTCAGACAATGGATCTCAACCGGACAGAAGCGCCTTCTGAAGCGGACACATATGATCAAAGGGCCCATGGTACTAAATCTAGCATAGAATCCAGAACCTGGGCACTGACATACAAAACAGTCAGGCCCCCTGTGACTGAAACTTCAGAATCCTCTGAGGTAAAAAAAAAGCATCTTGCCCAATTGAATGTCAAATCTCACTCCCAAATGCTCCACAGACTGGCTCTGAGAAAGGTGAATTTTTGCTAAGTTCACAACTCAGCCCAGTGAACGTAACATCTCCAGCACCCTTTGAACGACTGGGAACATTCTTTTGATTGCCTGGTTAAACCAGTCATCCAGATAAGGGGGAACCAGAACCCCTTTTCACAGCGCAGCTGCCACAACTACCATCACCTTTGTGAAAGTCTATCAAGCCATCACTAACCCGAAAGGCAGAGCCCAAAACTGGAAATGCTGCCCCAGCACCATGAAACGAAGAAATCTGATACTCTGCGTGTAGAGGGATGTGTAGATAGGCCTCCATTAAAACCAATGAGGCCAGAAATTCTCCCCGATGAACCACCGCCATCACTATTCGTAACGTCTCCATACAAAAGCAAGGAACGTGCAGCGCCATATTCTCTCTGCAGGTCGAGAATGGGCCAAAAGGTCCCTTCCTTCTTGAGAACCACAAAGTAAACAGAGTACCTCCTTGACCCTGTTCTTTTGTTGGAACTGGAACAACTGTCTAACCTCCGAAGCAACGGATCCAGGACCGCCTCTCGCTTGCTTGCTAAGGCACATGCAATAAGATTCCATGAAGGCTTCCCTGATAAGGCGAGAAAATTCTAAAGCATAGCAGTCTCATCACCTCTAGAACCCATTGGTCTGAGGTGATCCTGGTCCATTGTCCGTAAAAATAGTCCGGCATCCCTCGACCGCTTCGGCTTAATTGTGAGGGCTTACTATCTTTGGTACCCTGACTGGCACCATCTCTGGAAGGTCTTTGGGAACCCTAAAAGGACTGCTGCCTTCCAGATCTTTGCTTCTGCAATGTCTAAGAACTCATTGGGATGAAAATGCCTCACATCCTGGAAACGGGAGCAAACAGGAAAGATCTTCCCAATCGCTTTCATATTCTGTTAGTTTGTTTCCCTTCGACTCCTCAAACTGCTTCATTAACTGCTCCAGATCCGCTCCAATAGCAGCTTTCCTTTAACGGGAATATTATAGAGCTGAGACTTGGACCACATATCCGCTGACCAACTCCATAACCACAGCAAACAGCATGCTGACACTAATACCATACTCCTGACCAAAGTCAGAATAAAATCATATAGTGCCTTGGCAACATATGCAACCCCAGCTTCTAACTGGACCACCTGCTTAGAATAGTCAGTGGAACCCACAGCCGCCTTCTGGGCTTTCTGTACCCAGCACAAACAGGCCCCTTGCATCAGGCTACCACAGATTGCCACTCAAAGGCTTAAGGCCGAGACAAATATCCTCAACAACTGGATTTCCAGTTTCCGGTCCTGAATGTCCTTTAGTGTGGCTGACTGTGACCAGGATGGTTCTCTTCTTGATGACCACCTACGCTCAAGCATCTACCTTGGGCAGCACCAAAAGCTGCAAAACATCCTGGCCACCTTAAGACCTGCTTCTGGAACAACTCACTCCCGGTTCATCAGCTGCTTAACCTTCTTGGAGCAGAAAAACCTTCGGGGGACCTCAAAGGCTATCCACAGAACCTTATCCACTCCATTATCAGAGTCCTCCTGAAGCACCTTAATACCCAGTTCCTTCAGGAATGGGAATGAAGGGTCTCAACTCCTCTTTGCAGAACAGCTGGACCACCCTTGGGTCATCCCCTCCACAATTCATATCATCTGGGTCAGACAAATCTCCAGTTCTGCCTCTTTTCTTCCCTGGACTGTTAGTTGATCATCCTCAGGATCAGCACCTGCCAGATCACCTCTTGGATCATCCTGTAAATTCTCTGATTCTCCATTCCTAGTAGGATGGCTAAGAACCAACCAGAGGAGTAGGCCCCCGAAGCCCTGGCAGGGGACCCTTTAGACCTCTTTGGGTTCCTCTGCAATTTCTGACTCAGGGGCCATTTAACCCCTGCACCTTTCCTGGCCAGATAGGCCTCGTACAGGAATAAAACAATCTGTGGATAATTCCTCCCAATCACTGCCCTCCAGGACTTCCTCCCGTGATCCTCAACCCTGACTTGCACTGAGGGAGGGGGAATCTCAAGGCTCACAAGGCAGTGACTGCTTCCTGCCATGTATAGCCCTCCTGCCTGTCACAGCAAAATCTCCCTCTGAGGCCTAACAGTACCCTAGGATCAGGTAGCTGTCAGCTGCTGCCCTGAGGGTCCCTCCCCTCCAGCACAATCAGTAAAAAATGCAGTCAAATTAATCTGCAAGCGGCTGGTGCCATGGTTTGGCGTGCTCTGAAGCCAGCACCATTAGGGAGCACACGTGGCATGGTCTGCCAGCTGCACCAAACTTCCAACAGCCTCAGTCCAAGTCACCTCATTGACTGCCCCGAAATCAACGCAGTATTGCTCACAAACTCTATCCCCTGAGCAGCAGCCTGCAATGCCTTAGGCCAGAAGGACTTGCTCTGCAGCCTTTTTTTTTTTTTTTTTTTTTTTTTAAAGATACAGTCAAGCAAAAGGAAGAAAAGATTTACTTATCTGTTGCTGACTCAGGGAAGACCTCAGGGGAAGGAGGGAATCATGACCCCTGGCTTTCCTACCCCCGGATGCTGCAGGCTAAAGCCTAACAGGGACTGCCCACCCCCTGCTCGCTTAGCTCAACCTAGAGGATTGGCCCACGAAGGAACCTAACATCTCAGGGTGTATCTCCTCTAATCTTATTTACCTAATTTCTTCTCCTCCTCTTTTTGCGCTAGACTGCAGTTTTGCACCTCTCATCTGCTGGAGACCGAGAAAAACTGAGGGACTGCAGATGGCACTCATTTAAGTAGCAGTGCCTGAAAAGCTTTTTAGTTCTCTGCCTCCATTTGCTAGTAGGGATGCAAAACCCATTTGTCTGGACTGATGTGGGGTATGAACAGGAACTATACTTTTCTTCCTTTTTCCCTTTCAAACCCATGTCTAATCTTATCTTAGCAGCTTTTTGGATTAAGCAAATTCAATTTCACTGCAAAAATACTCTAGCAACAAAACCACCCCCCCCCCCCCATTCATAAATCAGATAGGAGTATATGGATTGCATTAAAACATTTGTATTAGGGAAGCAGGTAGACCCTTTAATCAGGCTGCCGCACTGGGTACTTCATAGGTAATATGGGTTCAGATCTCTTCCACCCTTTCAATGGTGCTGGCTGGGCCAAAGTGTGCTCAGGTCTGTGGGAGCAAGGGCAGCCCATACTAGCCATCAGGATGCATTTAGCAGTTCTACAGCCTTCGGGCTGTATGGGGAGGAGCAGGAGCAGAGTCAGCAGAGGTGGTCACAAGGGGAGTTAAAAATAAATAAATAAATGTTTAGGGA
This sequence comes from Rhinatrema bivittatum, assembly GCF_901001135.1. Taxonomy (NCBI): domain Eukaryota; kingdom Metazoa; phylum Chordata; class Amphibia; order Gymnophiona; family Rhinatrematidae; genus Rhinatrema; species Rhinatrema bivittatum. Next base: position 168,119,114 of record NC_042623.1, read on the forward strand.
GGCTCATAGCCATAACATTAAAAATACTTCATCTTTGAAGACATGACTATAAATTGTGAATCAAAGATTTACTTTATCCAGAGTGCCGTTCGAAAGCAAAGCATTTTTTAAACATTCTGGTAATTTCTAACTTTTTATACTCCTACCTCCTATAGCTCAGCCACTGCAGCAACGATCCTTTAGTCACAGTCGGTCACAGGTTGTGGCATCCTTCAAACCCTAAAACATGTACACCCTGAGCCTGACAAATAGGCATTTCTGCTGTATAATGGCTAGAATTATCCCTCTCCCCATCAACCTCCAACAGCTCAGGCAAAAAGAGCTAGGCCCAGGGATCAAGCTGGTCTCCTGAACAATAGTGCACTGGGCTGCCAACAAGCTGGCATTTTCCTACACTGTTTCCCCTCCCCACCCTCATCATTGCCTTCTCTATGACTCCGCATGCTCCTCTCTGGCAACAAGATCTCTTTACCCCCATTATCCCTGCATTTTCAGCCAACACTGTTTCTTCCTTCAGACCACCCTCTTCACTACTCTATTAAATAACCTCTCTTCCTTCCCACCCACACTTTGGACATAAAGCATCCCAGCCCAATGGCTGGTGATTGTACCTGCTCAGCAGAGATGAGCAAGATTTCGTGCCGTGCTTTCTCGATGCCCTCCTTGGTGCCAGTGATCTTAATCTGGTTGCTGGTATCATCTGGGCGCGGAATCTGGATCTTTGTGGCTGTTTTGAGCTCTAGGTCCTGCAGCTTCTCGCCGCTCTTGCCGATGACAAAACGGTGGTGCTCCTTGGGAATGGCGACAGTAGAAGAGGCCTTGGGTGGGGGGAGGGGAAAAAAAAAAAAAAAGTTAAGATAACCCCCAAAGTTTTGTTTTGAAAAAGCAAACCCCTCACAAATTAGGGTGTGCAACTTTACTAAGTTGAAATCGTTCAGACTGTTATGATGGGAAGCTCCCAACACATTTATTTTAACATGTTTTTCTATACCGTGTATGGACCAAGCCTTCACATCAGTTTACAATCTTAACCTAAAACACATTAAAAACAGCCACAGTAAAATATACATACATCATTAACTTAAAATTTACTTAGCTAATGACAAATAAAAAATATCTATCCTAAAATCACAAACTTAAGTCCTGCTTCACAATTTGTGCATTGCGTGATCATGCATTCATGATTGCTAGCTGTTACTCTCACTGAAAGCCTGTCTGAACAGCCAGGTTTTAAGCAATTTTTTTAAACTCTAGCTGCTTTGTTTCTAGCCTTATTTCAACAGGTAGAGTATTCTTACACTGCAATTTTGCGGTATGATAAACAGAGTAAAGCAAATGTTGCTTACCTGATGTAACAGGTGTTCTCACAGGACAGCAGGATGTTAGTCCTCACAAATGGGTGACATCGAGGATGGAGCCCACCACGGAAAAACTTCTGTCAAAGTTTAACAGAACTTTGACTGGCCCCTACTGGGCATGCCCAGCAAGGCACTGACCCTGCAGCCAGCAGGGGTCTCCCTTCAGTCTGATTTTCAAAGCTACAGGCAGTGCCTAAAAAGTAAAAAGAAAACGAACCCAACACCGCGGGGTGGCAGGCGGGTTTCGTGAGGACTAACATCCTGCTGTCCTGTGAGAACACCTGTTACATCAGGTAAGCAACATTTGCTTTCTCACAGGACAAGCAGGATGGTTGTCCTCACAAATGGGTGACTACCGAGCTGAGGATGTCCTGACTTGCACCAAATGCACCCAACGGTGTGCAAGAGGCACAACAACTGGGGTGGAATTTGGGAAAGGGCATCCGCACCCTACCGGGCAGGTGGAAGGGTGTTGGTACATCAGGTTGGAAAAAGGTTACGCAAGACAGATTGGCCGAAGATGGAGTCCTGTCTTCCAGCTTTGTCCAAACAATAATGAGCTGCAAATGTATGGAGGGAACTCCAGGTTGCAGCTTTGCAGATGTCCGGAAGCGGCACTGATCGAAGGTGTGCCACTGACGTCGCCATGGCCCTCACAGAGTGTGCTTTAACACGGTCTTGAAAAGGGATGCCAGCTTGCTCATAGCAGAAAGCAATGCAGTCCGCCAACCAGGAGGAAAGAGCCTGCTTACCCACAGGTTGTCCTAACTTGTTAGGATGGAAAGAGACGAATAATTGAGTGCTCTTCCTGTGAGAAACTGTACGGTCTAGGTAAAAAGCTAGAGCCCGCTTACAGTCTAGGGTATGCAGGGTCTGTTCTCCAGAGTTGGAGTGGGGCCTGGGAAAAAAGATAGGTAGTATGATGGATTGATTAATATGAAACTCCGAAACTACCTTAGGTAAAAATTTAGGGTGAGTGCGAAGTACCGCCCGGTCCTGCAGGAGCTTAGTGTAAGGCGGATAGGTAACTAGGGCCTGTAATTCACTAACCCTGCGAGCTGAAGTAACAGCCAAAAGGAATAACACTTTCCAAGTGAGATATTTCAAGTCACAGGAGTGCAGAGGTTCGAAAGGTGGTTTCATTAGACGACCAAGAACCAGGTTAAGGTCCCAGGATGGGGCCGGAGGACGCAAGGGTGGCTTCAGATGGAGCAAGCCCTTAAGAAAGCGCGTTACCAGGGGTTGTACTGAAATAGGACTACCCCCAATACCTTTATGGAAGGCGGCTACCGCACTGACATGCATTCTTATAGAAGAGGTTTTAAGACCTGATTCAGAGAGATGCCATAAATAGTCCAAGAATTTCGAGATTGGACAGGAAAGGGGATCAAGGGACTGAGAAGTGCACCATGATGTATACCTTTTCCATTTGTATGAGTAAGATCTTCTTGTGGAAGGCTTTCGTGAAGCTATTAGGACACGAGAAACGGAATCTGAAAGGTTAAATGGTTGAAGGACTAACCTTTCAACATCCATGCCGTCAGGGACAAGGCTTGGAGGTTGGTATGGAGGAGGCATCCGTCGTTTTGAGTGAGCAGATGCGGGTCCATTCCCAGAGGAATGTGCCTGCGGATGGAGAGATCCTGGAGTATTGGAAACCATACTTGGCGTGGCCAGTAAGGTGCTATCAGGATCATGGTTCCTCTGTCCTGGCGTAGTTTCACGAGAGTCTTTGACACAAGAGGAAGTGGAGGGAATGCATAGAGCAGACCGGTTGTCCACTTGAGGGAGAACGCATCCCTCGGCCGAGAGTGCTGGCTCCGAATGAGAGAGCAGTAATTGTCCACTTTGTGGTTCTGAGGGGACGCAAAGAGGTCTATGCGGGGAAAACCCCACTCTCGAAACAGAGAGGTCGCTACGAGAGGGTTGAGTGACCACTCGTGTGGTTGGAAGACACGGCTCAGCTGGTCTGCCAATACATTGTCTACTCCCAGCAGGTAAGTGGCCCTGAGGTACATAGAGTGGGAGAGGGCTTCTGCCCAAATCTGCGCAGCCTCCTGACACAGAAGGAAGGATCCTGTGCCTCCCTGCTTGTTTATGTACCACATGGCCACTTGGTTGTCCGTCTGGATTAAGATTATCTGATGGAATAGATGATCTTTGAAAGTTCGGAGCGCATAGCGGATTGCTCGAAGTTCCAGGAAATTTATCTGGTGTTCGGCTTCCTGTTTTGACCATAACCCTTGGGTTTGGAAGTCGTCCACATAGGCTCCCCAACCGATGTGAGAAGCGTCGGTGGTTAGGATTACTTGCGGATCCGGTGGGAGAAAAGGTAAGCCCTGAAGGAGGTTGACCTGAGTCGTCCACCAGGTTAAAGACAGGCGCATCGCTTGTGTAACAGTGACTATGGAGGACAGAGGCTAAAAAGCTTGAATCCATTGGTGTCGTAGAGTCCATTGTGTTACTCTCATGGCTAGTCGGGTCATGGGAGTGACTTGGACCGAGGATGCCATGTGACCTAGGAGAATGAGGAATTGGCGAGCCGTGGCAGTGTTTTGAGACTGGAGCTGGCGAGCTAGGGAGATTAGGGTGTGAACCCTCTGATGAGGAAGGTAAGCCTTTGCCTGTAAGGTGTCCAAGTCTGCCCCAATGAAGGATAAGGTTTGAGATGGGACTAAGCAAGATTTCTCGTAATTGACAAGAAACCCTAAGGAAAGGAGTGTTTGAATTGTCAATGTTAGGGAGGACTGGGCAATCTGTTGGGTGGAGGCCCTGATTAGCCAATCGTCCAGGTAGGGGTAGACGTGGACACCTTCCTTCCGTAGGAATGCTGCTACCACTACGAGACATTTGGTAAAGACTCGTGGAGCAGATGCCAGACCGAAAGGCAATACCCGGTATTGATAATGGTCGCGGCCTACCAGAAAGCGCAGATACTTGCGATCGCAATGTGAGTATAAGCGTCCTTGAGGTCGAGAGAACACAGCCAATCCCCCCTTTGTAGCAGAGGGAGCAGCGCGCCAAGGGTTACCATTTTGAACTTCTCTTTTTGAAGGTATTTGTTGAGGGCTCGAAGGTCCAAAATGGGACGTAGTCCTCCTGATTTCTTTGGTATTAGGAAGTATCTGGAATAGAATCCCTTCCCTCGTTGAGAGGGAGGGACGGGTTCTATAGCATTTGATTGCAGAAGAAGAGATACTTCCTGTTGTAATTGAGCCAAATGGGTGGTTAGACTCCACGCTTGAAGAGGCGGGGAGTCTGTCGGAAGAGTTATGAAGTTGAGGTGGTAACCCTGTGCGATAATTGCTAGTACCCACTGATCTGAGGTGATCTGCAACCAAGCTTGTAAAAAATGGTACAGTCGACCTCCTACAGGGATGTCTGGAAGAGGGGTTTGGCATGTGCTCCCTACAGGGGAGTCAAAGGCCAGCCGCAGGCCCAGGAGGAGGGGCTACAGTAGGCCTTTGTTTCCTAGGCTGACGTGGCTGAGGTCTGGTAGAGGATCGAGCTGGACGAGGCCTGGCCGATGGAGGATAGTAACGACGTGGCCGAAAGAACGACTTTTTAGAGTCCTTCTTAAGTGGTTGTTTGGAGGAAACCTCAGACTGAACAGAGGAAAGCTGTTTCAACGTCTCGTGGTGATCTTTTAATTCAGCTACAATTTGCTGAATTTGTTCTCCAAACAAATTGTCCCCTAAGCAGGGTAAATCCGCTAAACGATCCTGGACCTCTGGGCGAAGGTTGGATGACTTTAACCAGGCCCAACGTCTGGCCGAGATGGCAGTAGCTGAAACTTTTGTGGACGCATCGAAGATATCGTAAGCCGTTCTGATCTCGTGCTTCCCCGCCTCAAACCCTTTGTTAAGAAGGGCTTGAAGCTGTGGCTGGTACTGGTCCGGTAATGTGTCAGCGTAATCTTGCATCTGTTTAAGGATGGCTCTGTTATATTGAGTCATGTAAAGTTGATATGAAGCTATGCGAGAAATCAACATAGCTCCATGGTACACTTTCCGTCCCACACTATCCAGGAATTTATTGTCCTTGACAGGTGGAGTGGAAGAGTGTGGCTTTAGACGCTTGGCCTTTCTTTGAGCGGACTCAACCACAACAGAGCGATGATCCAGTTGAGGCTTTTGAAAGCCTGGTGCTGACTGGACGAGGTATGTGGAGTCAGCTTTCTTGTTAACTGGTGACACAGATGAAGGAGATTCCCAGTTTTTCTTTAAGAGATCCAGAAACACCTGGTGAATGGGGATGGAAGCGATGATTTTTGGAGCATCCAAAAATTGGAGCAGTTCCATCATCTGGTGTCTGTCATCGGTCTCAGATTGCAGCTGAAAAGGTACAATGTCTGACATCTCCTTTACAAAATTAATAAAGGAGAGATCCTCTGGAGGAGATCTTTTTCTACTCTGTAGGAGAAGGTGGTGATGGTAAATCTGTGTCAGAAGATGTATCATCACCCCAGGTATCGTAGGGATCACTTGGGGGTTGAAGCCCTGACGGACCTGGCTGAGGATCCGAAGGCATCGAAGGAAACCTTGAAGGAACCGGTGCTGCAAGCGGTACTGGGAATGGCATCGAGGGCTTCGGTGCTGCCGATGGAATTGGTGCCGATCTTGGAATCGATGGAGCCGAAGGATAAATCGGTGGAGATATATGAGAAGGCACCGATGGGACCACCCCGGAAGGGGGAATCAGGAACGGTGTTTCTCCTGCCGATGAGAATCCTGTCGGAGACGGTGGCGCTGTCGGTGCTACTGGAATCATCGATGGAAGGGCATGTACAAGTGCCTCCATGCGGTGTAGTAGCGGTGCTAGCGCCTCCACCAGAGGCTCGGTGGACGGTTCCCTCCTCGGTGGTGGAGTCGGTGCCGGAATCGGTGCCAGAGACGGTGCCGGTGAAGGTTGGAACCTTTGCATCGCTTTCTCGATGGCCTCCTGGACCAGCCGGTCCAGTTCTGCCCGGAGACCAGGGGTAACAATACCCGGCTCGACGGGAGAGGGAGGCTGAGGCAGAGCCGGAGGGACCACCGTAACCGGTGGGATCACGGCTCCCACACCCCGAGAGGGTGAGGGTTTCCTCGATGCCTGCGAACGAGACGTGGACGGTGCCAAGTCTGATCGAGGCCTCTTAGTCGGTGGCTCGGCTTGTTCAGAGGTCGATGACTGTGGATCCTCGACAGGCCGAGACTTGTGCTGTCGATGGCGATGCTTGTCCTTTCGGTCTCCTCGCCCATCCGGGGAGGGGACAGGAGTCGACGGCCGAGAAGTCATCAATGGTGGACAGTCACCGGAGGGTTGACGATGGTGGTGCAACTTCGATGGTGCCGGTTCCGATGACGTCGATGCTATCGATGGCGTTGGGGTGGGTGCATGGAAGAGGAGCCCCATCTTCTCCATCCTGGCTTTGCGACCCTTAGGTGTCATTAAGGCACATTTGGTGCAAGTCAGGACATCATGCTCACTACCCAAACACAAACCCTATGGGGGTCTGTGATTGACATAGTCCGGGTACAGTCCGGACAACGACGGAACCCCATCGCCTTGGCCTAGGGCCAAATTTAGCCGCAGGATCGGTAAGTGCCAACAGGCCTCGAGGGCCAAAATAGACGGCAGTCGATGAAAAACGGCAAAAAACTTACCGGAGTCCGCGAAGGTGACAAAAATTTGTCGAAGGGAGACCCCTGAGGGGCAAATTTTTCTTCGGAAAGAAAAACCGAATTCCTGTCAGGAACGTGGTAAGAAGAGCTCCTTTCACCGCGTGGCAACTGCTGCGCGGAAAAAAGAAGACTGAAGGGAGACCCCTGCTGGCTGCAGGGTCAGTGCCTTGCTGGGCATGCCCAGTAGGGGCCAGTCAAAGTTCTGTTAAACTTTGACAGAAGTTTTTCCGTGGTGGGCTCCATCCTCGATGTCACCCATTTGTGAGGACAACCATCCTGCTTGTCCTGTGAGAACAAGTAATACGTACACAACATCCTAAGCTCGCGACAAGTTTAAAAAAAAATGTAAATACCATTAGCAGACTATAAACCTTCAGAGAAATCTTTCGTCCCAGCTCCATAAGATACAAATTGGGAAACAACTGTTTTACTTTCCCAATTCAATCCCACACAGTACAACCTCTGAAATGTCAAGGATATGGAAATGTATCGAAGAGGTGATGCAGCCTGAAGGAACTTAACATAAGCAGCCATTCTCCATTAGCAATGGGAACAGGTGTTCTTGGAGGACAATCCACATAGTGGTGCATCATTAAGGGCAGCCTGGATTACACATGGTACCACAAAGCTATGGAAAGCTATAATTGATCTCCCCAAGATGGCCCAGAAATCCTTCCCTGTCATCATACAAGGCCCCTTCAGTTTCTTATAATATTTGTCAGTCCTCACATTTGACATCAGGTGGAGGCCAGCATGGAAGTTTTACTTGAAAGCTTCTAGATCATAAGCAGCCCAATCGACATCTCCACATCCCACGTGTGGCCCTTTCCGTCTATACAAAGCTAAAGACTTGGAGAACCAATTGAGGGAAGGCAAGAGTTTTCAGGACTTGCATTCTGCTGTCCAAGGAGATCACTTGTTACAGGTAAGCAACGCTTCTTTCTCCAAGTTTAAGCAGGGTGGCAGTCCTCACACAGGTGAAGCCCTGGCTACAGACTACCCTGAGCAAAAGGGAAAAAAAAAAAAAGGGAGAAAGGCCAAAACATATTGCCATCAGGCAAAAAGATTGGCAGCTAGCCACTTTAAAAATTAAGTTCAATATAAATATAGGGTAGCCTTGGAAACCAAAACAGGCCCTTGGAGGGATGGAGTTCTACACCTCAAAGAGACTCTGCAGGACAGACTGGCCAAACCAGTTACAGCAGCGTCCCTGTCTAAGCATTAGTGCCACATGAATGCGTGAATAAAATGCCACGTCACAGCCTGGCAGCTCTCCTCCATGGAGGTGGGTCACAGACACTGCCACAGTCCTGACACTGTGAGCCTAGTTCTATACCCCAGATTCAGACCTGAGTTAGCATAACAAAAAGAAAATGCAATTTGCTAGCCAGTTAGTGATCTTAGTGGCAATCCCAGGTTGGTTGGGATTAAAATGAAACAAAGCTTCAGTCCACTTAAAGCTCAGGCTCTTTTGCAATCCAATTTGTGCAACACCCATGCATCTTGGGAGCATTTGGAAAACATCCTGGAACAAATGATTGTTAAAGGTGGAATTCCAACACCACCTTAAGATGCATGTGCGGAATCACCCTATTGTTGGCAAAAAAAAAAAAAAAAGAAGTTAGTATAAAGGTGGATGTCACTAGGGCCTAGAGTTCAGACTCCCTGCACCAAAATGACTGCCACCAAAAGAGAGAACCTTCCAGGTCAGGTACTTTAGCTTACAGGTGTTTAGAGGTTCAAAATGGAGTTGTCAGGCTGGGTCAATGCCACACAGATCCCATGACAGTTGGAGGCTTCAAGTAAAGTACACCTCCTATGGAATAAAGGCTGTATGAATTTAACCTGCTACATAGCATTAAGTGCCAATTGCACAGAGATAAGTGCAGAATTGGTCTTCAGAGCAGGCTCCAATGTAGAAAGCAATGGACTAGTTTGTGTGGAGCAAGAGAAAGGTCTAAGGCCTCTCTCACACCACAAAGTAAACCTTATCCACGTCAAATCATAGCATTTCCTAGTGGAATCCTTCCTAGAAAAAAAAAATAATGAAACATCCTCTGACAGATTCAGGGGCTGCAGGGTTACCCTTTCAACATCCAGGCAGTGAAGGCCAGGGATCTGAAGGGGGGATGACAACAGCCCTCAAACAGATGAGGAAACCCCCCAAGCTGATTGGATTATTGGTGTTCATCTCCTGCAGGGAAATGAACCCAAATCCACAACAGTCATTTTATTTAGCACGTACCTTTATTGCTAGCTCAGGTGAGTTACATTAAAGTATTTCCCTGTCCCCAGAGGGGCAATCTAAGGGTCCTTGAGCTTCAACAAGGCTTTTACCCCCACAGGAATTGGTGGCCTTGTCCCCGATCTAGGGCCAAAATAACTGAGGCTAGTCTGGCCTTCACCTTTCTCCTGAAGCAGAAATTCAGGCAAAGGAGATGCAAACAGATACCATGGGTATTTATGCCCCCACTTGCAGGATGGCTACCCATTTGTGCAGAGGCTTTTTTTTTTTTTTTTTAAATATGCAGGGTGCTAACACCAGGACAATATTGAGGGTGGCATTTCCATACTACGAATCTGATATTTCCTTGAGCTGGCAATCTGTAGGTGTAAGCATCTTTTAGCTTTAGACAACACAGCCAGTTCCCTTTTTCTTGGGCAGGTTTCAAGGTATAGGATGAAATAATTTATCTTTTCACATAAGCATTTGCTCAAAGACCTCAGGTCTAGATAGGATGAGTCCCCTTTATGCTTTGAGATCAGAAAATATTTGGAGTAGAAACCCCACCCTCTTTCCTCTGGTGGAATAGGTTCGACAGCATTGGCCTCCAAGATGGAGATCTTTTTTGTAGCAGTTCCTATTGTTGAGAGGTTGCCCAAGTTCTTCTCTGTGGGCAATTTTCAGGGATATCCAACAGGTGCCATTTGCATCCTCTTGATTATACAGAAAGCCCAAGTGTCCGAGATAGCTTTGGGCCAATGGTTTATGTAAAACGTCTGCCTCCCCGTGACAGGAAGGTTCTCTGGCATGGATACTAGGATTCTAGCTATGCTCTCCCCGATCCAGTCTAAACACCATCCCGGGCTTTGGCTGGGATGTAGGCTTTGGTTTTTGGGTCCTTTGCTGTCCGGATGAGGGAGAGGTCCTTGTTGCTGGCAGGGTCAAGAGGGCAGACTGAAAAGTTCTTATAGTACAGAAATGCCTGTTACCCTACCTCATATATACCTCCTAGATGAGGATGGGTGGGTCTGAAGAGGTACATAGTGCTCTTAGCCTGAAGAAGAGACAAGCTGAGGGGAAATAGGACAGAAGTCTATAAAATGAGTGGAATGGAACGAGTAAACCGTTTATAAAAAAAAAGTACAAAGACCAGGGGACATAAAAAGTTGCCAGGTAAGACATTAAAACGTATTTTCTCTTATTTTGCAATAAATGCATAATTAAGCTCTGGAATGCATTGCCAGAGGATGTGGTGAAAGCTATTTGTGTATTAAAAAAAAAGGTTTGGACAAGTTCCTGGAGGAAAAGTCCATTTACTGTTAAGAAATCCAGTGCTTATTCTTGGGATAAGCAGCTTGGAACCTATCTACCCCTTGGGATCCTGCCAGGTACTTGGGACCTGGCTTGGCCACTGTTGGAACAGGATACTGGGCTTGATGGAGCTTAGTCTGACCCAGTATGACAAGCTTTATATTCTTAAACCTTTTTTAATCCTAGCTACACCAAATGCCTTAACCACTTCCTCTGGCAATGAATTCCAGAGCTTAATTGTGCATAGAGTGAAAGAATTTTCTCTGATTTGTTTTAAATGTGCTATTGCTAACTTTATGGAGTGCCACCTAGTCTATTATCTGAAAGAGTAAACAGATTCACATTTACCCATTCTAAGTTCTTTCATGGTTTTCATACCCCCCTCAGCCATCTCTTCTCCAAGCTGAGCAGCTCTACCACTTTAGCCTTTCCTCATAGAGGAGCTGTTCCATGTACTATTATTTTGTCACTCTTCTCTGTACCTTTTCCCATGCAACTATATCTTTGAACGCCGCAGCACACTGAGCCAAAGATTTCAAAGTATTGTCCTCTATGATGCCTAAGTTTTTTTCCTGGGTGGTAGCACCTAATATGGAATCTAACATCGTGTAACTATAGCAAGGGTTATTTTTTTCCTATATTCCTCACCCTGTACTTGTCCCCATTAAATTTCATCTGCCATTTGGATGCCCAATCTTCCAGTCTAACAAGGTCCTCCTGCAATTTATCACAATCTGCTTGTGATTTAGCTACTCTGAATAATTTTGTGTCATCTGCAAATTTGACCACCTCACTCATCATTCCCTTTCAGATCATTTATAAATCTATTAAAAAGCACCAGTCCAAGTACAGATCCCTGAGGCACTCCACTGTTTACCTTTTTCCAATGCGAAAACAGAACATTTAATTCTACTATGTTTCCTATCTTTTAAATCAGTTTGTAATCCATAAGAGGACATCTATCCCATGACATTTTAGCTTCTTTACAAGTCTCTCATGAAAGACTTTGTCAAAGATCTTCTGAAAATCCACCCACACCAGTTCATTTTTATCCACATGCTTATTCAACCCTTCAAAAAAAAAAAAAAAATGTAGATTTGTGAGGCAAGACTTATCTGCCAGTCTCCCTGGCAAACATAAGGTATTAAGCATGGCTAATTCATCCTGCTGTCTATGAAGAACCCTGTTTATGTTAAGCAAACTTTCTTTCTCCATTGATAAGCAGGGCTGAATTAGCCATGGCATGCAGAGTGTCCCAAGCTGAGGGTTGTGTGGCAGATCACTTAACTGAAAAAGATAACCCAGACACTCCTCCCCCACCCCCTGGAGAGGGGACTACTGGGAGAACAGGATGCGCAAAACTGCTTGCCCAAAAAGTTACCTTCACTTCTCAATAGACTGTCCAGAGAGTAAGGGGGACATGAAGATGTGCACTGATCACCAAGTTACAGCTTTGTAAATGTTTCAATAGGCAAGGCTCTCAGATGAGCCCCTGTCGCCGCCATGGTTCTTATTTAATGAGCTTTGACAGTCTGGTATCTGAAGCCAACTAGAGTTCGATGTAGACTGCCAGTCAATTGGACATGTTCTTGGCAAGCTATTACCAGTCTGTAAAGATCATAACAAAAAATTGAGAAGTCCTAGTGTGATTGAATTCTCTTCAGATAATATGCCAAGACCCTTTCGCAGTCTAGTGAATGGAGGGTCCCCCTCCCCCTTTATGTGCATGAAGTCTTGCAAAAAAAAGAAAAATCAGCAAAACAATGGATTGATTCAGATGAAAGGTCAAGACTACTTTTGGCAGAGACTTGGGAGTGAGTGCTAACCACCATTCTGTTGTGTAAAAACTGCAGGTACTGCAAATAATGACTCAATACCTGAAGCTCACCAACTTCTAGCCAACATGATGGCAACTAGCAACACCATTTGCCAGATAAGGAATTTTTAAGGAAGCAGACTAATAGTTCATAAGGTAGCATCATGCCAGAACTATGTTGAGATCCCATGGCACCAGTGGTTTGATGACTGGAGGCTTTGTATGCTATAAGCCTTTCATGAACTTCAACACTAATGAATGTAGAGAGATCAGTTTGCCATACACTTGTACAAGGAGAGCTACATTTGCACAAACAGAGACCAGGGTAAAGAGAGGGAGAATAAGTACTGAAGCAACTCCTTTGGCTCAAATGGGTCCAAGAACTTGCTCAACACCAAGATGAAAACCTTGTCCATTAACCCCCCCCCCCAAAAAAAAAAACTTCTTGAAGGTTTCCTGGCAGAGATTACAATCTCTTTACTTTCTTGGATAAAAATAGTGATAAGATTAGCGAGTGCTCAACATTCAAGCTGAGAGAATAAAAAAGTTCAGATGACAAGACAACCCTCCCTCCTGAATGGATCTCAAAGGGATTAGCAGGCTGACTGCAGCCAATGAGTGAGAACCACATTTGTCTGGGCCTTGCTGGAGCAATGATGATCAGGCATGCCTTATCCTGGAGCACTTTCTGAACTGTTCTGGTCACCAGCGGAATTGGTGGAAATCAATGTATTTGTATCCCTTTTGAACAGAATGATATCCAAAGAGACCTGAAATTGCTTCAAAGAATGGAGCAGAATCTTTCCACTTTCCTGTTGTCCTCTGCATAAAATTGATAGGCGATCCCAAAGATTTAACAACTTGTCTGCCACTCTGACCCAGAGGCCACTTGTAAAGACAAAACACCCTGCTGAGATGTTTGAAATCCTGGAAAGTAGGTTGCTTGCAGAAAGGCTTTATGGCTGCAAGCACACTCCCACATTCTCAGGACTAGCAAAGAATTCATGATTATGTGCCCCTCTGCTTGTTGGAGAACATTGCTACTTGGTTGTCAGTTTGTATCAGAATTCCTTTCTGTGAGTAATTTGAAAAAGCTCTCAATGCACGTTCGATTACTTGTAGCTCCAGAAGACGACTATCACATAATTCTGTTGACAACCAGGTTCCTTGGGTTCAAGAAGGACCTGGTGTGCATGCCCCATCTTTTGGTGGATTCATCCATTGCAACATCTGAGATGGCAGAGGCTGAAGGGGAGCTCCTATCTCCAGGAATTCTGGGTCCAGATACCACTGGAGAGATCCCTTCATCTTTGCTGTGACCCACACTGGGGACAACAAGGTCTGAAACTATTGATCCTACCGTGCAGGAAGGTCACACTGGGAATCCACGTTTAGACACATTATGGGGACCACCACTGCTACTGCCATGTGACCCAGGACAATCATCTCCTTCACCAGGGCTTGATCTTTCTGTAGGAGACTCCGGATCGTGGTTTTGAAGGCAGCACGCTTGCTCAGACCAAAGAAACTCTACCAGAGTCTTTATCCATGCCCCTATAAACTTGATTCTTTGGATAGGAACAAGGCTGTTGACAACATTTACATTAAATCCTAATGCTGGATTGTCTTTTACTTTGGCTTGTGATGGAGCCTTCCCATCGACCAGGTAGAGGACGACTCAAATACCCAGGAATTTGCGGAAGACCCCAGGAGAACTCTATATTGGTAGTGAGAGGAATTCATTATAAACAAAAAGGTACTGCTAATACAAAAACAATTTAGGAAAGTACTTAAAAGGGGTTTTTTTCTCCTAGATCTATCATGAAATTTAACCATGTTAATCACTGGACATGTTTTCCTATAATTTTATCTCTGTACATTCCAGTGGTTTGTTAGATTCTCTTCAAAGTTTACAATACCAGTTAAGTTCAGTTTAACAACATTTTAGCTGTGCATATTTAGTTTTTAGTTGTACTGGTTCTGGTTTTATTTCTATTTTATGTTTTATCTACCATAAGTAATGTAGTTTATGTACATCACTTTTGTTTTACTGAAGTAAGAAATAGTTTATTTGCTTGTTGAATTGCTAAGTCTGGAGGTGTGAACATGCACATCTTTCAGATTCTGTGCACACATGGTCTCCTCTTGAATGAGGAATGGGGGTGGTAAGGAAGGAGTTTTGAACTTCCCATAACAGGCTCTTGTTCAGACTTCATAAATCCAGCATGGGTCTCAAGTCCTCCCAATTTCTTGGGGATAAGGAAATAGCAGGAGTAGAAGTCACAGTCATGCTGATTGGAAAGGACAGGTTCTACCATCTTTTGGGATAACAGACTCCACTTTCAGATGGAGCTGGGTTGAATGAAAGGGACAGATTAAAGACTGATGGTGCCAGATTATATTTTTGGAGGACCCAATAATTTTCCGCCACTCCTCCAGGTAAAAGTGAAAAGTAAAGCCTCTCATCTACCAGAAGGGAACGAAGCTAGAGAATCAAATTTGTCAAAAACTGGGCCTAGGCACAGGCTGGGATTATCATGGCATCTCACCCTGTCTACGAGCCGGATGCTACTGCTGCGGAAGCACAGGTGGTGCATGATACTGCTAAAATTGGTGGAAAGTGTCTCTGGAAGCATAAGCACTTAAAAGCGAAGAAAGGATGCCTAGAAGATGGTTGATCAGATCCCACTGGAGAGACTGGACAGCAACATGCTTCTCCTTAATTTGGGCAACTGTCTCAGCTCACCTCCCAAAGCAGGGATCAGCAGCCAACTGGTCATGAAACTGACACGACACTTGTTTATGTATAGAGAAGCATGTGGGATCATGTAGAACCTTCAATATTTTGTTACAGCATTAAAAAAAAAAAAAAAGCAGGAAGAGGATATACAAGCGTAAGCATGATCTTCCTCCAGCTATTAACAGCACTGCAGCTTTCGAGACCCCCCACCAACATGGTCTATATTGAGAAATAGATCAAAGAAATAAAATGGTTCTTTAGAGTTGAATACAAATAAGTCTTTGCTCCCTTGTCTAAATCCTTGTGCAGTAGGTTACAGATAAAGGTTGGAGAAGTAAGTTCATTATGACAACCCCATTCAGGATAGAGACTGAGGAATTTACTTGAGCTTATCTGGGTTAAGAATGTATCTTTTATAGACAGCATGGTGAATCAATGTCTCTCAGTCTGCAGTAACAGTATAGGAAAGATCAGGCTGTGGAGACCCTACTGCAGAGCTTTCCAAACTTTTCATGTTGATGACACACTTTTTAGACAAACATAATTTCGGGACACAGTAATTCAGTCTACTAGCAAACCAGAGGTTGTATGCAGTGTAACAAAGGAAAAAAGAAACATCACCCATCCTTATAAAACAAATCAAGAAATATAAAATCAGCAGCAGTAAAACTGTACTAACAAAAAGAACATATTTCGAAACAGCTGATGAGTGGAATATCCAATAATTAAAAACTCATATAAAACATTTCCAGATACCAACAAAATATTTCAAAATAGCAGACACAAAGACCCAGTAATGAAAAATAATAAGGATACAAACATTTTTTTGCTCAGCATACCTGGGAACGTTTGATATCCAGGTGTCCTGAGATTGTTCTGAATTAGCAGGAGGAGGGGTGGTTTGCTTGGAACTTTCTCCTCTCTCAGTCACATACCAGCGCTCTCTCTCACACTGGCTCTCAATGACACACCTATACACACATGCTCTCAGTACTCACATATACACATGTTTTTTCTCTCTCACTTATATAGGCTCTTAATTACACATTTACACACATGCTGTCTATCTTTTCACGCTTACAGACACACAGGCTTTCAATCACACACATACATGCTGTCTTTTTCTCTCACACACAGACTCTCATTCACATGCTTACAAACATGTCCTCTCTTTCTCTCATTTACACACAGGCTCTCAATCACATACTCACATGCTCCCTCACCTAAATCAGCTCTCAATCACACACAGACACACATGGTCTCTCTCTCTCATTTAAACACAGGCTCTCAATCACATACTCACATGCTCCATCACCTAAACCAGCTCTCAATCACACAGACACACATGATCTCTCTCTTACTTATACACACAGGCTCTTAATCATACATACACATGATTTCTCTCACACACAAAGGATCTCAATCATACACACATACTCTTTCACACAAACAGGTTTTCAATCACAAACTTACACATACAGGTCCCCAATGGTAAACTTACATTCATGCTCTCTCTCTCACAGGCAGGCTCTCAATCACAGACATACTCTCTTTCACATGTACAGGCTCTCAATCATTCACATACATGCAATCTCTCACTCTCTCACACACACACAGGGCCCCGCGGCCCGGAAGAGGAAGTGGAGAGTATCGGGTGAGTGCGCGGCAAGAAGAGGCCACGCTAGTGCGCTCGGCATCGGCCCGAAGAAAAGAAGACCAGCGCGGCTCGGAGGAAAATGTTCAACCGCGGCCGATGGGACTCCGCCTCCGCGAGGGCTGAAAATGAAGAGGTTAGCGTTGGGAGGAGGGTGCTGCTGCTGCCGCGAGTTCCCGGGGTGGGGGAGAGAGAGAGAGCAAGCACTCTCTCTCTCCCCCACCCCAAACCCCACAAGCAAAGTTAAGAGACACACATACACTCTCTCTCTCCCCCACCCCGGGAACTCGCGGCAGCAGCAGCACCCTCCTCCCAACGCTAACCTCTTCATTTTCAGCTCTCGCGGAGGCGGAGTCCCATCGGCCGCGGTTGAACATTTTCCTCCGAGCCGCGCTGGTCTTCTTTTCTTCGGGCCGATGCCGAGCGCACTAGCGTGGCCTCTTCTTGCCGCGCACTCACCCGATACTCTCCACTTCCTCTTCCGGGGGGGGGGGGGGGGCGGGAAGAAGAGAGCACGCCGGTGCCGCTGACTCCAGCTGTCCTGCCGCGTTCCGCCCGGGCGGAGGAGGACCGGGGAGCAGCTGGGTCAGCGGGAAAGTGTGGCGATACTTGTCTGCGAGCCAGATGCAGCATATCTGGCTCGGAGCCATGGGTTCCCGGTCCCTGCACTTGCCGGTGTGTCACGTGCACCGGGCTTGCGCGACACACCGGCACACCTCAGGCGACACAGTAAAGTGTCGCGACACACACTTTGGAAAGCTCTGCCCTACTGTATTAAAAGTGTGTGTACAGGAAAGACTGAGAATAGAGATGGCTTAAAGTTTAGCAACAGTCTCCCAATCTGTAAATGCTCTGTGCATATCAATAAGCATCATAGGAAAGAGGTGCAATCACCTGGGTCTGGAGTCTGGTGACAATTTCCTTACGAGCCTTCATGACAGCCTCCAGCTTGCCAGAGACCATGATGGAAAGGCCCTGGTCTTTTGCAAGTGAAAGTTCCAATTGTGCTCCAGTCTTCTGCATGATGTCCACACAAATCTTGGCTTGTTCACCTTCCCCAAACTGGGCCATATCCTTGTACTTCCGCTCCTCCAGAGGCACATGAAAGACCTGAATATCCAAAAGTGAAAAAAGGAGTAGGCATGAGTTGCACAGCAGGAAGTATTAGACAGGCATGTCGCTCAAACCAGAGCAGTCTATCCTAAACTATGAAATTGAATCTCCATGCTCCCCAATGTACTGTATAGTTACCTCCTGCCCAATTCTGTACTATAAGTCATTGATATTACCAGAACACATGCACCTTTTTCAATTTTACTACCTGAGTTATGACAGAAGACTTGATTGGTCGGATTTTGCTCCAAGCTCCAGCTGGCTCCTGGGCCCCCTCTGTACCCACAGCTTTCTCAGGGAGAGGGGGGAAAGCATCCTTGTAGGTTGGAGGGTCATTTTCATCTTCAGAGCTTACAACTGCAACTGGATTATGAGGAGAGAATATTAATGCTCAAATACCCTCCCCTCAGCATGATTTCACCAGCAACCATCATGCCCACTTCCATCAATATGGCAGGGTTTTGCCCCCAACAGTAACTTGCCCTTTGTTCAAAGAGCTCATTCTCAGAGGAAAGCACCAAGTCATAAGCTAAGGTATCACCAAAAATCAGCAGAAAACCCCAGGGACCTAGTTGCCTTGTATATAGTCATTAGTGCCAATATATCTTTCTCCAGCTGCATCTGCACACTGACAGTCCATATTCATGTGGCAATATTCTGGTGTACCACAGAAGTCTGTCAATAATGGGAGTTTACAGGCAGATTTAATACCAGATCTTTTCTTGAAGATACTTTGGCAATTAACATTTCTGTATAACAAAATGTATAAGAGGCAAAGCTTTTACTGTATCATTAATATTTTTACAGATTAAACGCAGTCGGCCAGGTATACAACCCAAATGGAAATTAACTCTGCAAAGTGCCCTGAGAGATGTTGAAAGTTCAGAGACTAGAGAGAACCTTGTGTAATGTTTGATCTAAACAAAGCGCCATCAGCATCAAATCTTGGAGGTATTTCAGTATGAAGAATGCCAAGACACCAAATGCTCCTTCCTTATTTCCAAGCCCAGATTTAATTTACAGTCCACCCTCCCAAATTGTCCAGAGTGATTACAGCAAACCCCACAAGCAAAGTTAAGAGACACACATACACAGAAAATACATTTAACCACAACTACAAACCAATATCAAAAAGTTCAAGAAAGATCTAAAAAAGCTTTCCTTTTTCATACAGTCTACATTAATGATCATCTATATCAACAATCCATCTACAATCAACTCAACCAACCAAAAGCAGACACGAAAGAAAAAGTATCTACAACTAGCAACAACCATATTCATTACAATTTGGAACTCATAAGTAGTAATGATAGAATCCCTCCTTTATGATAAATTAATACTATTAGTGTTACTTCCCTTTTCCTCCCTTTTTCACCCCACCATCTTCCCCTTCCTTCCATTCCCCCCCCCCCCCCATTGTTACTTTTTTGTAACTATGTATAATTTATCTGTTTTTGTTTGACTTTGTAAACCGTTATGATGGCTGAACCGAATGACGGTATATAAAAATAAATAAACTACAGCTTGGAGACTCTCTCTAGGCTGTTGTGGCCATTCCTCAAATGGTTAGGCATAAACCCTTCCTCACTAAAGATCTTAAATGGATGAGATCCCAAGGCTGTATGCATACTTAAAGCCTTCTCCCCACTTTCAAGGATGGCTGTCCAGGTTAGATTTTGGAAAACTATGTGCCTGAAGGCAATTACAATGGTAGGAACAAAATGTCCTTGATGTTGGGCATGCTGTGGAGCTTGTAGAGTATTAATACTGTTTTGGAATGGACTTACTGGATAAAGAAAATATTGTGAAGAGATCACATGATCCAATGCACGGGTAAGACGTGTGTCCTACCTGCTCCCAGTCCCCCCTCCGCAATGGGCCAAATATCACTATTTTTGGGCACTTTCCAGGCATAAGAAAACGTACCTTACCTCCCTCATGGCTACCCAATGACATCTGGCCGATTTTTGGCAGAGAGCGGTGAAATGTCGAGCAAGCCACAACAAGAGGAAAAACCCCCGGGGAAGGTATCTGATTCCAAAATGGCCGAGTCGAAGCCAGCAAGGGACAGGCAACAATGGTGCTTTAGTGGAGGAGGATACAGTCGCAGTGGTTCAGGCACTGGATGCCCAGTTTCAAGCCTTATCGCAACAGATTTCAATTGGCAATGAAACCCTTACTGAAATTAAGAGGACAGTCAGACCAGGATAGTGGGGCTGGAAACGGAAACACAGGCCCTGCAGCAGCATCATACCATCATGGAGCAGCAAGTGAGAGCGTTGGAAGCAAAGCTAGAGGACCTTGAGAACCGCTCCCACAGGAACAATCTGCAGTTTGTGGGTCTCCCCGACTCCATTCCCAACCAAGATCTGGTCCCCCTCCTGGAGAGCTGGCTGAGCCCTGGCAGGACTATGTGACAGTATTCTTTTGAACACCTTTATGTTGCATTGTGTCAGCTTTGTTAGGGGGGGGGACTGGCCCGGATAGCAATGTGGTCTCCATACCTCCCAGCTCGGGAGGCCTTCTAAGGGGACAGGGTGTCTTCATGAGGTTAGACTCTAGGCTGGGGGGAGTGGAACCTACCGATTTCACAACTATTGAATATGCCTGCCTTATATACTGTGTACTGGATCAAATATGGGTGAACATATTCAGATATTCTCATGGAATGTGGCCAGTATTGGATCACCGGTGAAGTGCACAAAATTGGTAGCCTCTTTACGTAGACAAAGTACAAGTAGCCTGTATCCAGGAAACACATCTAACTGCCCTAGAACACTGGAAACTGCAGAAAGATTGGGTGGGAGAAGTTTATTTTGCTCCAGCGGTGCAAAGAAAAGGAGGAGTAGCAATTCTTATAGGAAAGAAGGTAGCATGGGAATGGATATCTACTACCACAGATGATCTGGGGCACTACCTCAATGGTGGGGAAAATTAGCGGATGAGTTACTACTCTGTGCAGTGTCTATGCTCCCAATGTTTATTCGCATGCATTTTTTACTTCACTCATGCATGAACTTGTATGAGTGACCCAGGGTCCTTTGACGGTAGCAGGGGACTTTAACTGTGTGGTTGATCCCATATTGGACAGATCATCACAGGTGGCCGTAGCGGTGATGGAAAAAAAATAAAGGGATCCCGTCATTTAGAACTAGATATTTGGAGAATTTTACACCCAGAGTAATCCGATTATACCCAGGTCTCCCAGGCCCCCTTGACCGTCACAGATCGAATACATTCTTTTTTCAAGGGGTGGTTTTGCCCAGGTACAATGGGTGGAGATCGGGTTGCTGGAATTTTCTGACCATTCCATGATTTGTATGGAGGTGAAATGGGGGACGGACGGGGGCAAGCCACGTAGGTGGAGGTTCCTTTCGCACTTGGCTGCCAATCCAGCCTTCCAGGCCTACCTTAAGAGATAAGTGGGCGGACTATACATCAAATAACAGTCAGCACAAAACCTCTCCACTCCTGTTTTGGAATGCGGGCAAGGCAGTGATGAGGGGGGGACATAACTGCTTATGTGATCAGGAAAAACAGATTGCTTAATCAGCATATACTAGAAATGGAGAGGGAGTTACGGAAGGCTAAGACCCAGTTAATCAAACATCCCCCTGAACATACTAAAAAGTCCTATAGAGAGGTGTTAATCTCCCTAAACAGCTACATCCACCAGAGAACAGAGAACTATGATGCTTGTATCCCATCACCTATACCGCTATGGCAATAAGGAGGGAAAATTATTAGCCGCTTTAGTTAAGGATCAAAGGGGACAAACTTTTATTAATGCTCTCCGTGACTCTGCGGGAGTCCGTCAAACTCTGCTGATTCAATTTGTGATATTTTCAGGGCTTTTTACGAGACCCTATATAGCGCAGAGGTGGCACAGGATGCAGACACCCAGGAGAAGGCATTTTTTCAGGGATTGTCCTTATCAAGTTTATCCTCCATACAGCTGGAATGGCTCAATAGGCCAATTGGAGTTCAGGAGAGTGAAGCTGGGATTAAGGCTAGCCCTGCTCACAAGACCCCAGGACCCAATGGGTTCAAAGCAGAGTACTACAAGATAGTGTATGGACATGGGAATGGACCTACGGGACTATTTTCAAGCAGTAAAGGAACAAGGGGCATTCCTGAAGGAAGCAACTTTGGCATATATAACTGTTCTTCCAAAGGGGAGAAAAGATCCCTTACAACCACCTTCATATCGCCCCATCTCCTTACTGAATTTAGATATCAAAATCGCTAAAATCATTGCCACCCGCCTACATGTGGTTCTGCCCTTTCTGATATCTGGGGAACAGGCTGGGTTTGTCAAGGGCAGGTCATCCAGCAAACATTATCAGTCTTTGGACGGCGATGTCACGATGTAAAGAGAGGGGAACACCGGCATTGGTAGTGGGGTTCGATGCCGAAACGGCGTTTGACCAGGTGGCATGGCCTTACCTGTTTTTGGTATTGCAGCACTATGGGATAGCAAGGGATATTGTACGCCATCTCTCTATTATACCAGGCCCCTTCATCATTGATTTTGGCCAACGGAGACAAAGATTTGACATACAGAGGACCCGACAGGGGTGCCCACTGTCTCCCCTGCTCTACATCCTATCCTTAGACCCCCTTACTGAGAATTGCGGCACACCCGAGAATTGAGGGCTTTGGGATTCAGGGAGAGAGTTTCAAAACTGCTGCATTTGCAGATGATGTGCTGGTGTTTTTAACAAACCCGGTACGATCTCTGCCAAGGGTGATGGAGCTCCAACAGCAATTTGGAATTTTTTCAGGCCTCAAAATCAATCTTGGCAAGTCAGAGGCGTTGGATGTCATGGGCTCCCTTAAACCTTCCTGGTTGGGCCCCTTCCCTCTTCGGTGGGTGGGTAGGGAGATGAAGTATCTGGGCATTAAGATTCCCACTAACATTGACAATATCTATCACTGCAATATAATGCTGCTTCTCCACAAAACAAAGGAGCGATTAGAACACTGGAGAATACTCCCCCTGTCATTAAGTGGAAGAATTAAGTTATTTAAAATGGTGGAGCTTCCACGATGGCTTTATGTTCTTCAAATGCTACCCCTGTGGCTCCTAAAGCAACATGTGAAAGATTTGGAAAGGTGTCTGGGTGCTTTCCTGTGGCGAGGAAAGCGAGCGAGGATTACACTATCAATATTACAGCTCCCCTGGGAAAAGGGAGGGGGGAGATATAGTGCCCAAATCTGCATGTTTATAACCTAGCATGCCTCTGACATGTATGGGATTGCTTACTGGGCTCTGAGACTCACATGCCCCTGGGCCTGCTAAGGGCTTGGGGAACAGACGCCTCGGGAATACGGTACTGGCCGCATCCTCCTCCGGAGGACCTGTTGATCAGGATCACTCCGATGGAGAGCATTGGTGGCCGTTGGGGGATTGAAGGTCCCTTGGGCACAGGTTGTGTCTGTAGGGCGCCTAAAAGGACATCCAGATGCTCCAGCAGGGGTGCTACGATAGACAGCAGAGACTCAGACACTGACATGGGAGCCTGTGGCACGAGCGGCTCAATGCTCTGAAGCACGCTGAACACAGTGGTCTGAACCCTGTGGTCCAGCTCCTCCTGAAATTCTAGTGAGGCCAGGACTGAGGGAGGGGGGAGGATAAATGAGGCTTTACCGGCTCTTCCTTGGGTCTCCGAGGTGGCACTGTGCCAGCACAGACATTGGTGGGGAATGCCTGGGACTCCTGGGGGGTAATCGGTGGATGGGGCCTCCAATGACCGGGGTCGCTTTGGTGGCAGTATGGCTGCCGCCAGTACTACGCCAAAACTGGAACCATGTGCAAATGGTGACCGGTGGTGATGCATGCAGGATCCCCCACGGTGCTCGGCCTGGTCTTTTCCTGGTGCTGAGGCAGATGAGGACTCAGATATCCAGGATACTGGTGAAATCATGGAGGATCTACCACCGTCCCCGCAATCCTTAGAAGAGGTGGCGAGAGGGAGCGCATCAAGGGGCTCCCTGCGACTTCTTGGTGTCAAGGGGGTCTGACACAGGAGTGGATGGAGCAGACTTGAACTGAAAAGTTTTTCCATCTTATCGAGACGTGCCCAATGGCCTTGGGGGGGGGGGTGTAATCTGGTCAGACAAGACTTCATCCATGGACATCGTACGAGGCCCCCATACAGAGGATGCAAACCTCATGCGGATCCGTGTGGGCACAGACAAAAACCAGATGCAGTGACCGGTGGTCACCGCGAGGCGAGAAGTTGGGAAATCAACTGTAAAAGTGGGAAAACAGTAATTTAGCCTACCATGCCGAGAAGGCACTGACTGAAGGGGGACCAGACGACGGAAAAAGTGGAACATGATACCTTCGAGAAAATAAGAAAAAAAAGTGGAGCTTCACAACCCATGAGGCAACTGCACTGTGGAAAAGAGACTGAAGGGGGACCTTGCGTGGACATGCAGTTAGCATGCTGGGCATAGCTTCTAGAAACTTTGACAAAGGTTTTCTGTTCTGGGCTCCATCGGATGATATCATCCACTTGTGAAGACTACCATTCTGCTTCTCCTAGGAGAAAGTCGAAATTCAAGTATACTATAAGAAATGCATATTTCCATCACTCAAGTCAAAAAATTGTTTTTTACCTTTGTCATTTTTTTAATCATTTGGTCCCACTCTGTTCCCTTGTCTGTCTTTTTCTTATTCCTTTCTCAGGGTCTCTTATTCTGTTTCTTCCTCCTTCACACACAGAGGATCCCATTACCACACTAACCCAGGCTCTCACTCATGCTCTCTTTTACATGTAGGCTCCCATTCCCACACAAATTCCAGCTCTCAGTTCCCATTCTCCTCCCCCACACATGCACAGGCTCACAGGTTCACATTCCCACACAAACACATAGGCTCTCATATGCAAGCTCCTACTCCCACTCATACAGGCTGCCATTCCCACACACAGGTTCCCACTCATGCTCTCACGAACTCCCACTTCCACACTCACACCCAGGCTAATTCCCTCATGTCTCACACACACAGGCTTCTCTAGTCCCACATTTTTTCTCACATGAAAGACAGCCCCCCATCCCAGGTTCCCATTCACAAACAAAACCCAAGCAGTCTCCCCATCAGGAGTAGAAGGGGGAGCCCATTCTGCTGATCATGTGTCAGCCCTATATTTTTTCAAAACTCATGGGACTAGCACTTCCTCTATGCTAATCACACAATGCACAAGATCAGCAGAGAACATCTGCTAGCCGCAAAAGGTATGAATTCCATAGGGCTACATGGAAGAAAAATAGGAGAACTAGTTCTTTCCCAGCAGGGTCCTTCTCTTTCTTTGGGCGCCAGTGAGATGCGAGTTCACTGGCAGCCTCACGGGGAGCCTCATCTCTTCAGCCACCACTCCACTGGGTGTGCACAACTGGCAGTGCTGGGCCTGTCCACTGCAACCTGGCTACTTCTCAGGCTACTGGGCCTGAGCCTAAAGTGGATGGGCCACAGTCCACCCAAGTTCACCTATGGCTATGCCACTGGAGATGCTTCCAATTAAGTTACCTATATATTTCTTAACTGACTTAGACTCCATGCTAAGTTTATTTGGCAAAAAAGAGAAGAACATGAGTCTGTGAAAGTCAAAGGAGCTCAGGAACTTGAGTAGACTAGGCCTTTCAGAGTTTGTGGTATATACCAGAGAGCTATTCATCTGATTAGTATTATCCTTTGATTGACAGCTTCTAGTGAGCAATACTGGATTGACTTAGAGAAATTATGCATTCACTTAATATTTTTTCAGGTCCTTTTATGTTTAACACACAAACTGCAGGAGACCATGATTGGGTTCATCCATTGTTGGAAGGATTCTTACATGTGTGATATTTTAGTCTCAAAGGTGAGATCTTCTCTTGTTTAACCCAGTTAACTCCACTATGGGATAATCCTTTCTTCCTAACCTCTTAAGGGGGGGGGGGGGGGCGCGGAAGAGGGTGGAAAACATCCAATGGTAAGCTGCCTGCATTATATTGGTCAACTATTTAGCGACAGAATTTCTCTGTTTAGCAACTTAAAAGATAAATTAGAAATAGAATCAGTGACAGCATTCAGTTATCTACGGTTACATGAAATCCTTAAGAGTAAGAACAGTGTCAATTGTAGTAGAGGAATGAAGCCATTTGAAAATTTACTTAAAACGGGAAATTTTAAGATGAGAGGATAACAAAACTATTTAGGATTCTAATGGATGCGATGGATGACCCAATAGGAAAATACAAAGCACTTTGGTTCAAAGACATGAGAATGGACTTGGATGAGGAGAATTAGGATCAGATAAGGAGGTGGTTTAACTAGGGAAACTCACTGTGTATGACAACCAAAGAAAATGGATTCAAGATATTGGTACAATACCCCTATAAGGCTGTACAAAAATGGGGATACTTAAGTCAATTGCTGGAGAGCAAGTGAAGAAATAGGATTTTTGTTTCATATGTGATGGACCTGCCCCAAATGGTAATATATTAGTGATTTCATGGATACATAATATCTCCAATGTTCATCTTCACTTTACCTTTCTACTCAAGATACTATTCTAAACCGTTATATGCATTTTGAGATTCATTTTCTGGTTGCTGCTAGGCACAATGTGGTCAGACATTGGAAACTGCAAAGCATGCTGCTGCTGGAGGCATACCGAGAAACTACTACTTACCTGATAATTTCCTTAGACCAGACAGATTAATTCACCTGCTGGTAGACAGGGCCAGCAGAAGCACTAGGCAAGCTAGGCCTGGGCCTAGGGTGCTGACCATTAGGGGGTGCCGCCACCACTCACAAGCCAATGAAGCAGGGTGGCAGAATTTTGAAACAGCAAAGAGTGCCCCTTCAAAATTCTGCCCAGCCCCCACCCCACTTCATCCGTTGCCCCTACCATGAGACAGGGGCCAGCCAATGGCACTGGTAGCCCCTGTCAAGTGGTAAAGGCCACCGGTGCCATTTTGCTTCGTGGCAGCCAACGGCCCAGAGTGGTAGATCGCTCCCGGGCCCGCTTCCCTGTCCCTGGAGGTAGGAGTCGGGGCTGCGACTGAGGGTGGTATAAGGTAGAAGGTGCCTAATCCCTTTGCACAGGCTCTGCTGGTAGAGGTGCATAACCTACTGGTCCTGAATTTGTCTGGGAGCTAGGAAACACCAATTAATCTGGAAGGATTTTGCCATATAAATTAACACTTTTTTGTGAAAGAGAATCTGGGACCCACTTTTGAAGTTTGCATTTCTAAATATGGGGTGTTACCCCCACCGTGTGTAATTTGGGCTGAAAGATATTACATTTACAGATCAAATGGTGTTGTGAATACAGTCTGATGTGGGTGTGTGATTTTGCCTGTTGGAATCAGAAACAAAGTTTAACTTATGGTGTTTAGGAACTTAATTTCCCTTTTTGCGATTTTCTACTTGGCAGCACCCTGTTTATTGCTGGCTTTTCTTGTTCAAGTTGTGGTGCTTTCCTTCCAATCTACTGGACCATTATGATACATTCTTATGCTTTCATAGACCATTGTGCTGTACAGTTCAGGCATTAAGAATTTGGCAGAATGATAGTTTGCCACTTTTATAATGTGGTTTGGATTATATTTTGATTGCTGGCGATTTCAGCTGGTCACATGCTGCACATCCTTCTGTAAAGACTATTGTGAAATAGACTTTAGAGCTTCTCAGCTTTAATTGCGTTCAGGACATTACAGTTTTCAGATAAACTCAATTTTCAATATGTATATATTTTGTTCTTAGTACACTCTTTAAAATGACATGGATAAGATTCATCATATGCAGCGAGCTTTTTTCTTTATCTAGAGAAATAAAACAATTGTAAGGCTTCTCTTTGTTTATATGTGTGTGATATATGGAACTATATATGGAACAAGAAGAAACGCTAAATATAAAAAAAAGTCTGTTCGTTTTTTATTTTTTATATAAACATTCATTTACACAAATTGTGATACATACCACTGTTAATATAAAGTTAATGGAGGGAGGGTATTAATGAGGTTTAATGACTGAATAAAGTATTGAAAAATAGTTTTGTATTGAAAGGATACTGTAGGGTGTATTAGGTTATATATATTTATTGTACTGTTTTGAAAACTTATTAGATTTAAGTTTAATAGGAAAAAAAGTGTGTGATTAAGTTACATTATGAAGTCAAAGCAAATGGGATTGCGAATACAACTAAAGTGTTTTCTCTCAAAGAAATTCATAAGAAATTGAAGACCTGGCTTATGTTTAATGATAGAAATTAAAAGCATCCTGGAGTTAGTGTTGAGCTATTCTGTGTACTGTAGAGATTGGTTTTTTTTTAATTGTTGCACATCACCTTGGACACTATCTAAACTGGCGAGACTGTTTATAAATCGTATTAAATAAGAAAGAATTCAGAGTTTGGTTTTTTTTTGTTTAAACATAAGAATACTAATATACTTGTGTCATTTTCTTCCCAACTTAATATCTCCTGGAATGCCTCTTTATTGCATTTAAAAATTATATGCTTATTTTGTTGGCTGAAAATTCAATTAGATGGATTCAGCCAGCCATTTCACCCAAGTAGATCCCAACTAAGTCTTTGAAATATTTATTCCTACATGATTCTGTTCCATCTGCCTTTGATGTGGATATGTAAAAAAAATACACATTTTGTTCTGTACCTGCAGTTAATCTTTGGAATAAAGAAAAAAGTATAGATCTGCCTCAAAATTACTTAGTTATTCATGAGCCATAAAAGCTAATACAAGTTCTCTTCTTGCTGGAGGAAAGCCGATAGAATTCAGAATACAAGTTTAGTCTCTGTGGAGACTTTTCAGCTTTGCTCCACGGCTTTTCTAACCACCACAATCCAAAGGAAAGTTATGAAGGGTGGATTATACGTAGGGCAAACCAAAAGGGTGAGTGGATTTTTTTTTTTTTTTTGAAGGATAGTAGGGAGAAAGACAGATGGTAGTGTATGTTCATAACATAAGCAGGTGCAGTTACCTTTCACCTGCTGCTGCGATAGCCCGCTGCGATGCTCAGCAAAGCTCTCCTGCGTCAGAACTGCCACAGAGCTCATGGTCCGTTTCCCACCTACTCACAATCCGGTATGCCACTAGAAAGGAGACAAAGACCACATTAGCAATAAGAAAACCAAACCAAAACAATGCTACTAATTCTGTTGTGTTTCACCCCATTCTGTACCAGACGAGTACAGCTTCATCTGCTGGGATGAGGCTAGCAATCTTTTTGTCCCTTCACTAGTGACATTTCCTCCCATCACTAGTCTAGAAGTTGGTCAACCAGGGAGAAAAAAAAAACAAAAAACCACCCACTTCCCTATGCTTTGCAGGAGCAAGTACCTCATTGTTAATAAGCCAGTTGCTGGCTCTCAAATATTTGAGAATTGCAGGCTCTCTGCTTTAAATGCCCCAGAAAGAATCTGTCTTTGGGTCAAAAACAACCTTA
This sequence comes from Rhinatrema bivittatum, assembly GCF_901001135.1. NCBI lineage: Eukaryota > Metazoa > Chordata > Amphibia > Gymnophiona > Rhinatrematidae > Rhinatrema > Rhinatrema bivittatum. The sequence continues at coordinate 168,148,451 of NC_042623.1, forward strand.
AGGTCAGGTTGCAGCTTTGGCCATCTTGTTTTCCAGTTACTATCTCCACAAAACATAGGTATCTTCTCAGGCCCTGGGTAATATGTTTTTGTTTGGGAAACCTTCCGGCCCAGGTTTAAAGGATAGACAAGACTGCAGATGCAGCAAACCAAATGGGTTGCAAGGTAGTTTACTCCCCCCACACAGATGTGTCCACTCTGTATATGGGAAACCACACCAGTCACCACAATGTGCTCAGGATAGTTGACAGGACCTCCTAACTCAGTAGTTATATCAAGTGCTAAAAATATGTAGATTAGATCTATTGCAGCAGACCTTGTGTGATTGGTCAAACTCAGAAGAAGGATATTGTGACAAAACCATCTCTACTCCTACATCCATCCATCCCCAGCCTAAGAATCAAGGACAGCGTGGGGCTATGACTTTAGATCCAAGCCTTAATGATTAAGTTGGGCTAAGCAAGACGAAAGATTTAAAGTTCTATTCTCTCAAATAGATTCCAAGGAAAATAGAGAAGCTGTGGCAACTGGGAAAGTTTGCTTTCTAGTATCAAAAGTATTTCAGCTTCCTCAATTTTGGAAGGCCTTTAAAATTACCTCCAAGAGTACAGATAGCAGCAATGATTTTATAAAGGAATATATGCATCAGGCCCCTTTAAAAGACCAGGACCAGGCATTTACTCTGGTACACCTTAAGGCACAGCCAGAAGGGAATCCTGGTCACAGGGCATTTCCCTCAGCAAGGGAATAAACCAACCCAGGAAGAACAGAGACCCTGGTGAGCTAGTGGTAGGAGAGAATATGCCAAGACTGCTTCTGTTTCTAGTTGAAGCCCTACTTTTGTATTGCTGAACAGTAAGGCTTTCAGTGAAGCAAGGCTAGAGTCTAGACTGTTCTATCCTCCTGTATCCTAACCTAAGCCTAGGGCACTCCCCGTGGATTCACAGACCTCCAAATAAGAGCCTGGTTAAAAGAAAAGGACCTTTCCACTCACCAGATTTTCTTATTCAAGTGCCTAGACTAGACCCTTTCTGGACCTTAAATTTAGTTTTAAAAAGGTTTCATTGTCTCCTTTTTGAACCACTGTACTCTCATGTCTCTTTTCCTTCCCTCTTTTTTGGTGGCCCTACATTTAGCCAGGCGAGTCAATAGGTTGCAGGCTCTTCCAATTCCTCCTTTCCATCAGGTCAGCATTGCATTCCTCATTTCAATCAGGAAATTATTCTTCTGAAGCTGAATGCCCCATTTAAGTCAGAATTAGAAAGGGAATTATTCTCGTGATATTTTACACAAAAAACTGCCCCATACTATAAGGCTAAACAATTTTGCCCAAATTTTCAGAGCACTGTGCATTCTAAAACTGAGGGATACGTGCATGGCTGGGCTGTGTGCAGGTTAAAAACACGGCCCAGCCACGCTTGTATCCCCTGGTACATGAAAAAGTGCCAGCCTGTCTCAAAAGGGCGGGCCAGAGCAGGGGATAGCTGGGGCAGCAGCCATTAGGCCCTGTCCCAGGGAAGCGTGTAACTTACTTCTGCTCCAAAAGAGCAGGTAAGTTATAAAACAAAAAACAAAAAAAATCTAATAGGTAGTGGTAGTTAGGTGGATAGGAAGTTCCCTTCCAGTCTGCTCCTTAATTGGAGTGGACTGAGAGGGAGCTGGGAAAATCCTACTCCCGTCGCCGTGTTTTATTGATTTATTTATTTTTAATTTTTATATACCGGAATTCCTGTATACAATACAAATCAATCCGGTTTACAATAAACAAGTTACCCTGGTTGGGGCGGTCCGACCTGGGCTTATTACAAGGAACATTGAAAGTAACAACAACATTTAACAAATAACATTTGACATTATTCGTGTTTTGAAACAGTATGTGTGTTCAACTTTTTACAGGGAACTTTAGTAGCATATAGAGTATACAAGTATACAGTTATATAGAATGTGATTAATGACTGTTAAATACACATTGTGAAAAAGCAAGTATATAAATTAAGTGTCAATGGTGTTAGTGACATGCTGCAATGATTGGATCTGGAAGTCAGGAGGAGGTGTCTAGTTTTGTAAAATCCTTCCCCCCCCCATTGTACGCAGAAGTGGCCACCCACCTGCACATGGACATTAAAATCCGGCACACGGGAATCATTTTATAGCATGTGCATGCAGACGCGCACATGTTATAGCCGTGAACCATGCACACATGGACGCATAAGCTAGTTTTAAAAATCAACCCTTCTGTGTACTATGAGTCTTTCATTGCTAGCTGGGTAAAAAATTTCTTCAATAAGCAAAAATAAGGATGGAGAAGACTAGCAGTATACTCAGTGGAAACAGTCTAAATGCAGAAGGCACATTAAGATCCACAAAGTGACAAGACACAGGATTGCAAAGCAACTCCACTTTTATTAATAATCCACTTTTTGGATCCTAATGTGCCTAGTGCTACACCTTCTGCATTTGGACATTACATTTCTTCAACATCTAGAAAGCAGGTTGTGATTAGTTACTAAAATATGGAGAAATGTAGTCTTGTCTATTAAATTTCCTTTCATTGACTCCTACTACAATAGTTCGGACACATAGATCATCATTGCCCACTAGGAAGCTCAGACAGACCCCTTTTATGTGACATCACCACCGGTACACAGGTTAAAGATCAGTTGACCCTTTGCTAAAATATACTTTTTCTACTAGCAATAAAACACTGTTAAGAGTTAAGCAATGCTAATGGTTAAAATAAAGTAGACCAGAAAATATTGTAACTGCTTAAGGCAGACATGTGTCTTAAAATAAAGATACAGATTCTTCAAGCTGATAATCTGTAGCAGAAACAAATTGTGTAGGAGAGTGAAACATAATATTCTCAGAAGTTAGGATATGCAGGTATCAAGTTTTGGAAAGCCCTGAAGAGTCAAATGCAGAAGCAAGCAGATATAGAAGCATCCCTGCTACCACAGCCTAGGTGTGAAAGGTATTTATGTTCTCCCAGTAAGCTGAGCTGACAGGTGACACTATTAGTTGACCCTGTGGTCAACTAATCTTTCCACAACTCTGGCTCTCATCTAGCTTGTGTCCTAGTGATATTTTACATGTGCAAGGTGTGGAAAGTTCTCTCACCTAAACATCCCCCTGTAGGTCTCATTTCTCTCAGAATAGGACTGACATTTAGTCCTGTGGTCAAGCAGCTGCTTCATGCATCTGACTAGCTCACCTCACTTGTGGTTAAGTGGATGCATGCACCTGTGATTTACTAAAAATGTGATTTTTATGCTTGGCGATGTTCCCCTATTGCTCTGACTTCTATATATGGCCGGTACAAAATACCAGGCTCAGATATCGTCAGCTATCTCATTAGTAATAAAAGCTTTATTGTAATTCCAGAGTATGGTCCTTGTTTTGCACCCGGGCAGGATACTAAACCCTGAATTGGGAACCACAGCAGGTGCATTGGCCAGGAGCAGGAGTGGACAGCTGCCTGCTACAGGGCAAGTTTATTTTTCCATTTTTGTATGGGCCATCTGATTATACCACTTCCCTCTCTGTTCCACTTGCATTTCGCCTGAATGGTAAGCCTGAGTGTTTGGTCTAATGCTGTGAAATTTCTTGACTTACGGGTTTTATCTAGTGGTTTGTTATATCTTCTGGTTTAAATTTCAACTGAATTAGAAGTTGTCATGGTTACAATTGTCCTAATGATAGCATTTTATTTTTCTTATTTGGCCTGTGGGGCTCTGGTATGCTAGAGCCTTTGCTGGTCCTATTCTCCCCTAAAGATCTAATGGAATGGCTCTTGTAGTAGACTTGAGGTTGGACCTCATTCCTGGAATGAGATTTCAGATGAAAAGCAATCCTGTAAATAATCTCCAGGGTTGGACCTTGCAGAAGTTCCCAGTTGGATTGGTATTGCTGATAAATACATTTCTGGTGGGACCAGATTTGATAAAAGGTGCACTTTACCACCATGTAGACTGGGAGAAGGGAGCCGGTATCTGGGCCTGGCTGTTCAGTCATTCCTGTTGCTTTCTTTGGCACTGGTTTGTGAAGCGATTGGACTGTTTGGCTGTGGCACAATTCAGACATGTTGAGATTAATTTAAAAGTGAGGGCTAGTTCTCCTAGCTCTATGACCCTGCAGGCACACCAGCTAGATATTATGTGGGATTATTGTAACCATGATGATGATAATATTTATAGAACTAGAACCACTCTTCTAGAGACAATAACAGTTGCAATTTTCACCAGATCTAAGCTTTGGCTCATTATTTGCAGGGAGAACACATTTAATCATGAGAAGTCTTACTAACTTAAAACAAGTTAGTAAGACTGATGATAAATGTGTGCTTATGATTGGTTGGGGGGGGGGACGCTATAAGAGCAAAAAATAATCAGTTGAGATAAGTCTCCAAAATAGTTTAGATAAAACAAAGGAAATTCTTAGTCAAACTTACAGGGTCATTCATCAAAATGCATTCTGGTGTTAACGCCCACGATAACGCCATAACACATGCGATAGTTATGGCAGCACGTAGCGTGAATGCAAATTTTTCAAAGGGGCGAGATTGGGTAGGGGTTTGGGTGGGATTAATGAAAATGAGGGGCATTATCGCACTGTGCAATAGCATAAATGTACGCTATCGCATGCTTTGAACACCAGAAATAACCAAGTCTTTTTTTCCTGGCATTAAGCTGTGCGAAATGCCCGAAACGGCCATAACGTAATTCACGATAAAGATTACAAACTGCATTGAGGGGAGAGAGAGGGAGCCTTTGATGTGGCACACATAATAGTCACCAATTTATACCGCTATAGGAAGGCCAGCTAGTAACTCGAAGTGAGGTTTTGGGGCCAGTTTTACAGAGTGAGATGTATGAACTGCACAGTAGACCTCAGTGAAGATTTGACATCATTTGGAGTGAGAAAGCAGGCTGTCAAATAGAATAAACTCCGTTCTGTGTTTAAAATATAATCTCCGCAATTATAATCATCTGAAGTAGTTTGAGACTACTTGCCAACTGATGACCAAAATCAATATTTAAAACATTTTTATACTGCCTATCAAAATTCTGAAGTGGTTTACAGTTAAATATCCATAATTAAATGCAAAAAAAAAAGATGGCAAAATAAAGATAAAATTATATATATATAAATAAAAGATAAAAAAGCAAAACAAATTTAAATAAAGAAGGTAAAACATGTTCAATGCAATCAAACAAAACAAAAATTACCCACAGAACATGATGCATCAGTCTTAGGACTGTATGTCAAAGGTATAGCAGCAAATTCGGAGACTGTCTAGCACTGATTACTTGCTGAAATAAATGCATTTTTTAATAGTTTTCTAAATTTCAGCAAGGATACTTCATTTTTGATGATCCCAAGCAAAACTGTTCCATAAGAATAGACAAAAAAAAAAAGCACTCATGGAATTCAGCAAGCCTAATCAATCAGTTGAAGGAGAAGACACATTAAATACTGGTATGCTGATCTCAGGCTGGTAAATTTTCAAAGCAGCATTAATACCTCTAAAAACTAGTAGAATTTTTAACTTTACTCTCCAACATACGGGCAACCAGTGGAGCTTTAAAAGAACAGGAGGAATATGTTGTCATAAAGGGATTCTGGTGACTATTTGTGCTGCAGCATTTTTTTACAAGCTGCAAAGATCAAAGTTGCCTGGGGTAAGTCCAGATATAAGGCAATATAGCAATTATTGAGATAATGGTATTGACAATGGTTCTTAAATCAGTGTCCACTAAAAAAGCACACTTTCACAACCTTAACAGAGGATGGAAAGTGTACAGGGCCAGAGGAATCACTAGGCGAGCTAGGCCTGTGCACCTAGGGCGCCGCCACTGCAGGCGACAGAATTTTGAAAGGGCAAAAAGTACCCCTTCAAAATTCTGCCCAGCCCTCTCACCCTGTTTTCCCCCCCCCCCCCCATTGGGCCATCCTCCCAACGACTCCCTGGTGGTCCAGCAGAAGGCCCAGGAGCGATCTGCCACTCCCAGGGCCTTGGCTGCAACTAACCAAAATGGCGCTGGTGGCCTTTAGCCCCTACCATGTGACAGAGGCCAACCAATGGCACCAGTAGCCCCTGTCACATGGTAGGGGCTGAAGGCCACCGGCACCATTTTGGTTAGTGGCAGCCGACGACCTGGGAGCAGATCGCTCCCTGGCTCCCTGCTGGACCAGGTGTTGTGAGGTTGGGAAGGTGGGGGGAGTGGTGGCATGTGGTCCCTGCTCCTAGAGTCAGGGCTGCGACTGGGGGCGCAAGGCTGAATGTGCCTAGGGCACCGAATCCCCTTGCACTGGCCCTGAAAGTGCATATTTGCAAAAATCAGAGCAGCACTTCCTCTTGCGGATCTTGCAGTGCATGAGTTCAACAGTAAGAAATGTGACCAGAGATTTTTTGAACATGCTCAAGGTGCCAGTATCTGTATTCATGCAGGTAGCATCTGAATGTGCTTTCACTGCTGATGGGTGGCATTTGGGGAAGGTTAATGGTCCACAATTGAAAGTTGGTGTTGGCTGGCAAAGAGGTCTGCTTGCTTCAACTCATGTGGCCAGGCAGCTATGCAAGTCTTATATTGGCAATGCAGCCAGAGGTATTGTCAGCCTAAGAAAGCCCATAGGTGGGAAGCCAGTAAGAGGTGAGACCTTGATGAGACGGGAGCAAGTGAGTACGATTTTCCTATAGATATAATTTGTCCACATCTCCTCCCTTCTGCAGACCTCCAATGTCAATTTCCACCACACTTCAATACTTCCCTCTCCCTCAACCATGGCCCTCTGATGTCCAACTCCCATCTCACTGCAGACTTCCTATGTCTGATCCCCTTCTCTATCAACCCCATGAACAGGCAGGGGGAACAGATGCTGGTGAAAAGCAGAGGGGGGAGCAGGACTCCCAGAGTTGTTGAAGATACAGTCAATAATACTTATGAAAAACAGAAATTACAATTTATCTGAAATTTCCTTTTCTTTAGGACAGTCAGTTGAATCCAGAACAAATGGGTTTTTGCTCCCCTACCAGCAGAAGACGACTAAGTAAATTAACACCACAGTATATAACCCCATCTAGTGACAGCCTGCCAGTATTCTCTTCAAAAGCAACTGTGGACAGACTAGCAAAAAACGATCAGAAACAGATAACCATTTCAATACTCAACCAACAGGCAACACTAAGCTCAGACAAGAATGTAATAATGCTAGTCTAAGAACTGGACTAACACTTACCAGTAATCCCTGAAACATGTAGCTGCACAGGAGAACTATAAATACAATCATTTGGCAGCCAAGGGAAGGAAACTGGATTCATCTGACTGTCCTAAAGAAAAGGAAATAACTTCAGCCCATGACACTGCCAGAGTTCTAGTGGAAGCCCTAACCCTGACTAGGTAATGGCTTTCTGGCATCCACGTATGCAATCATGACTACTTCCTTACTCCAGCGAGTTATTGCAGCCCACAAAGCTAGCTCTGTTTAAGACCGCCATGAAGGTCAGACAGTCTGACTTCTGCAAGGGTTCCATAACCTTGAGATATCTGACAATATGCCTCCTGACATCCAAGGGTCGCAACAATACTCCTCTTCATCTCGCTCTAAGGACAGCAGGGAGATGGACTGATTCAAGTGAAACTCAGTGACCACCTTCAATAAATAGGGAGGAAGAGTACGCAGCTGTACTGCTCCTGGAGTCACCTGGAGAATGGTTCCTGGCAAGACAGGGCCTGCAGTTTGGAAACCCTATACACAGAACAAATTGCCACCAGAAATACCATCTTCAAGGACAACAACCATAAGGAGAGAGTACTTAGTCTAAACCTAGGGCCTGCCAAGAAGTCCAATACCAAATTAAGACCAGAAGGGCACCAGAAACTGCAAGGGAGGCTGAAGATGTTTCATGCCTCTCAGAAGACGGGCCATATCAAAATTAGCTGACAAGGATTCACCATTTACCGGACCCCTAAAACAGGACAGCACCGCTACCTGTACCTTCAAGGAATTGAGAGTCAAGCCATCCTGCAAAAATTCCAAAATGAGTGGAACCTTAAATCAAGAAAAGAACAGTACCTTGATCCTTGCACCAGACCTCAGTCTCCAAACTTGCACATAGGCCAAGGAAGTGGAGAACTTTCTTGCTCTTAGTAAGGTGGAAATCACTGCCACGGAATAGCCACATTTCAGCAAGCGAGCCCTTTCAAGGGCCAAACTATAAGACAAAATTGATTTGGGTCTTTGCGAAGAATAGGCCCCTGCCATAAGCATTCTTCAAAACCATTCCTCCTTCCACAGGAATAGTGGTCAACTTGGAGACTGCACACACGTCCATCTACCTTCGGAAATGTAAGCGCCCTCTTACAACTGGATCCAGACGGTACAGGCTTTATGCAAGGATACCAAAGAGGATTTCTCTTCGGCTCAGATACAGAATCTGTCCCAGAGATCGCAAGCACATCCAAGGTCTGGGAGATCAGAGCTGGCAGCTCATTTCTATGAAAGAACAGTAGCATAGTTCTATATGGTTCTAGACCTGGAAGAATTTCACCATCCTTCAGATAAGCAGGAATCCGCGTCATCATCCGTGCCATCTGGATCCTTATCTGCTGTAGCTCTAGGAGCACTCCTGCGCTCAAGAGAAGGTCCCTACTTTCTCCTCTTCTCTAGGAGCAGTGGACTGCACCTGAAAAAGGGATTGCAACCCTTGGAAAAAAACGTTTCTACCCAGGAAAAATGTAGAAGTATCCAAACTAGGAGACACCTGGAGCGCACTCACTGAACTACCATCCCCTGCTGAACAGTCAGTTAGGGGAGATCCAAGATCAGGCGCTCCATCTGAGCTGTCTTTACCCAGACCTACAGCTGGCTGGGAAGATCCATGCTTAGTGAAATCAGAAGAGAATAAAACTCCCTGAGCCTCCAAACAGTGCTGCATAAGTTAGTGGGCACTCCTTGCTGAGATGCCCTAATATGACAAGCAATTAAGCTTCTTAGGAATAGGTGCCATTATGGCAGAAAGTGCCATGAGCGGAAAGCTGGAGGCATGCATTAGCTGGCTTTTTTTTTTTTTTTTAATATTAAAAAGATTCTAGGCATCTGACAGGTGGGTGTCCTATACCTAGACACCTGTAGAATAACTGCTGCTCAAAGGACAGGCATACAAAAAATGCTTAACTTGGATGGCCCAACTAAACATCCAGAAAAAAAAAATGGATGCACAACTGAACGCAGAGCCAGACTCACATGCCAAACAATCCTGTAGAGGGCCGCCTAAGAAGCATGCGAAAAGCCTTTGAGGCCAAAATGATCAGAAAGATGATAAAATATTAAGAGATCAGGGAAGCTAACCAATTTGGCAGTGTAGTAATGGGAGATTTCAATTACTTATATAGAAAGACGTGGTATTTGATAGTTTTGAACAATCACTACGCTATATAAATCTTTTTATCAATTTTTACAATGTATATTTAAGGACCATCATACCACCCCCAGTGCTCACAAGTTATACTTGCACTTTCTGCACTTTCACAGGGTCATGTTTAATCAATTGGTCCAGATGACATCAATGTTCAATTTTTTCATTTTTTGCTGTATAATAAAAAGGCAACTTTCCTTATTTCCAGGTTATCAAGGTTGCTTATCCCGGGGCTGTCGGAGGCACTTGTCCGACGCGCGCGTTTCGCCAAGGCTGCTTCAGAGATTATTCAGCAAATCCACCCTTTATTCAATCAACCCCTACGAATTGCATATTCGAGGCAAAAACATCCGAGATCACGTTGTACGTTCAAACTGCTCAAAACCTGTAATAAACGTTGAACTGACTCAAGTTTGCCCCAAATGCAAACTCTGTCCATTGAAATCATCTCAGACCCACATCACCACAGCATCAGGAAAGACAATCTTGGTGCCTGAATCTTCTTGCCACTCGACTCATGCTGTTTACGCGATCTTCTGCCCATGTCCCTTAACTTATGTGGGCATGACTAAAAGGAAAATCAAGACCCGTCTTACCGAACATAAGTGTTGTATTAATACTAACCGGGTTGAGGAACCTTTGGTTTCTCATTTCAAGGAATGCAAACACGAGTTCGATGACATTAAATGGACAGTGCTTGAAATCATTAATCAACATTGGCGGGGCGGGAATCGCATTCAAACATTGAGACAATGTGAGCAAAAGTGGATCTTTCAATTGAAATCAGTCATTCCTGGTGGCCTGAATAAGGACATTGAGTGGTTCCATTTTTGGTGATTGCCCGCCGAAATCAGGAATCACTTGACTGTCAGGTGGACGCAAAAAACCATTGCATTTAAAAATCAGACCGGCCCGAGCCGCCTCACTGCTGAAATTTTCTGAGCAGGGAGACGGCGTCGGCGTCCGGTGAGTCAGATTAATTTGTTCCTTTTTCCCACTTGCAAAAACACATCGTTAAATATTGCTTTGCTAAAATTATATACCACTAAAACTAAAAATTCTTAACTATAAGCTTTTTCATCTTAGAAAAATGTATGGACCTGCAGCATTCTGCATGAAATAAATGCTGTTTAGATACCCCGCCAAGCAAGGGGAAGTGCTGGATCTGGAGAGCTTGAATTGGATGTCTCTGAAGCAGCCTTGGCGAAACGCGCGCGTCGGACAAGTGCCTCCGACAGCCCCGGGATAAGCAACCCTGATAACCTGGAAATAAGGAAAGTTGCCTTTTTATTATACAGCAAAAAATGAAAAAATTGAACATTGATGTCATCTGGACCAATTGATTAAACATGACCCTGTGAAAGTGCAGAAAGTGCAAGTATAACTTGTGAGCACTGGGGGTGGTATGATGGTCCTTAAATATACATTGTAAAAATTGATAAAAAGATTTATATAGCGTTGTGATTGTTCAAAACTATCAAATACCACGTCTTTCTATATAAGTTCATTTCAATCGTGGGATTTTTCATTAAGAGAATCTTTGTGTTAGATTTCAATTACTCCAATATTGACTGGGTAAATGTAACATCAGGACATGCTAGAGACATAAAACTCCTGGATGGAATAAATGACTGCTTCATGGAGCAATTGGATCAGGAACCAACAAGAGAGGGAACTGTTTTAGATTTAATTCTTAGTGGAACGCAGGATTTGGTGAGATGACGGTGGTGGGGCCCACTTGGCAATAGTGATCATAACATGATCAAATTTGAACTAATGACTGGGAGGGCAATATGTAAATCTACAGCTCTAACACTAAATTTTCAAAAGGGAAACATATAAAATGAGGAAAATAGAATAAAACTGAAAGGTGCAGCTGCAAAAGGTTAAAAGTGTATAACAGGCGTGAACATTGTTTAAAAATACAACCTTAGAAGCGCAGTCCAGAGGTATTCCATGCATTAAGTGGACAGTGCTTGAAATCATTAATCAACATTGGCGGGGCGGGAATCGCATTCAAACATTGAGACAATGTGAGAAAAAGTGGATCTTTCAATTGAAATCAGTCATTCCTGGTGGCCTGAATAAGGACATTGAGTGGTTCCATTTTTGGTGATTGCCCGCCGAAATCAGGAATCACTTGACTGTCAGGTGGACGCAAAAAACCATTGCATTTGAGGAAGGCAAAACGATTCCAGGCATGGATAAAAGGTGAGGTGAAAAAGGCTATTTAGCCAAAAACATCCTTAAAAAAATTGGGAGAAGGATCCATCTGAAGAAAATAGGAAAAAGCATATGCATTGTCAAGTTAAGTGTAAAACACTGATAAGACAGGCTAAGAGAATTTGAAATGAAGTTGGCCACAGAGGCAAAAACTCAAACTTTTAAAAATATATCCGAAGCAAGAAATCTGTGAGGGAGTCGGCCGGACTGTTAGATTACCGAGAGATTAAAGGGGCTCTTAGGGAAGATAAGGCCATTGCAGAAAGACACAGGGGCTGATTTTAAAAGGATTATGCACGTAGCTGCAAAAACCCACTCCTGTGTGTGCTGAGCCTATTTTGCATAAGCCTGGCGACGTGCACAAGCCCTGGGACATACGGGGCGAGGCATGGGCAGGGCCGGAGCGCGCAACCTACGCCTGCTCGGAGGCAGGTGCAACTTATAAGATAAATGGGGTTTTAGGTAGGGCTGGGGGTTGTGGAAGGAAAGTTCCCTCCAAGGCCGTGCAGCTCGAAGTGCTCAAGTTGCACAATTGTGCACCCCCTTGCATGCACTGACCCTGGATGTTATAACATGCGCATGGATCTTAAAATCCGGCCCTCAATGAATTCTTTGCTTGTGTGTTTACTAATGAGGATGTCATCCCTAGTCACCCATCTTGGGACGATATCTTAGAACATCTAAATATTTGTTTTTCAACAATTCTCAAATGGATGCAACACAAACTCACTCAACATGTCCAAGACAGAATTTCTAGCAGTACAAAGTCCATATTACACTCTTCACTATCAATAACCTCTCATTCCCTATTTAAGAGTCACATTAAAAGTCTTGGTGTGATTTTATATGACACTCTGTCCTGCCGTCCTCAAACAAAACAAGTCATTGCACACGGCTTTTATAGGCTTCGTGTCCTCACCGGCGTAAGATAATAGCTTTATGACTCAGATTTTCACACAGTACTACAAGCCTCCATCTTTCCTATCATTGATTACTGCAATAGCTTGTACTTCAGTAATCCTTATTCTACCCTTTGTCTGCTATAGCTGCTATTAAATGCTGCCACACAAGTACTATTGGGTTTAAAGAGGACTGAACACATCATGCCTATATTGACTGAACAGCACTGTTTATCAAAACAGGAAAGAACTAAATATAAGGTTGCAATGTTCATTTTTAAAATGACCAGACATGCCACTGGGCTAACTCAATGTTAAAAGTTTACCAACCTACAAGAGCCCTTCGTTCTTTGCAACGTGATCTACTCCAGATTTTCACCAAAAATAGCACGTTTACATATGACCCATGAATGTGCTTTTTCCATTGCCAGACCTACCTTATAGAATTCTCTTCTAATTGAATCTGCTTGCCTAAAGTCAATTGAACTTTTTAGGAAACAGGTTAAAACCTTTGTTTAATTTAGCTTATTTGTAATTATTTTACTGTGAAATATTTTATTTACAGATTTTGACTTTTTTTTTTGTTTTATTTTTGTCTTAGACAGAAGACTTTAAATTTTATGATTGTCTTTCTGCTTTAACCATGTCTAATCTTGTCAATATTATTATGTATGTTTCTTATGTTGATTGCTCAGGCCTTTTTTGTTTTTTGCAATTCACAAATCTAATATATGTAAAATGAGAAAGTTAGAGAAATACCGTTCTAGAAATGGTTTTCAAGGGTGATTAGATTCAGATGAACTGAATCAAGTCACTGAACCTGGAAAATGTAGTAGGCCAGATTGACAAACTAAAAAGAGAAAATCACCTGGACTGGATGGTATACATCCCAGGGTTCTGAAGGAACTAAAAAATGAAATTTCTGATCTATTAGTTAAAATTTGTAACCTATCATTAAAATCATCCATTGTACCTGAAGACTGGAGGGTGGCCAATGTAACCCCAATATTTAAAAAAGGCTCCAGGGGCGATCCAGAAAACTATAGACCAGTAAGCCTGACTTCAGTGCTGGGAAAAATAGTGAAAACTATTGTCAAGATTAAAATCAGAGCATATAGAAAGACATTGTTTCATGGAACACAGTCAGCATGGATTTACCCAAGGGAAGTCTTGCCTCACAAATCTGCTTCATTTTTTTTTAAAGGGGTTAATAAAAATGTTTTAAAGGTGAACCAGTAGATATAGTGTATTTGGATTTTCAGAAGGAGTTTTCTTAGAGGCTTCTAAGAAAACTAAAGAGTCATGGGACAGGAGGTAGTATCCTTTCGTGGATTACAAACTGGTTAAGAGACAGAAAACAGTAGGATTAAATGGTCAATTTTCTCAGTGGAAAAGGGTAAACAGTCGAGTGCCCCAGGGTTTTTCAATATATTTAAAAATGATCTGGAAAGGAATACAACAAGTGAGGTAATCAAATATGCAGGTAAGATTATTCAGAGTAGTTAAATCACAAGCAGATTGTGATAATTTGCAAGAGGACCTTGCAAAACTGGAAGATTGGGCATCCAAATGGCAGATGAAATAATGTGGACAAGTGCACGTTGTTACATATAGGAAAAAATTAAGAAATTACTTACCTGATTTCATTTTCCTTAGTGTAGACAGATGGACTCAGGACCAATGGGTTATATGCTCCCTTGCTATAAGATGGAGACTGAGTCAGGTTTCAAAGCTGTCACCTTAGATACAACCCTGCAGTGACCTCAGTCCTCCAGTATTCTCTTTACAAGCCATCATGGACATACTATTGAAAAACATTATTAAAAATGGATAACCATAATTGTACTCAACCAAACATAAGTACTGAATCCCAGCAAGATTATAGATGCCCTGATCTAGGGATTGGGAGACATTTTACCGAATGTCCAGGCGATAGAACCTGGAAAAGGTGTGCAAGGAAGACCACGTCACTGCTCGGCAGATGTCGATGGGAGATAGTAGTTTAGCTTCCACCCAGGATACTGCCTGGGCCCTAGTAGAATGAGCTTTAACCTGGTAGGGTAAAATTTATTTATTTTATTTGCGGATTTTTCTATACCGACATTCATTTAGTGAAAATCACCACATCAGTTTATATCTAACAAGAAAGATAGTAATGGCCCATAGGAAATATTAAAACAGACTAGTAATAAGGTAGTCAAGGATATTAAATAACTAATAATTGTAGCACTCTAAAAGGGTATGATAGTAATGGTGATGAAGGCTATTAAACATACAAGTAGTTAAAGGAATTTAAGCAAGTTAAACATGTTAAAACAAGTCAATTAGCTGAGAGGGATTCCAAAAATTGGCTAAAAGATAGTTGAGCAGGGGAAAGGAAAGGATCATTGCAAGAGATAATTATAAAAGTGTAAAGAAAGGCATCTACAATGGTTGCAGATTACTTTGTTGTGCGAAATTGGGTAAATTCAGGGAAAGGCTTGTAAGAAGAGCCACGTCTTAATTTTTTTGTTTACATTTTTTGGGGCATGATTCCTGGCATAAGTCAGGGTGCATATCATTCCAGGTTGTGGGGCCAGCTAAGGACAGGGCATGCTCCTTGGTAGAGGTAAGGATTGTGGCTTTATGAGAAGGCATGTGTAACTTGGCAGCATGTTGAGATCCGGGTGGTCTGATCGGTTTGTGGAAGGACAGGACGTTATTTAGTCAGTGCATATTTTCTGTATATAGGGTTTTGTGTATAATGGCTAGTGTTTTCTATTTTATCCATTCAGCAATGGGTAGCCAATGTAGTTCCTTGAGGACAGGTGGGATGTGTTCAGATCTGCGAGTGTTGGTAAGTATGCGTGCTGCTGCGTATTGCAGCATTTGTAGAGGGAGGATGGTTGCTTTGGGGAGGCCAAGGAGGAGAGAGTTACAGTAGTCAATCTTTGCTAGTATTAGGGATTGAAGGACTGTACGAAAGTCGCATTTGTGGAGGAGTGGTTTTAATTTTTTTTTAGTGTGTGTAATTTAAAGTAACAGTCTTTTATAGTATTATTGATATGTTTTTTTTAAAACTAAGCTGGTTGTCGATAGTGACGCCAAAGTTTTTGGCATACTGTGCAGGGGTGATTGTAAGAGGGAGGACTAGGGGCAAGGTAGTATTATGCTTACGAAGTGGGGAAATAATCATTATTTCTATTTTATCATCATTTATGGCGAGGTTGATATTAGTGAGGAATGAGCTAATAGCTGTGATTGCAGTATCCCAGGTTTTAAGGGCATTGTGTAAGGAGTCAGTGATGGGGATGATGATTTGGACATCTGCATATATGAAGTATCTGAGGCCAAGTTCGGATAGCAGGTGACAGAGAGGAAGTAAATATATGTTAAAGAATGTAAAGGAGAGGGCTGAGCCTTGTGAACTCCATGGGATAGGTTATGGGCTTACAATTCCTTATTCATGAACTTGACTTTATATTGTCTATTTTTGAGGTAAGACAAACCAGCTCGGGGGGTATCAGAGATGCCTATTTCCTGGAGGCGGTTCATAAGGGTATTGTGGTTTATGGTGTTTAAGGCGGCTGAAATATCAAGCATTGCCAGTAGATAGGAGCGTCCTTTGTCTAATCCTGTGAGAATGGAGTCAGAGTGCAAGCAGCAGGGTTTCAGTATTGCACTGTTTGCGAAAGCCAAATTGGTTGGGAGAGAGAATGTTGTATTTTTCAAGGAAGTCAGTAAGTTGTGTGTTGACAATTTTTTCGAGGATTTGCGCTAGAAAGGGCAGGTTGGAGATGGGGCGGTAATTGACCAGTATATTGGGGTCAGAATTGAGTTTTTTTAGTAGGAGCAGCTCTGACCATTGAAAGGTGCCCTGCCATCGGTGCCCTCGAACTGGCAGCCCACCCACCACCTTTGGGTGCCCTGCGGCACTTCTCCATTGCCATGGGAACAGGAGAGAAGAAAAAAAATATCACCTGAAACTGAAAAAGGAAAAAAAAAAAACACAGAACTGCAATGTGAAGGAGAGACCTGATTTGTTGCCTCTACATAAGCTCCCGTGATCACCACCTTGATCCAGCAAGCTAAGGTAGCTCGCAAAGCTTCCTCACCTTGTTTCCTTCCACCATGAAGAACAAGCAAGCAGTCTGTCTTGCACATCGGTTCTGAGATTTCCAGATACTACTGCACTAAGAGCCTGACATTTAAATGGCAGAGGAGGTGGTAGTCTTCCATGTCCTTGAGTCCATCTAGGGATGGTAAGGAAATGACTGATTCAAGTGGAACTCCAAGACCACCTTAGGCAAGAAGGAACGGTGCAAAGCTGTAGCGCTCCTGGAGTTATGGTTCCTGACAATGCCTGTAGTTCAGACATACGACAAGCTGAGCACATAGCCACCAAGAAAGTCTTCAGTTTTAACAGGCACAGGGATAGACTGTGCAGCAGCTGAAAGGAAGGCCCTGCTAAACATCCAACACTAGGTTTAAGATTCCATAAGGGAACCAGCCACCGTAAGGTAGGTAGAAGGTGTTTAACCCATTTCAGGAAACTGGCCAAGTCCAGATGCATTGACAGGCGAGTTCTGTTCACTGCGCCTCTAAAACAGGAGAGCGCTGCTACCTGGACCTTCAAGGAGTTAAGGGATAACCCTTTGTTCAGGCTGTCCAGTAAAAATTCTAAAATCATAAGGATTTTGGTCATCCAAGGGGCAGCTCCACACCACAAAATATTCTCCAGATCCACACATACGCTAAGGACATCGCGAAAGTCAGTGCGTGGAGCAAGGTGGAAATTAATGCTGCCGAATATCCATGCTTCAGTCAAGTCTTCAACGACGAGCTGTAAGACAAAACAGAGTCGGATACTCGTGAAGGATCGGACCCTACTGGAGCAGGTCCCTGTGTGGAGGAAGGCACTGGGGGGGGGGGGGGGTGGTATCTCCACCAGAAGCCTCTGCATACCACCGATGTCTGGGCCAATCCAGAGCCACTAGAAAGACTAGTCCCCTGTGGTGCTTTATCTTGCGAATGGCCTTGCCCAGCAGGGGCCAGAGGGAAGGTGTATAGCAGGTCCTCCTCTGGCCAAGCCTTAACAAGGGTGTCGATCCCCAGGGATCACTGATCTCTTCTGCGACTGAAGAATCAGGAGACCATTGCATTGTGAGATGAAGCCAGCATGTCGATGGATGGGAGACACCAGTGATCTGCCAACAGCTGAAAGGCTCTGGTTGAGAATGTCCATTCTCCTGGATCCAGACTCTCTCTACTTATAAAGTCTGCTCTGACATTGTCTTTTCCTGCAATGTGGGAGGCAGAGATAATCTGTAGGTTCTATTCCACAAGGTGGTCTATCTCCAGGGACACTTGCTGGCTCTTGGTTCCTCCCTGGCAGGTGATGTAGGCTACTGTTGCGTTTCCAACATCACACAAACTGCCTGACCCTGAAGCCTGTGGCTGAACTGTAGACATGCTAATCTGACTGCCTGGGCTTCCAAGCCGTTTATGTTCCAGCGTGCCTCTTCCTTGATACAACAGCCCTGGGCCTCCAGTTCCTGACAGTGAGCACCCCACCCCGGGAGGCTTGCGTCCATCTTGAGAACTAGCTATTCCGGAGAGGACAGGCTTATACCTTTGCTCAGGTGGGCTACCTGCAGCCACCACTGAAGTCAAGAATGTAGTTCCATCGGCAGGTGTAGGTGAATTGCATAGTCCTGAGACTGAGGATTCCAATGTGACAGCAGGGAGCATTGGAATGGACACGTGTGCCCTCGCTCACTTTACTACCTCCAGGTTGATGCCAGAGGACCTGAAGATAGCTCCACACCCTGGGGCGTATGGTGTTTGTCAACCGGTGCACTTGACATCTTCCTTTTCCTCGAGGGTGGAAGAAAGACTTTGTCCTGTTTGGTGTCGAACCGGACTCCCAGATACTCTAAGGACTGGGAGAACTTGAGACTGCTCTTGTCCATGTTCATGACCAACCCAAACTCCTGAAGCAGGGTCATCACCCTGCTTGTCACCTGGAGGCTCTCCTCTAACGACTTCGCCCAGATCAGCCAGTCGTCCAAGTCTGGGTGCACTGGGATTCCTTCTTTCCTCAGTGCTGCTGCCATGACCACCATAATTTTGGAAAATGCTCTGGGGCGGTGGCCAGACCAAAGTGCAGCGCCTGGAACTGATAATGGCAGCCTAGCACTGCAAAACGTAGGAAATGCTGGTAGTCTTGTCGGATTGGAATGTAGAGGTAGGCCTCCGAGAGGTTAAGAACTCCCTCAGTTGTAAGGCCATTATGATGGAGGGTAGAGTTGCCATGCAGAAATAAATTACTCTTAGATGACAGTTGACTCTCTTAATATTCAGGATGGGGCGAAAGGAGCCCTCCTTCTTGGGTATGATGAAATAGGAAAATGCAGGGTGCTATTCCATCTAGGGCGCAGGTACTGGAATTATAGCCCTCAAGTTGAGGAGCCTTGTCAAGGTAGATTCCACTGCTAGCTTTTTGTGCTGGGAGTGGCATGGAGACATCATGAATATGTCCCGAGGGATGCTGCGAAACCCCAGCGCATACCCTTCTCGCATGATATCCAGTACCCATTTGTCAGACATGATCTCGACCCATCGCTAGAAGAGGGATAGTCGACCCCCTATCTCAGGGGTCAGGAACCTTTTTGGCTGAGCGCCACATTTTAAAATGTAATTCTGTGAGAGCCAAAATACAACGCCCCCCAAGACCTGCCAAAATCCCTGGTGGTCCAGCGGGGGTCCGGGAGCGATCTCCTGGACTTGGGCTGTCGGCTGCCAGTAAGCAAAATGGTGCCGACGGCCCTTTGCCCTCACTATGTCACTGGGGCTACCGCTGCCATTGGTCGACCCCAGTGACATAGTGAGGGCAAAGGGCCGTCGGCACCATTTTGCTTACTGGCAGCCGACAGCCCAAGTCCAGGAGATCGCTCCCGGACCCCCGCTGGACCACCAGGGACTTTTGGCAGGTCTTGGGGGGGGGGGGGGGGGCGCGTCAGGAGGGTGGGGGGTTTTGTTAGATTTTTACTTTATTAAAGATTTGTCTGCGAGCCAGATGCAGCCATCAAAAGAGCCACATCTGGCTCACGAGCCATTGGTTCCCGACCCCTGCCCTATCTCCTCGTCCCATGGATGGGTCGGCAAAACTTCATTGGGGAGTTTGGGCCGAACCTGAACCTTAACCAGCCCTTCTCTTCGGCTGTCAACTCCAAAAAGGACTGAGACCTTCCCAAGGACAGAGATGCCTGAAATGAGTTCCTGTAGGGCAGAAAGAGCTGGGAGCTCCTAGACAGATCCCTCATAGGCAAGGGGTGCTGTGACCTCCTTCTCTTATCTTCCAGTAGCCAAGGCATAGGAGATTCACGCCACTGGCCAGCTTTTCCAGTTTGCTGCCAAATAGGAGGGATCCCTTAAAGGCATCTTTATAAGGTTTGCCTTAGAGGTCACATCAGCTGACCAATTCCGCAGCCATAGCTGTCTTCTGGCCTCCACCACTGAGGCCACTTCTCTGGCTGAGGTACGGACTAGGTCAGAGCCCGTAATCGGCTAAAAATACAGAGGAGGGCTCCATAGCCTCTTTTGAAGGCAATCCAGAGAGTTACCTGCCTCTCTTTGAAGAGAAGCAAGCACAAACGCGCCACCAGGGCACAACAGGAAGCAATCTGCAGTGTTATTGCTGTTGTATCAGATGCTTAAGGATGGACTCCAGCTGTCGGTCATTTGCATCCTTTAAGGCCTCTCCTCCCTCCATTGGGATAGTTCGCTTTGAAACAGCGCAAAGCAGGGCATCCACTTTGGGGAAACACAGGTGTTCTCTGGCCACCAGATCCAGAGGGTACAGAGCTTCCAATGCCCGACCTCTTTTAAAGCTGGCATCTGGGGTGTACCATTCCAGGTCAATCAACTCCTGGATGGCTTCCAGCATCAGAAGATAGCAAGAGGCTTTCTGTAGAGACACCAGCATGGGGTGGTTCTTTGGTTCCGTCACAGGGTCTGTGCCAGAAACTCCCAGAGTCTTCAAGGTTTGGGAAACCAGAGCTGGCAATTCGTCTCTATGGAAAAACCGCATTGTGGTCAGATATGGTTCCAAGTGTACAGGGATTCCCCATCCTCCAACAAGTCTGCATCTGGGTCCCTGTCAGGGATACTCTTGGTGAAACGAGGCAGGTCTCGAGGCATACTGATAGAGCTGAGAAGCAGAGGCTTTCCTGGCTGGGGTTTGGTTTGGACAGGGGTAGAAGACACAGACTGTGCCTGTACAAAGGCTTGAAGGCCTTGGAAAAATTCCACCAGGTCCATACCTAACCCCGGAGGAACCAGGGTAGGTGCAGCTGAATTGCCCTCTCCAGAGGTAGATCCAGCCCCGGGATTACACAGATCTGGGGTGCTACTGGATAGGATCGTGGCAGATCCATCTTCTGAATGGGAGTAGCCTGGCTTGGAAAAGTTCTGGGAGTCCAATCCTCCCTAGGCCTCCTCACAATTCTGGCATAGGTAGGACTCCAGGTCAGACTGTGTAGCCCTAATATGGTAGGCATCACAAAGAATGTCCTTGTGTTTCTTTGCTGTTCGAGCCATGCTAAATAGTAACTGAGTGATCCAGCTGGCTGGCGCCCAAAATAGTGTACACACAGATCTGTCCGGAAGCACACAAGTAGAAGCGCCTGTGTGCGCACAGATATGCACACATGTACGCGCAACGTAAGGCATGTAGGGGCAGATTTTAAAAAGCATTACGCGCGCCGAGCCTATTTTGCATAGGCCCGGCGACGCGTGCAAGCCCCAGGAAGCACATATGTCCCGGGGCTTGGAAAAAAAAAAAAAAAAAGGGGTGAGGCGTGGCCAGAGGCCTCCGTAGGGCCTCTAGGCTGGGGGATGGCTGGCATGCACAGCCTACACCTGCCCGGAGGCAGGTGCAACTTGCAAAACAAAAGGTATTGGGGGGGGGGGGGTATAGGTAGGGCTCCCCGCTTGCAAGGTGCACAAGTGTGCACCCCACTGCGCGCGCCAACCCCGGATTTTATAACATGCGCGCGGCTGCGCCCACAAGTTATAAAATTGGGCGTAGATTTGTGCGTGCCGGTTGCACGCACAAATCTACACCTGCATGTAGGTATTAAAATCTGCCCCATAGCACATGTGCAGAACCGGCCCACACCACGCATACTGACTATGGAGGGCAATGGCGACGCACAAAACCACGCATAAAATGGCGGCACCGAGGCCTGCCACAAGGAGTGCCCACTGAGCCTGAAGCAGAGCCTAGCCCATCGGAGGGGCGCTCACAAGCCATCTTCCCTTGCCCCAACAGACTGGGAACATCATTGGTACGGCACAGAGCAAGGAGATCGGAGGAAAGACTTACTGAAGGCCTTCCATGTTTCTGAATTGGGAGGAATCCTCTTCTCTCTTTACTTACCTGGGCTCAGCACCGACACTGTCTGGCTGCGGAGGGAGAGAACTTTGGCCATTACCACTGCGCTCAGCTTCCTGCACCTGCTGCCTTTCAGCTGCTTCAGCAAGAAAGTCCATGCCGGAAACCGGCTACCAGACCAAGGCACACCTGTGAGAGATCTCAAAAATCGCTTCAGGAATTCTCAACTGGAGGAGGGACCTTTAGGTATCACTACAGGAGAGGGGGGTTCAATCTTTCTCCAATTTAAGTAAAATTTCTTCTTAACGAGTAGTGCAATCCCGCTATACCACTAATGCTGGTGTAGGTAAAGCACATCCACATCTGCTAGGAGACAGATACTGGAGGTCTGAGGTTACTGCAGGGTTATATCTAAGGTGACCATCAGCTTTCAAACCTGACTCAGTCTCCATCTGCTAGCAGGGGAGCATATAACCCATTCATCCTGAGTCCATCTGGCTATACGCTAGGAAATCATACTTCTCACACTCAAACACAATTAAGCTCTGGAATTTGTTGTAAAATGATGTAGTTAGTGTAGCTGGGTTTAAAAAAAAAAAAAAAAGGTTTGGATAAGTTCTTGGAGAAGTTCATTAAAATCAATTTGTCTTAGAGAATAGCCACTGCTATTACTGGCATCAGTAGCATGGTGTTTGCCAGGTACTTGTAAGCATAGACTGGCCACTGTTGGAAACAGGATGATGGGCTTGGACCCTTGGTCTGACTCAGTATGGCAATTTAATTTCTTTTCTTACCTCGTGGCGTGCAACCAAGAAAACCTTAGAGCGGGGCCTAGCCAACAGAGGATGCTCATGTCCCTCAACCTCCCATGGAGTGGGACGAACATCAGAATGGGGAGACTGGGAGGAAGGACTCTCCTTCACTATCTTTGCAACAAATTTATTTTTTTTTTAATTAAAAATAAATACTTGCTGAGCTCAGCCTTACCTAGCTGAGCACAGAGATGGTCTCCAGCTGCAGGGGGTGGGAGCATTTGCTGTCTCTGCTATGCTCTGCTTCCTGCACCTACTGCCTTTCAGCTGCATAAGAAGCTAAGTCCACGCCGGCTCAAAAGCCAGCTACCAGACCAAGGCATACCGCAGAGACCATGGAAATCACCTCAGGAATTGTCACCTGGGGAGAGGGACCTTATGGTGTCACCGCAGGAAAGCAGGGCAAATTATTTTTCTCCTTTTCTCAAATCGAAGCAATCCCCAGAAGGGAGATGCACGTCCACCATCTGCTGGAGATGGAGAATAATGGCAGGCTGTCAGTAGAGGGGGTTATATACTGTGATGCCAGTTTACTCTTCATCTGCTGGTAGGGGAGCATAAACCCATGTGTGCTGGATTCATCTGACTGGATGCTAAGAAACTGTCAATATTTCTAGTCTGTGTGTCTTCCCTTCCCCTCCAGGACCCTTGCCTGCCCCCCCCCCCCTTCCCCAGTATCTCCCAGTCACCTAGATGCTCTCAACCCCCTGAGGAAAACGTTTCTTCCCCACCCTCGTCTGACTTGTTCAGTGTGGTCCTGCACATATGAAGTGCGGAGACTCTGAATTCTGATCCTTTCCTGGTGCTCAAGAAAAAAAATTCTCCATGGTCTATAGCACACAGTCCTATTTTACCATCTACACACAGGTGTGATCCACATTTACAATTCTTAAACTACATGAGAACATGACAGACCAGGAGAAGACCAAGAAGACACTCTGACCAGTACCAGAGTCACTGCAAAATAGCTATGCAATGTGCAGAAATCCAGACTTTGGGTAGAACCCTTTCAGCTCAGGGCAGAGGTATCATAGGAACCAAAAACCACTAATTGTGAATTAACAGCTAAATGGATATTGCCCCAATTTGAGGGAAGACCAGCTTGGGGATTGTAACACAAAATCCTTACTTACCAGCGAAATGGTCAGTAGCCGGGAAGTCCGTCCTGTGAATTGCCTGTCTGTGTCAGCCTGCCAGCTTCTACTCTTCCACAAGAGAAAAAAAAAAAAAAAGTTACGTATGGAGTGGAAATAAGTTATTGTTGCAGGAGCTGAAATCAAGAAAAAGTGAAAAAACTTAAATCCCTCTATGAATGGTTATCCTAGGGAAGGGGGGGGGGGGATTAGTTTACCAGATGAACTGAATTGTTTGTTACCACCCCAGTTATAGATAGGTGAATATAGTTTATGAAACTCAAATACTGGCTATTTTCTTTTACCAACATTGGGTAATTTACCTAAAAGCAAATGCTGCTTGAATTTCATAAGATTTTCCTTGGAATGTCACTGCACACAATACAAAATCTCATATTTAGAATGAAATCAACCAGATGTTTCAAAAGTTGCATAGTTCCTGTAATTAGCAGTAAAACGTATCTAATGTGATTTATAATACCAGACTACTATAGAATCAGCACCAGTACCTTAATATAACCGGGAGCCCACAACACAAATTGCATTTAAAGCACAACACTAGCAACCTCCAACAGTGAGTAGAGGTACAGTTGTGCTCATAGATTTTCATATCCCTGACAGAATTTGTAAGAAAGCATTTTAAGAAACCATAGCTTAATTTGAAAAACATTAAAAAATAAGACAATCATTACAAAATAGCACAATCATTACACAAACCATAGCAATAAGGGAAATAAAATGGTCCTGCTCAAAGGTTTGCATACCCTTGAATGTTTGAGCTGATAATACACTCAAGTTGACACTGAAGGGTTGGTATCCACATCTGTGCCTTGACTAAATTAGTGTAAAATAGTCAATGAGTTTCATCCAGGACTACACAGACTTTGGTGTTTACTAAGAATGGGGGGAAAGCAAAAGAATTGTGAAAGGATATGCGAGCAAAAGAAGTTAAACTTTATAAATCAGGAAGAGTATATAAAAAGATATCCAAAGATTTGAAAATGCCAATCAGTATTGTTCAAACTGATCAAGTGGAAGATTATGGGTTATGTTAAGCCAGCACTTCTCAACTGGAGTGTCGCAGCTCCCGGTGTCCCACAGCCCCAGTTATACTTCCCTTTACCTTTTTCCTTCCCCCACGGGCCAATGGGAAACCTCCTCCCTTCTTCCTGCTCGCCAATTGGAAGCCTCCTCAGTTCTTCCTGCCAGTGGGAGGAGGAAGCCTCTGATTGGCCGGTAGGGCTGGGAGGCGTGGCAGTATCCAGGCCCGTGGCTGCCACGGGCTGGAAGTGCTGAAATTAAACACAGCGGTGAGCCACAAAGGAAAAGAAAAAAGGCCAGCCGCACCAGGAATCGTGATAGAGTAGTGATTCCCCAAAGCAGCAGTGAGTCACAAGCATGAAGAGGCCAGTTGCTCCGGGGATTCCCCCTCTCCCGTGCAACAGTGAGCACGGCAGAACCGCGTTTAAATTAAAAGTGGTACTCAGCCATGCTGATTACAGATGGGGCAATTGGAGCTCCCAGTGGCTGTAAAAGCAGGTAGATGGGGGCCGCGGGAGCCTAGGGATATCCCGACAGCCAGAAGAAAGGCTTAAGTGCTGTGGCATATTTTTTTTATAAAATAAACGTTTGCTGCTTCAGTGTGGCTGAGAAGGCAGCGGCAGCACTGGGAAATCTGTACTGTGAAATTAAAGGGGAACACAGTATTGGGGCTCTAAGTAAAGTGTGTGTGAGAGACAGAGACTGGTCGTAGGGTTTAATTGGTGTGTGTTAAAATGTGTGAGAGAGACTTGTGGGCCCTAAAGAAGAGGACCATAAGGACAGAGCTTCAGCAGCCGCTGCTATGTGCTTTCAACAAAAAAAAAAAAAAAAAAAAAAAGGAGTAGGAGAGTTGCTAGAGAGGGTAAGTAACGGTGGCATTTTAAATTTTTCTTGATTGACTGCCATTTTAATTATTGAGTATTATGTGATGTGTCTGCTGTTTTGAAATATTTTATTGACATTTGGACAATTTTTAATAATTTTTATGAGTTTGAATTGTTTGACGTTATTCTGTTCATCAGCTGTTTTGAAACATTTATTAATATAGTTTTACAGTTATTTCTGCATGGGGATCTATAACAGTTAGGCTTGTTCTGTTTTCCTAATAGGAGGTGTATTAGTGTTTAGGACTTGATTTAATATTTGTAGTGTTGCCTTTTCATAGATAGGGTTGTTGTGTGTTCCATAATGCAGGTGTAACTTTGTGCAGATTAGTTTCTGTGCATTATTGCAGATCCTGGGACTGTGCTAGGTGCTATATTTCTCCAGGTTTGCACTACATGCAGAGTGGCTTTTTCTGGTTTTCTATTCCAGTTTGTCTCCATATTTATAATGTGTGGTCTTTCTGTACTTGGTGAAGGTAGGTTCTCTATGTGTGCCAGAGGTGAGGTATTTTACTAGCACGTAGGCAATTGTATCAATCTTATTTGTTGTGTTTTCTCAATAGGATATGCATTAGTGGTAAATTAACTTTTCATAAGGAGGGCTATTGTGCCTGGTAGTAAAGGGATTTTGTTTTGCTTTTACTGAGATGTCATCAGAACATCTTTTTTTTGCATGGTGAGTTCTATGGGTAATGCCCTAGTTCTGCTCTGCATCCATTGTTAGGGGTCAAGGGAGTTCCCATGGATGCAGAGTGTATGTTTACATATAGCCCCGTGACGGTCATATGCTCAGTGTGTCATGCATGTGAGAACCATCTGTCAGGTGTGTCCAGGATGAAAAGGTTGAGAACCACTGTGTTAAGCCATGGTCAGGTAAACCAAGAAAGATTTCAGACAACTGGCAGGAAATTGTCAGGATGCAAACAAAATCCCATAAGCAACTTCTAACAAAATACAAGCTTCTCTGAAACAAAGTGGTGTGGGTGTTTCAGCATGTGCAATAAGGAGATACTTGAACAAAAACTGTCTGCATGGTAGAGTTGCCAGAAAAAAAGCCATTGCTGCACCAATGCAACACAACAGCCAGCTTACAATACACCAAACAGCACTTACAGAAGCCTCAAAACTTCAGGAACAAAATAATTTGGAGTGATGAAACCAAAATTGAACTTTATGGTCACAACCATAAATGCTGTTTGGAGAGAAGTCAATAAGGCCTAGGAAGAGTCTGACACCATCCCTCCCAAGAAGCACAGAGATGGATCTCTCCTGTTTTGGAGTGTGTGAGCTACAGCGGCACAGGGAATTTAGTCAAACTTGATGGCAGGATGAATGCAGCATCTTATCAGAAAATATACTGGGAGGAGAATTTGCAGTCAGCCAGCGGCTTGTTCATGGGGCGCACTTGGACTTTCCAACATGACAATGATCCGATACATAAGACCATGTCTACCCTTTGGTGGCTGCAGCAAAAGAAAGTGAAGGTTCTGGAGTGGCCGTGTCAGTCTCCTGACCTCAAATCGAGCCACTTTTGGGAGAACTCAAACATGCACCTCATAATAGGCAACCAAAGAATTTACAGGATCTGGAGACTTTTTAACAAGAGGAATGGGCAGCTTTAACCCCATGAGAAAGTAAAGGTCACCATTCACAACTATCATAAGACTGCAAGCAGTCATTGATGGGAAAAAAGGGGGTTAAAAACCCAATATTAAGAACTAAGGGTATGCAAACTTTTGAATAGGACTACTATTTCCTTTATTACTATGGTTTAATGATTAATAATAATGATTAGTTTAATTTGAAATATTAAAAAAGGATGTGTTTTATCTGATCATTCATTTTCTTAAAATGCTGCACATCTTAAGTTTTGCGAGGGGTATGTAAGCTTGTGAGCACAACTGTCACTGACAGACAAGTACCTCAAAAAGGATTGACGGTGCCAAAAAAAAAAAAAAATTCCAGACATCAAGCTGAAAACATGCTGCATTAACCATGACCTTAAATTCATGTACTCCAATAAGCTGAAACATGACAGAAGCACAAAAGTTGCAGACACAAGAACAAAAAAAAATAAATTTAGACAGAACCTTAAGCAGTTTTACTGGTAAATGGGGAAGAACATTAATGAGTTACCACCAACTAAAGCAGACAATGTTCTGGAGAAATTAGCATCCCATGGAACAGAGAAGCAGAATGGCTACCCCACCATACAGGCGAACATGGAAAAAGCAAGACAAACTATGGATTGGCCTGAACTAACAAGGAGTTAACAATGTGGTTAAGATATCAAATTTTAAGAGTCCTGGCCTTGATAGAGTACCTTGCTTTTTTGTTCAAACATTTAACATCTCTTCAAGACCATGCAAACTGTCTAATTGAATCCTGCAGACAGAACTACCATCACAATGGCTAAGCCGATAAACATCTCCTTTCAAAAAGAGGGCGACCCAAGTAATGTCCACCCCCCCCCAAACTACCAATCAATTCTTGCTTATCTACAATCTGTTCACTCCAAAAGAGGAAGCTAGACTATGATCAAAACCTCAACACAGAACAACAGATTTAGAATATAAGAATTACCGTACTAGTACTATCAAGCCCATTACCCTGTTTCCAATAGTGGCCAATCCAGGACACAAGTACCCAGCAAGATCCCAAACAGTAAATACATCTCATGCTGCTATCAGCAGTAATAAGTCATTTACTATTATCCAAGAATGTATGATACTATTAAGTTTTTATATAAGTGCTTTAAAATCTAGCGTGAACACTGGATTGATCAAGTATATTCAAGTTTACCATAAAAACATGGCCAACTGTTTTTCTTCATAATTCAGCTGAAGAACAACAGTTCTTGTTAAAGATCCAATAAGGAAAGTTCAGGGAGATTCCCCATCACCACATCTGTTTTGTCTGCCACTGAATCCACAGAATACTTTATTTGGGTTACATTTTTAGCCTTATTCCTAGAAACATTAATGAACAGAACATAACATTTTGTAGACAACTAAGCTTTCCAGCTCCTGTCACTACAACTTAGCAGAACTCAAAACAGTAAAGAGCTAATCATATAGCACATTTGTCCAGGCCAAATATCATCCTAATGTTAACACAACCGCTCGAAGAAAAAAAACGGAGAACATCTCTTAATGGAAGACAAAAACTAACTTAAGCAGGAAGGCATATGTAAATTTAGGAGCAGAGGAAGGCATAACAATCCAGTACATGTTACAGTGAAGAATACTACAGAAGATAGATAAGTGCTTTAACAGAACAGGAAAATATAAATGTTTTCAATTTACAATCTCTACACTCTCCCTACAGTTCTGGAATCAGAGACTGGCCCCACAAAGATCTTTTAACAGCTGGATTTAGGAAGAAACTTCCTCCATATGCCCACAAGGTAATCTAAAAAAAAATACTGTTGTGCTCATGGACCCTTAGGCCAAGGCAGGGCTGACGCAACCTGCAGGGAGGAGTCCTGCAGGGAGGAGTCCTGCAGGTCACCTCAGTCAAACAGATGGACCCAGATGAGCCAGAGACCCAATTGGAGCTTCACCTTTACCAGCTTGCATTCCCCTCAGGTTGAGCCTTTGAATACCTCTGCTGGTAGTGATGAGATCTGTAAGTTGCTGGGTCAGAGTAAACTTAGATGAAGCATATCTAGTGGCAGGCGGTGGTCAGGAGTATCCAGAAGTCAGGCGGAGGTCAATACCAGGTATCTGTCCCATGGATAGACAGCAAATATGCAAAAAATCACGTGTATAATAATCATCAAGTTTGAAGTTCATCTGTAATAGGTCCGACAAAAGATATCTTCGTTTCGCCTCTATGATATTGAGGCTTCCTCAGGGACTATTTTAATAGCGTTATCCTTGCAGTCATGCACTGCAAAAAATAACAAAGCCAATGTAAATCTAAATAGATATTATATCATAATGTGTTTAACTCACATCTGAATATTCCAACCTATATAAATACAATAATTCCCCTTGATATTAAAAATCTGTCTTTAACAAACTTATTATTGAAAAAATTTTTTTATAAAAAAATTTTTTAATGATGAAACTAAATCAACTCATACACTGAATGGCCCTATAAACGCTCCAACCATTTACTTGAGCAAAACCTATCCCTACACACACTACTCTTAAACACCTACACATACTGCATTCCAGCCACAGGCTACAAATGCAATAGCTCCAAAAATTAACCATTCTCATTGTTAAATTGTATCCATTAAAGTCCAACTTACATTGCCATGTTCAACTCCCTGTAGCCAAATTCAGACGCCCGAATGTTGCAACATATCTAAAGAGGTATTATGAAAAACTGGATACTTCAAAACTGCCGTTCCTGTGGCGAACAAATTTCACGATATAATACCATTGCGCTTTCTCTTAACGACAAAGCCAAGGCTCTCTTTTGCCACATCAACCGGCCCACGTATTCAAACTGTCATGACGCTGTAATAATATAAGAACCAAATGTTAGAACCTACCTCGACAAGCTGGTATTTTCAAGGCTTATTAAACACCGTGCCGCCACCATTGTCCCGTACTCACGTTTCCTCGGAAGTGACGTAGACCACGTCACCCACAGCAATACGAATTTCAAAACATTGAACAACTTTATATAGGAACACATTCCCTCTTCAACAAATCACAATCACCATTACCACCACTACACGTGAAAAAGGACATAATTAAAAAAGCTGATTAGAAAAAAGCATTCCACTCAATCGGTCCATTTAACCCATTTGGACTCTCAGTGTGCCAACTAAAAATAAAACGCTGTTCTGTTCTTCGCAGTAATGTTGACAAATCACCTCCATACTTCACGTGATCTGTTTAATCACGAAAAACCGTATATCCTCCACCACATGATTTTTTTCTACCCAGTGGTTTACTAAAGGAGCATGTTCACGGACTGATTTTATCCGACTGCGGTGTTCAATAATACGATAACGTATAGGTCTTACTGTCTGTCCGATGTAAATTAAATTACATGGGCAGACAATTGTAAATCACACCGCTTGTATTACAGTCATACACTTGGGGGATGCGGTAAGGATATTTTAAATGCGGATGAACAAAAACTGGCATTGCAGCGTAAGGGAGCACACTGAACAAGAACCACAAGGAACCTGTCCATGAGGAGAATTTAATTCATCAACTACTGATGACCTTTCAATTTGTCATAAAGAGTGGCGTTTTTTAATGGCGAATATGGGCTTGTCTCTAAAGCAAGGTAATGAAGACAAAACATGCCAATGGGTACGAACGGCTTCTTTAATTGATTAACTCTAGAAGAAAATGGAATAGTGCAAATGAGTCTAGTAGGTGATTCCTTTGGTGAATAAATCAATAAGTTGTCCCTATTAGCGTACAATGCACGCTTATATGCTTTTTTAATAACAGACTTCGAATAACCTCGCAAGGAATCTCTCCTTCAATTGTGTAGCCTGAATCTTAAATTCTGCAGTCGAGGTACATAGGCGCCTGTACCGGAGGAACTGGCCCACCGGTATGTTGTCTTTTAACTGTTTAGGGTGAAAACTTTGATAGTGCAATAGGGTATTTCTGTCCGTGCTCTTCCTATGGACACACGTAATCAATTTCCCATTATAAATCTGTACCCTCATGTCCAAGAACACAATGGATTGATTATGTTTAGTAAATGTAAATTCTAAATGAGGGTCACAAGAATTTAAAAATGCATAAACAATCTAATTCACTACTCCCCCCACTCCAAACAAAAAACAGGTCGTCAATGTAACGCTTCCAAATTTTAACATACGGATACCAAACCGAATGATAGACATATTGATTTTCAAACTGGGCAACATACAACCCAGCCACACTGGGGGCCATGGGCGAACCCATTGGATACCTTCAATTTGCAAAAAATACTCCGATTGAAAACTAAACACATTTTGCGTTAATGCAATTTCAGCAATCATACTAAGGAAATTTAATCTCCTGGAACTCATGTCAATTTTAGCCAACTCCAGCTTGATTTTCAAATGCCTCGCGCTGAGGTATACAAGTATATAACGAGTGATATCAGCAGTCAATAAAATCCAATCAGATTGAATATCAGGTACCTCTGTTAATTGATTTATGAAATCGGGAATCTTTCACATAAGAGGGTACTGCTGTAACTTGAGGCTGTAAATAATGATCTATCATTTGAGCAAGAGGTTCCAACACAGTACCTATACCGGCTACAATCGGTCTACCAGGAGGATTATTTAAAGTCTTATGGACTTTTGGTAATATATATAAGTGTGCCGTGGTGGGAAAAGCCACACTCAAGAATTGATGTTCCTTATTAGTGATACCTTATCTTTCCTAGCTATCTCCAAAAGCTCGGTAACATGTGAATGTAATGTAGATGTAGGATTATACTGTAATTTTCTATAAGCTTGCTGATTATTCAATTGCCGTGAACTTCTGTATCATATCTTTCTGATTCATTACCACAATCGCGCCCCCTTTATCAGCGGCGCTAATTTTTATGGAAGAATCATCACGCAACTGAATCATAGCTTGCCATTGTTCTTTAGTAGATTGTATTGAACAAATCCCTCTGCGAATCCAACAAATCTACATCCCTTAATACCAAACTCTGGAATGTTTGCAACATGGCTTGGAGCTGACGACGGAGTCCATTTCGATGGTTTATATAATCCACCTCTCTCTAAAGGTTTATCCTCATTCATGAAAAATTCTTTAATGTGCAACCGCCTGAAAAACTTATGCAATTCGGTACGAGTAAAGAACGAATCATACCACATGCCGGAACAAAAGATAAACCTTTGTTAAGCACTTCTAACATAGGTTTAGTAAGAATTTTATCTGAAAGATTGAATACAGACATTACCTCAGTATGGGTAATACTCTCATTTAATGTCGCAGGTTGTAACTACACAATTGAAGGAGAGATTCCTTGCTCGAGGTTATTCGAAGTCTGTTATTAAAAAAGCATATAAGCGTGCATTGTACGCTAATAGGGACAACTTATTGATTTATTCACCAAAGGAATCACCTACTAGACTCATTTGCACTATTCCATTTTCTTCTAGAGTTAATCAAATTAAAGAAGCCGTTCGTACTCATTGGCATGTTTTGTCTTCATTACCTTGCTTTAGAGACAAGCCCATATTCGCCATTAAAAAACGCCACTCTTTATATGACAAATTGAAAGGTCATCAAGTAGTTGACGAATTAAATTCTCCTCATGGACAGGTTCCTTGTGGTTCTTGTTCAGTGTGCTCCCTTACGCTGCAATGCCAGTTTTTTGTTCATCCGCACTTAAAATATCCTTACCGCATTCCCCAAGTGTATGACTGTAATACAAGCGGTGTGATTTACGCAATTGTCTGCCCATGTAATTTAATTTACATCGGACAGACAGTAAGACCTATACGTTATCGTATTATTGAACACCGTAGTCGGATAAAATCAGTCCGTGAACATGCTCCTTTAGTAAACCACTGGGTAGAAAAAAATCATGTGGTGGAGGATATACGGTTTTTCGTGATTAAACAGATCACGCTGAAGTATGGAGGTGATTTGTCAACATTACTGCGAAGAACAGAACAGCGTTTTATTTTCAGTTGGCACACTGAGAGTCCAAATGGGTTAAATGGACCGATTGAGTGGAATGCTTTTTTCTAATCAGCTTTTTTAATTATGTCAACTTTTTCTACGTGTAGTGGTGGTAATGGTGTATTGTGATTCGTTGAAGAGGAATGGTGTTCCTATATAAAGTTGTTCAATGTTTTGAAATTCGTATTGCTGTGGGTGACGTTGGTCTACGTCACTTCCGAGAAAACGTGAGTACGGGACAATGGTGGCGGCACGGTGTTTTAATAAGCCTTGAAAATACCAGCTTGTCGAGGTAGGTTCTAACATTTTGGTTCTTATATTATTACAGCGTCATGACAGTTTGAATACGTGGGCCGGTTGATGTGGCAAAAGAGAGCCTTCGGCTTTGTCGTTAAGAGAAAGCGCAATGGTATTATATCGTGAAATTTGTTTGCCACAGGAACGGCAGTTTTGAAGTATCCAGTTTTTCATAATACTTCTTTATAGATATGTTGCAACATTCGGGCGTCTGAATTTGGCTACAGGGAGTTGAACATGGCAATGTAAGTTGGACTTTAATGGATACAATTTAACAATGAGAATGGTTAAGTTTTTGGAGCTATTGCATTTGTAGCCTGTGGCTGGAATATAGTATGTGTAGGTGTTTAAGAGTAGTGTGTGTAGGGATAGGGTTTGCTCAAGTAAATGGTTGGAGCGCTATAGGGCCATTCAGTGTATGAGTTGATTTAGTTTCATCATTAAAAATTTTTTTAAAAAAAAATTTTCTCAATAATAAGTTTGTTAAAGACAGATTTTTAATATCAAGGGGAATTATTGTATTTATATATAGGTTGGAATATTCAGATGTGAGTTAAACACCTTATGATATAATATCTATTTAGATTTACATTGGCTTTGTTATTTTTGCAGTGCATGACTGCAAGGATAACGCTATTAAAATAGTCCCTGAGGAAGCCTCAAGATCATAGAGGCGAAACGAAGATATCTTTTGTCGGACCTATTACAGATGAACTTCAAACTTGATGAATTATTATACACGTGATTTTTTGCATATTTGTACTTAACATATTGAATGTACAATTATATAAATATAGAAGAAACATTTATGCATTAATTTTGTCAAACTTCATGGACGGGCAGGAAGGCAAAGAACAGAACAGGTAGGCAAGCAGGAAGAAAACTGAAGAACTGAAGACGAGAAACAATACACACTACCGGAGAGCAGGGAGACCTGTTGCCAAGGAGTCTGGAGTGTCAGCCTTTCATAGGCCTGAGGGGGAGGTCATCAGAAGGTGCCTCCTGCAATTTCCCACCACAGGCCCTTTAAATTAGATGAGGTCTGGCACATCCATGCCATAAGAGTCGCAGGACTAGGTGGTATTTGTGGCATCCTGCCACGAAGATTCAGAGGGACCAGGCCACGCAGGAAGGTGAGTGTGATGGTCAGAGGATCAAATAAAAAAAAAAAAAAGAAAGTTAAAAAATTAAAAGTCGTGTTAAATTAAACCACCGGGGGGGGGGGGGGGCGCTCTCGCTGCAGGACAAAATGGTCGCATGAGCCAGAACGCCTGCCCTCCATGGACCAACTAAGTTGCAAAAACCTCACTTCCCGGTCTCGGAACGTGCTAAAAATACCCAGCACAGCCGAACAAACCACCAGGCATGGCTCAGAAGAAGAAAGGGCCGGATTTTTATATGAAAAATGCATCTCAGGACGACGGGCCTGCAGATGAGCTTAAAGCCCCGGCATCAAGTGAGCACGAGGCTGTGGAGGGGGGCAATGGTGCACGTCAACGACCTCCCCACACACGATGAATTTCGGTACTGGTTTGGGGGATATGAGAAGGGAAATGAAGGAACAAACAAGAGATCTCAACCACAATGGATAGTTTGAAAGAAGAAATGGCAGAAATTGGAAGGCGAGTGGATGACCTGCGCCTGGATGCCCAGGCAGTAAAAATAGAACTGTTGCAAAAATCAGCATGGAACTGTTGAAGTACTAACAAAAACTAGAAGACCTAGAAATCAGAAGCAGGCACAGCAATCTGAGATTCCGGGGCATCCCTGAAACTGAGGATTATACAGACTGAACAGCAACTATTCAAAGTTTATGTGGTTTTATTCTGCAGCAGTCTAACTACTCCACAGAGGTAGGGGGACGCACCAGTGGTGGAATTAGAGCGCGCTCACAGGTCTCTGGGTCCTAAAGTGTCTGGAAAGCCAAGAGACATTATCGTATGCTTTGCCAAATACTCTGTAAAGGAACAGATTTTTATGGCAGCAGAAATCCCATCACATAATGATCTTTGCGGATATTTCTCCCCTCACGCTGAAAAATAGAATGGACTTTAAAGATATCACTCAGGTATCGAGAAAGGAAGGAGTTCGCTACTGCTGGCTTTTTCTATTCAGCATTGCAATGACCATACAAAGGGTGTAACCACGAAGGCTAAAATCATAGAGGAAGCAGCATCCATTTTGAAGGAAACAGGGCTTGTGGTGAAACTAGCAATTGGGAAGCAAGCCCCCTGCACTGTTCCAGTGGATACTCCATGATGGCAGAGGGTCAGCAAAAGGTGGCAAGAGACTTCGCAGGAATTCCGGAGAAAATATACAGGATCAGGACAAGGGTAAAGGATGAGTATCCCTACTCCAGGAATTAATCAGGGAATAGGAGAATGGGCTCCCAGTAGTGAATTAAGTTGGATGTACCTTTCAATATAGTTGAGGTTTAATTCAAATTCGTTACAGTTTGTGTTAAACGATGGTTAGTCCGGGGGAGGGGGAGAGGGTTCCGTGGATGATTACGGCCTCATCTGCTCCCGCAGACATGCCTAGGGTACAAGGCTATAACAGTTCATGAGAATATGGGAGAGTGCGGGGAAGAAAGTTGGGTTTTTTTTCCATTATACAGATATGCATGATAACCAGGCTTATGCTAAATGTGTACAGTGTTACCACTGATGGGAGGCTAATATGCAGAGGCTTAAAAATCAAAGGGAGAATGTGATATATAGATTAGAGGTAGTGGCATGTGACTTTGGGAGGATCGCCCACCCCACATAACTTATGCATGATGGCTATAAAAAATTTTATCCCTTAATGTTAAAAGGTTTAAACAGCCCTCAAAACGCCAAATGTTTAAAAATTAGGCCCAAAATTTGAAAGCAGACATCCTGTTTCTGCAGGAAACATGTGAAACGCAGGTATGAATGCCTGCTATATTGGCCAATCTTTCCCTGTCAATACCATGCGGCGGCTTCTAAGATGGCTCACTACTCTGGGGTAAGCATATTACTACATCAAGACTTATAGTGTCAAGTTTTAAAAACGTTAGAAGACCCCAAGGAGCAGTATGTATTACTGCAAGTGGAAATGGATTGGGAAAAATGCACCCTGTTAAACATTTATGCTCCCAATTCTGATCACCAGGTATTTTTTTAAAATATAGGTTACATGATAAATATAGAAGTGAGATATCTGATTATAGCAGGGGACTTTAATATTACACAGCCAAGACTAGATAACTCTTCTGGAGGAGGGGTGGGGGCCAAACTTGGGCACACCAGCTTTAAGAAACTCACTCAGGATAGGGACTTGCAGGATGTCTGGAGGCACAGGAATCCATCAACATGCCTCCTATTATAGAATTGATTTCCTTTTAGTGGATAAACAAATATGCACTAGGGTTCTGGAGACAGATAGGTCCCATAACATGGTCTGATCATGTCCCAATATGGATAAAAATACAATTACAAGATTTAAACTCAGGGATTAGATATTGGAAATGAAATGACACACTATTGGCGGATGAACCCTTCTGTCAATCGGTGCGAACGGCAATAGAGGAATATCAGCGGTTTAACGGAGATTCTACAGAATCCAAATTTGTTTTCTGGGACGGCTTAAAAGTAGTGCTCGGGGGCAGATTTATCTCCCAAGCTTCCTATAATAAAAAAGGAGAAACAGAAAAACACCTGAAGCACTGAAAACTAAGATTTCCCCAATTGGAACGGCAACATAAAACATCCCTATCTCCACATATTTATGACCAATTACAAAATACTAGAAACTCTTTAAAAACGATACAGACCAAAGATATTCCTTTCCAGCTTCAGAGGGTCAAACAGGAACATTTCGAGTGGGGTAACAAGGCGGGTCGGTTACTGGCTCGCAAGCTGAAAACAAATAACCCAACAGCAGATCACAAGAATTAAGGTGGCAGATGGATCCTTATTGACTTTACCAGCAGAAAATCAGATTTCAGCAGTTTTATGGGAACCTATATGCAGCTGACCCCAATATTCAGGGAGTAGGAATCGTGTCATACTTAGACCAAATCAAGCTTCCTCGGCTAAAAGAAGATGAAAAGGAATTTTTTGAAACAGGGATCTACCCCCCCTAGAAGTTAAACAAGTGATTAAGGAGCTTAAAATCAATAAAGCCCAGGGATTGGATGGGTACACGGGACTCTTTTACAAAAAGTTTAGAGATCAATTAGTCCCTTATTTAGTCGAAGGTATAATTGTCTCCAAGAGAGAGACTCATTTTCATTAGGGGCCAACGTCACAGGGATCACAATTTTAGCAAAACCGGGAAGGGATGTGGGTCTTATAGGCCCATATCATTAATAAACATTTATCTGAAAATTCTTGCTAAAATACTGGCAAACCGCCTCAATAGGGTTAGGGCAAAGTTGACTTACCCAGACCAGTCTGGTTTTATTCCTGGGAGGAAAGAGGCTGAGAATGTTCGCAAAGTTATAGATCTTTTATGGTGGGTTAAACAGCATGATATCCCAGCGGTTCTGCTTGCGATTGATGCTAAAAAGGCATATGACATGGTCCATTAGCCTTTTTTGTTTAAAACTCCACAAAAAATGAACTTTGGACCGAAATGTTGTAATTGGCTGCTTAAGTTATATGAGAAGCCTCAGGCGAGAGTTAAGGTGAATGGAGTATATTCTGAACCCTTTTCTATCTGCCGTGGAACCAGAAAGGGATGCCCCTTGTCTCCTTAGTTGTTTGCACTGTTTTTAGAACCACTTACGAGTATTAGAGGGGAAGTATCCATCACAGGGATCAAAGTCAGGGGTACTGATAAGATGTCCCTGTTCGCAGATTATGAGCTATTTACTTTATCGGAACCCCAACAATCTCTGGCTGGAGCAGTGTCTATGTTAAAAGAATTTAGCTCGGTGTCAGGCTTCCGCCTCAATCTCAATAAATCTGAAGTGCTTAACATATCAGTACCAAAGGAACAGACCACTCATTTGAAACAGCAATGAGTTTTAGCCAAGTTCAGTTATCTCTTTCAATCCTTACCGATTCACATCCCTACAGCGATGCTGAAATGTTGGCAGAAACACCTATTTGCATTTATCTGGAAATGGAGACCCCCTAGAGTGGTCCAAAATGTGCTTTATCGGCATAAATTAAGTGGGGGTATGGGGGTTCCCAGGCTACAGGGATATTATGCAGCAGCGCAGCTCAGTGCTATCTTGGCATGGCATTAAGCAGACTGCATTGGGAGCAATGCCAATTCAGGCACTGATCTGGCAACAACGGACGACATGGAGACCCTTAGGA
This sequence comes from Rhinatrema bivittatum, assembly GCF_901001135.1. NCBI lineage: Eukaryota > Metazoa > Chordata > Amphibia > Gymnophiona > Rhinatrematidae > Rhinatrema > Rhinatrema bivittatum. The sequence continues at coordinate 168,187,437 of NC_042623.1, forward strand.
ATAATACCTATATCATTACAAAACTACACTTCGCATGTGGTCACAGTGGAAACACTTAATAGGTTCGAGGCACTATTTTCACAATACATTGTTTCACAATACAAAATTCCCTTCTGGGTAGGATTCTTCACTCTTTCATGAATGGAAGTCCAAGGGCATTATTACTTTGGGTCAGATTTGAGGTCGGGAGGGGATGGTGCCCTTCGATACCCTGAGAGAATCTTATCAACTGCAACCTTCCACTTTATACCCCTATCACCAGATCTGTCATTTCATGCAGAAAGAGGCTATAGACAAGGAGCTGAGACAGGGCAATTTCCAGTTTGAGGGTTGGTGTAAATTGGCGGATTGGGTCCGGAGAGGTCTTTCTAAGATCTAAGGCATTATACAGAATGCTTCTCTCTGTCGGCCACAATATATGCAGGCCTGGGAGAGAGACCTCAATAAGTCTTTATCCAGTGATGAGTGGGATCAGATCTTTAATTACTAAACGGTGTTCTATCTCTGCTTCCCTTATGGAAAACGGATTTAAAGTACTTTTCCGGTGGCATCTCATCCCTTGTAGACTTTACTGCGCTAAAATCAGCACAAACAACATGTTGGAAAGGATGTGGTCAATCAGGCCCTTTATTCACATGTGGTGGAATTGCCCCAAAGGTCCCTATCATTTGTTCTTGCTCTCCTCTATACTATGTCAAATTGGGGTGACAATATTCAAGGTACGGTTGCACCACAGATCAATACAAAGACAATATGTTTTCCTTTTTATTCTCCATTTGGATCATTTCTAACATTCTAGTTGCTTTTTTTGATCACCTCATACTGAGCTGATTTCAATGTATTGTCCACAAAGACTCAGAGTCCTTTTCCTGGGTGGTGACAGTATGGAACTGTGCACCTGTAGATAGAGAAAAATACTATGTGCATTATGCTGCACTTTACCACAAAAAATTCATCTGCCAGTCTTGAATGGCCCTTCCACAGTTTCTCACAATCTGCTGCTGTCCCAATAACTGAATAAACTGTTATCTGCAAATTTGATCAACTAATTCATCACTCTTTTCCAAAAAGAGTATGAATGTGTTAAACCGCACAGGTCCCATTACAGATCCCTGCGATACTCCACATGGAAAATTGGCCTTTTGGTGTTAAGTTTCCTGTCCTAGCCAGTACACAATCAACAGGACACTGCCTCCTAGCCCATAGCTTTTAATTTCTCATGGGGCGGGACACTTTGTCAAATGCCTTGTGAAAATCCGGACATTAGGATCAACCATGTCTTTATCAATGTGTTTATTTACAACTTCAAAATAATCTGATTTGTAAGGCAATTCTTCCTTTTGCTAAAATCATGTTGACTCTTCCCTACTAAGCCATGTCCATCTGTTTGGCTGGCAACTGTATTTACTAATAGTATATCATCTGCTGGCAAATGGTAGAAGCTAAGTCTGTAGTATCCCAGACCACAGATTTAGCCCTTTCTTTACATGGGCCACCCTCTAGTATTCAGTTATTGTGGCTGTTTGAAATGATAGGTTACTAGTAATCTGTAACCTACCTGCAATTTCATGTTTAAGTACTTTCAGGGCTCTGGGGTTGATATTTCAGTCCTGGTGATTTGACCCTGATAGAATTGTAAAGAATGAAGTTGTGATCAAGTGGGACATTCCTATTCCAACTAATAAAAAGCTTGGACACAAAAAAAAAAAGTAGTTATTGGGGTAATGAGAAGAATACAAGAGCAGCATTAATAGAAGTGATAGTACCAAGTGATTACTCTATACAACATAAAAGTATCAAGACCTAGAAATATGATCTGCAATAAGAGATCAAGAAGAGGTGGCATAAAGTACAAAAATAGTCCCAACTGTAATTTATCCAAAATCCCTTCCCCAATTCCCTTCCCTCCCCCATCCCCCCTATTATACCTGTTGGATCAGGCGTATTTGATTCCTCCACATGCTGTTATGGTATAACCTTATGTTTTAGCACTCGTATCTTTATGCCTGTATTCACAATGTTGCATATTGTTCACTAACTGTGATACAAGCTGTTACTATCATATTGTTCATTTCTGGAACCACTCAAAAAAGAGTTTTAAAAAAAAAAAAAAAAAAAAAGTAGTCCCAACTGTATTGGGCACCAACAGCCTAATTAAGGAGAACTTCCAAGCACGCTGATGTGTTGCCTGTACACGTTACATCCTATAACTTACAAAAGGAAGCTCTCTGGCATAACGCAAGTATTAAAGGCATTAGTAGTAAAGCAAGTTTGCTTACCGTAAACAGATGTTTCCAAATACAGTAGGTTAAATTAGCAATCTGGCAGCACAAAATGTCTTCTCTCCAAGATGATAGAGTTTTGAGCTCTGAGAATGTGCAGAAGTTCCCAAAAACAGGTGTTGCCTTGTATCAATACTTTGATTTCAGCAAAGCTTTTGATAGGTTCCTGCATAGGAGGCTTGTAAATAAAATGAGAAGCTGGGCGTGCACATCAAGGTGGTGGCATACATTCCAAACTGGTTGGCCGATAGGAGACAGCATATAATTGTAAATAAAACCTTTCCTGCTCTGAAGAGTGCCACATTAAGTGGAAAGCCTCAGGGATCAGTATTGCGACTGGTTCTATTCAATATCTTTGTGAGCAGAAAGGATAGAAGGTAAAATTTGTCTATTTGTGGATGATACTAAGAT